>NW_008359963.1:4963420-4995614 GCF_000622305.1 Nannospalax galili | reverse complement strand
CGGCACCTAATATAGAAGGCCTAGTATAGAAGGCACCTAGTATAGAAGGCCCCTAGTATAGAAGGCACCTAGTATAGAAGGCCTAGTATAGAAGGCCTAGTATAGGAGGCACCTAGGGAGGCACCTAGTATAGGAGGCACCTAGTATAGAAGGCACCTAATATAGAAGGCCTAGTATAGAAGGCCTATTATAGAAGGCCTAAATTGGCACCGCCATCTAGTACAGTATAGAAGGTTTTAAATTCAAGACCCTTTCCTGTTTCCTAAAAAAGATTATTTTTATTTTATGTGTATAAGTGTTTGCCTGCATGTATATAAATGTACCACATGTGTGCAGTGCCTCTGGAGGCCAGAAGCGGGTGTCAGATGCCCTGGAACTGGAGTTACAGATGGTTGTTAGTCACCACGTGGGTGCTGGGAACCCAACTCAGGTCCTCTGCAAGACCAGCCAGTGCTCTTAACTGCTGAGTCATCTCTCCAGCCCCACAAGACACTTTCTTAAGCCTGGAATTTGCTTGAAACAGAACAAACTGCACACTGTTAAGTGTGTTGCTGAAAGATAGCACATATGTGAAGAAATGTTTTTAAATACTGGGCATCATTCCAGGCTCCGCCTGTTGGCTAGGATTAGCCCACTGCCAATGGCTAGAAAAGCCCTTCAGATCTGACACATGGCAGTCATGACCTAATCCATCCATGTTTCCTAATAGAACATGAGGACTCAGCTTGTTCAATGGTAGTGAGAGAATATAGACGTTTTAAATAATCTCTTTAGTTAAATAATCTCTTTAGTTACTCTCTTCAAATAAATGTACTAGGGACTGCCTTGATTTGATGCATTGGTGATTGAGTATATAAAAATGGAGAGTTCCTTTATCTTAGCAATTATCTAATAATCTGACTATTCTAGAACTTTGGTTTTAACAAATTTTTTAAAAGATTTATTCGTTCATTATTTATGTATATGTATGATGGCTTGCATGAGTATATGTGCACCAGATGTATGTAGGAGTCCTTGGAGGCCAGAAGAGGGTGTCAGATCCTCTAGAGCTGAAGTTACAGATGGCTACAAGTCACCATGTGGGTGCTGGGAACTGAACCCAGGTTTTCTGCAAGAGCAGAAAGTGCTCTTAACCACTGAGCCACTTCTCCAGTGGTTAAGCAATTAAATTCTTAAAAACAATTACAGTTAAATTTCTTTGCAGTTTGGGAAAACATTACATTTGAACCAACTCCTGTTAAGACTAGAATTTGTGTGTGTGTGTGTGTGTTGTTATAAGACATGGCCTTATTAAGCCAAGGTTGGTCTTGAACTCACTGTGTAGTCAAGGTTGGCCTTGAACTCCTGATCCTCCTGCCTCTGTCTGTTAGATGTTAGGACTCTAGACAAATGATACCACATGTGGCTCAAGTTAATATTTTGATGGAGCATAAAAGTGATCATCCATTGCCTACCAGTGTACAATATTTTCTCAATAATCATGATAGTTATAAAGAGAATATAATAGCAGTGGGTTCTCCCCTAGGGCCTGTGTGAGTTCTTGGTCAGAGTCACAGGACCAGCCATGAGTTTTCCTCCTGGGGAGAAGGCCTTAAATTTAATTAGAAATCCCTTGGTTACCCCCCATGCCATTCATGCCACTGCTGCACCCTGGAGCATATCTTGCTAGGCCTTTGTTATAATTATGGGACACCGGGACAAAAAAAGACATGGATGACCTGAAAGAAACAAATCATGCTTTAGCTTCCTATCGATCACCGGCCATCGTGGTGGGATCTGTTTATTGTTTCTTATTTTCTATTATCTCAGAACAACCCTCACTCTGAGTTTTGATGGGATGCATGGCTGACTGACAAGTGACTACATTTCCCAGCCTCCTTTTAGCTTTCTGTGGTCATGTGCCCAAGTGCCCACCAATGGGATGTGAGTAGGAGAGACCTGCAAATCTCCCTGTTACATCATATCCTTAAAACATTTGTCCAACTTCTTATTCTTTGCTTTCTTTGGCAATATCAAAATAGAAATGAAGTAATAATCCAGTTTAAACTGTGGTGCCTAGAAGGATTACATAATTTAATATACTAGTGCTATTTAGTAGATTATCCTCACACTTAAGACAACCCACATTTTCTACCCCATAGTTCCTGTGGGTCATGACTCTGGCTGGCCTTAGCTGCTATCTGCACTGACAGTCTTTAACAGACTGCAGTGCAGGTGTCCACTGGGATGTGCTCATCTGATCTACTGGGCCAGGATCAGTTTCCAAGTTTGCCTGGTGGTGGGCATCACTGAGGCCCAGGTAGACTGACGTCTGCGTCACAGTCCTCCACTCCCTGTTAGAGGACTGGGCAACAGGACAAAGGAATGTGATCTATAGTCTCTTGAGAGACACAGTCCCCACTCTGCCTTGAACTGTTTGCTAACCACCAGTCTGTTGAGAAAGAGAGAACTTGATTTCTTATCCCAAAATCACTACATTTGGACTTCTTTGTCCAAGCAACTTATTTTGTACCCTCAATGAGTCATTTTCCCATATGACAACACGCAGTGGTACAGGTGGCCTGTAAGAAGGTCCTCAGTAACCCCTGCCACCTGCAGTGCACAGCGTGTTGTAAGCCCCCCCTGTTGCATATGGGTTTTCCCTGTGACTCTCTTCTAACTAAAAGAATATGGCAAAGATGCTGGGTGTGACAGCTATGGTCATGTTCTGGAGGATTATAACATCCTGCTTGCTATGCTCCTTTCCAGACTTTGACAATGCACATTGCCATGTTGGAATGGACTGTACACCGTAGAACTGAGGGTGGCCTCTG
Organism: Nannospalax galili; assembly: GCF_000622305.1. Classification (NCBI taxonomy): domain Eukaryota; kingdom Metazoa; phylum Chordata; class Mammalia; order Rodentia; family Spalacidae; genus Nannospalax; species Nannospalax galili. Next base: position 4,992,801 of record NW_008359963.1, on the reverse strand, counting down.
GCTAATAGCAAGAAACTGATATCCTCATTCCATGTGGTGTAGCTGTTTCCTCTGGCTGCAACATTCACTTGTGAAGGGAAGTAGGAGAGACTCTGGAGGCTCCCAAAAGTTTTAAGGCTCATTGATGCCCCTTCCTGAAGTTACAGAGTGACGCACAACTGCTGAGGGAGGAGAGCCTCCTCAGAGGTACAGCCGCCTGCAGGTGTGCGTGGGACTCCCCCATGCAGGTTTCAGGACTCATCACTCAGGTGTGGATAGACTTCAGTGTTGCAGCTGCTCAAGTCACCCGCGTTCCCCCAAATGTCCCCTTGCTCACACTTCATTAAGTAATCCCAGTCAACTCATTGGTTCTCCAAGTTGGACTTACATTGAATCGTTTCTTTGGTCTGACATTGCCCTCTCTATCTGGAGTGGATAAGACTCCTCAGGAAAATCTCACACTGACAATCCTTACAGACTTAAAAGCTGCTCTCCATCGTGTGAACTTGGCAAGAGGCCCTGGCCCAGTCAAACCTTCAGGTGAACATGTCACAGCTGACATCCGTCCTACAGTCTGTTAGAGACCTGAAATACAGGGACCAGTTAAGGCATGTTGGAGTCTTGACCCATAGAAACTGGCGTAATAAATACAGGTTAAGCTTGGGAATAATTTGTTATATAGCAAAAGTTACAAAATGGCACATACATGTAATTGTGTTCTTTATGAGGAGATGGCATGGAAGTAGTATGTCAAAGTCACCAGCTGAGTTTTAAGGCATCCAAGAAGCCCTGTTCCTCATGGCGGTCCCTCTCTTGAGCTGTGATCCTCAGCTTTGAGTTCCACAGACTTGATTTATTATCAACCAGAGCGACTCAGGCTTGGGGGAGCTTAACAGCTAAACAAACTCCCCAAGGAGATCTGTCTAAATCAGAATGCTAATTGGTCCATTTACCTTGATAAATAAAGCTGCCAAGTGCACGTGATAACTGACGTCTTTACGCTGCCTTTTCTCCTGCTAGTCTCTCGGTAGAAAACCTTAAGAAGATGCACACACATCACAGATGTTCACGTTCATCTAGATTTCTCTGATCGCAGACACTGTTCCTCCTTAGGTGTTCATATTGTTGTGTAGGCCACAGCATGATTTCGTGGGTAACCATGCCTCGATTAGGTTTCTGGATCTGGTTAAACCCGCCTGGTCCTGGTAGAAAATTGGAAGGCTGAAGGGCGGGAATCATCCCATCTGACCCTCTCTTTGGAGTCCAGAATTGCTCAGGTGCCAGCTGACTTTCATCCTTATTCTTTTGGGGTTCTGGGTCAGAGCTCAAGCTGGACTTTTGGTCACTGATGCTACCCACCTGCAGTGACCTTGATGCTTTTGCCTACGCTGGCTTTCTATCAGCTCCTTCCTGATGCTTACTAACAATCACGCCTTTACAAGTTGTGACAGGCACTTGTGCCTTCTCCCACACTCTCTCGGCCTACCTTTTACCCTTGCCACTGCTATGACAAACAGCTCCAGGCAGGCATAAACCTGACAGCATGCTGCCTCAGTTGCATGTGTCTGTTTTCATTTTGATTTCTACCTGGGGCTTCTGAGAGCCCTTGGCAGAGGATACTTGAAGAAACCTGCCTCTCATCAAGCGGGGTTCCTGCCCCTACAAGCCAACCTCTGGCAAATGGGGCAGGCAGTAGATATATTTGTAGGTTCATTCCACTTTCTGAAAACAGGGCAGAGATCTATTCTCTCTGTGCCACTCCATTCCTCTTCTCCCATTCCTCTTCCTTAAAAACAAACTAACCAACTGCATGTAAGCCAAAGACTCCAGCTCTGGTTTCTGGGAGAATCCTGGCTAAGTCTCACTCTGGAGGCCCATGGTTCTGGTGCTTCCAGTCCTCTGACATTGCCACTGCCATTGTCCCACTGGGGTCTTAGACTCCAGACACCTTCCTCCAGTGCTGCTTCTTTCAGGTCTACACACTTAGCACTAAAGCATCATCGATTGCCTGATTGCCTTGCTGTCCTCCGCATTACCCCACACATCTGCACCTCTTTGATCTTAAACACCTTATGCTTGTATGTGTCAATATTTCCTTTTGTTTCTGCTTCCACATTATCGCCTTGACTCTCTAGTCTTTAAATTTCAGAGACCACTGGTACCTTGATTGCTGTATTAGCTACTCTTCTATTGCTGTAATAACACATCGTGACCAAGGGAACTTACAAAAGGAAGTTTATTTGAGCTTACGATTCCAGAGGAAACAGAATCCATCATGGTGGAGAGGCAGGGTGGCGAGAAGTGAGTGGAGCAGAAAGAGGAGCACACACATCTTCAAGCAGGCACAGGAGTCAGAGAGCTACGAGAAGTCCAGCAAGGCTCAAGAACTCTCAAAATCCACCACCATTGACGTGCTTCCTCTGATACAGTCACACTGCCTAAAACAACACCAAAACTGGAGACAAAATGTCTAAATACCTGGAGCTTATGGGGGAATTTCTCAGTCAAACCACCACAACCACTCTCATTTGTTCCCTTTGAGTGTTTCCTTCTCTTCTGAGTCCATGATGAAGTTTGCTGTTAATTATTTCAACCGTTCTTCAGGGGCTCTGCATTCCTACATCTCTGTATTTGCCTTCTCAAACTTACTTTTTTGATCATCTAATGATTCTAGTCCTAATAGAGCAGCACTGTGGAAAATCATGACATCAGGCAGAAAGGTGGCACTCTAAACTAGACCCCAAAGCCAGCAGGGCATTCCTCACCCCCAGCCCTGTCTGATGACATGTCCTGTTCCGTGCTATCACAGCCCACCATGCACCTGACAGTATACACTCAGTATGTACATGCTCCAGGAGCATCTGTTGACACAGCAAGTGTTATAGTGTTAGGAATAGTGTTCTGAATGCAAATATGGCCCCAGCCCTCAGTAATACTCACAGTCTGTCTAATGTACTGTACACTCATTTTCATACTGTGCTTAGATGCTTTCATTATTAGACTGACCTTGTCATTTATATTTAGTGTCCAAAGTATATGTCATGGGGTAGGTGTTTTATACATATAATATATATTATATTTGCATAAATGAACAAATGAGTGAAAAGAGACCTACAATATTGCTTTTTCCTATTGCACATGCAGAGATAAATTGTTCTCAGTGTGGGTACTTGGGTACTGATTACAGGGTGTATGGAGAGAGAAAATACATTTGATTCTACCTCACAGCCCCAAGTGCTTACTGTCAATTTCCATTAGGATGTCAAGTTTGAAAAAATATCAGCAGAGCAGTTCAGGACACATGACGGCTGAAATGGGATTTCTCTTGTTAGGGTCCGCGTGTTCATCTCTTCATGTTTGCTAAGCTCTGTGTCCCTCATCTTTGCCTACACCTTCCTGAGGCTCTTTTTTAGTTAAGTGCTCTGTCTGCTGACCTTTGTGGGAGTGGAACATGCCAGGCTATCTAGGAACATCTTGTTGCCTATTGATATCAGGAGACCTCCGTGGACAGATGGACCAACAGGTCAAGGGAAGGCAAGGGGTTTGCAGCAGGGAAGTCTGCATAACCAAGAACATGCTCTCTTCCTGAAAGCTTGGGCCTTATTGAGGTGGTAATGGATACACAGTTCCAGAAAGCCTGGGTGGATAGAAACAACCAGGCACCTGGAGCCAGAGAGAAAGGATAAATCTATAAACAATGGCTCCTGATAGACACCACCACCTCCACATTGAGCTCTAGCAGTCCCTCACCCTTTTCTATTCATGCCTCCATTTCTGGGTTGCAATGATACCTTTATACCTCTGATTACCACAGACACATAGTGTTTGTTTATATGTTTCTAAGACTATAGGTTCTTTGCAGAGCTATTTTCTTATTTGTGTAATTCTAAAAGGTGGCTATTACTAGTCAATTAACTAATCAATTGAAAACTAATTTGTTTATTATTGTTGTGTCCAAAATACATCAGGTCAATGAAAGGATTTGAAACTGTATTTCTCCAGCATGATACTGTTATCTTGAAATGAAATTCTCAAAGTAAGATTATTTATATCAATTAGAAAGTATATTTTATTTCTTTCCCTGCTTGATAACCTAAGAGAGGGGATGGGGATATAAATAGTCTATCTTAACTTCCTGTCCCAGCAATGGAGCCTGGGTATCAGATGCTGAGGGGTGACTACCATGCAGTCACCTGGGTCTTTGAGACTGAGTTTCTCAGCAAGAAAGAGGTGCTCTCTGAACAATGCCAGATTGAGTTCAGATTGAGGCTAGGTTTCAGTTGAACATAAGGAAATAGGAGGCAAACTGAATTCATTCCAAAGACTTTAGAAGATGTATGAGCCACACATGGAACTTTCCTCTCTAGCCTCTTCTATGGCCACATCTGGCCTGTTAGTATGCATTCTCTGTTCCAGCCCAAGATAAATCTCCCTCCCTCCCTCCCTTTCTCTCTCCTTTCTTCCCTCCCACCTTCTTTAAAAAACATTTTCAGCTAGGCATGATGGCACATACTTTTAATACCAGCACTTGGGAAGCAGAGGCAGAGGGATCTCTCTGAGATTGAGGCCAGCCTGGTTTATAAAGTGAGTTCCAAGCCAGCCAAGGTTAAACATTTTTGAAATTACTGTTAGTTATTTATTTTTGCATGTATGTGTTTATGCATGTGCACATACATGCACACATGTGAAAGTCAGTGGACAGCTTGCAGGAGTCATTTCTTTTCTTCCACCATATGGGTTTCAGGGCTCGAACTCAGGTATTCAGGCTTGGTGACAAGTGCCTTTGCCCACTGAGTCATCTCTCCAGCTTCTTTCACTGTTTTGAGTCAAGGTCTCACTGTTTGACCGGGTTGGCCTCAAAATTACAATCCTTTCACCTCTCCTCTAAGTACTAAGATTCCAGGCCCATGGCTGCACACCTGATCCAAGCTCCTTTTCTGACTTCCCAGCTACCTACTTCCTCCACACTACACTGGTCTTACCTGTGCTTAGAAGACCCTCCTTTTCTCCTTCTCAGCCCGTCTCTAGTTGTTGTAGATAAATGTAACAGGGAATTTGGTACTTTTGTCCCATTCTACTCTGCTCTCCCCTGCCACACAAGCACATTCTATTCGAGTTGCTGGTGTAACTGCTGTCTTCCCCATCAGACCACAGATCTCATGAGGGAAGGGACCTTGCCTATCATGTTTCATAGTGTAACCCCAACACAAGGCTCCATGTCTGACTCAGGGTATGTATACAACAATCACGTGAACCTTCAGATTCCCCCTATATACAACATACTATCCCAAACCGACCACATTATCCAAGCTGTGCCTGAATCTTTTGTATTGCTCTAAATTTAGGGATGACATTCCCAGGCATACATCTTTCTACAAAACTGCCCAGACTTTTTTGACACGAGAGCCTCTTCTAAAATTAAAATGCACTGATGCAGCACTGACGGGCGGTTCAGAGGTGCACTGGATACTTGGTTTATATTCATGTCCGAAAAATTGAATGACACAATTGCTATCATAAATGATTAAAATGTGATTGATTTTTCTTGAACTTTATGCAACAATGAAAAACATTTATGCATAGCCTGTGATGGATAATCGCAATTTGACTAGATTTAGAATCACGTAGGAAACTGAGGCCAAGTATCCTTTGCTTTGCTTCCTTGCTGGCTATCATGTAAGTTGTTCCTGTCCGGTGCTTTGTCTCAACAATGAAAAGTAACCCTGAAGATCCCACGTGGATGCGTAGGGAGAAGTTTCCCGCAAAACAAGAAGCTTCCCACAAAACGTGTTGGGCTTGGGTATAGTTAGGTCTAGATGGTCGTAGAGGACTGGAAAGCCATGCCATGGGAGAAGGAGGGAAGGGGACGTGAAGAAACGGGGATCAAGGGAAATTTTGTACTGAAGTCATCCACCAAATGAAGGGACCATCTCAGTCTCCACCATGGAACTTGGCAACATCTACCTTGCAAACTAATGCCCTATGGAGTGTATTTCCTGTTATGGAAATTAGAAAACCTGTCAGCTGTAGCAAATGACAAGGCAACAGGAGGCCGTGGAGGCAGGCAACATGTTGAGTGACCACAGGAAGGCCCGCCTCAGTACAGTAATACCTCAAAAACCTTAAGGGCAAGTCATGAGGACTCATGAAAAGTCTCTTGAGGAGGCAGCAAAGGAGGGAGTTACACTGCAAAGCACAGAGAGAAACAAGTTGCCTTTCCACCCTCTCAATAGCTGACTTTGTTACTCACTGCTGTGGCCGCCAGGTCCCTTCCCTGTGTTTCCTAAACTCTGACCTCCCTTTCTGCCTCCGAATTTCTGTGTCATCTTTTCCTTCAAGATCATAATCTTCTCTCGGTTCCTCTGACTGCCTAACCCACCTTTTTATTACCACAGACACCACAAAGTATGAGAAACTAGCTGTACAGCATAGAACGTTCCTTAAAATGTAGGACAAGTGAGTAAGTACAGTCTTCAAGGGTTAATAGCTATTGTTCCTTTCACAAAATTATCACTGCAGGAATGATACAAATGAGTTATCTTAAAAGAAAGCATAAAATGTTATTTTACATGTTCACATAAACCATGACATCAGTGGCTTGGGGATACAGTCCAGCAGCAGAGTGCCTGCCTAGTGTGAACAGTGACCCAAGTTTGAACGTCAGTATTGCAAAATAAATTAACAATAAAATAGACATCAACCATACAAACATTTTCAATAAAACAGTTTTTTTGCGTGTGTTCATTTCAGAGATCTTAATTTTGGGAATGATATTATAGAGCCAAAATCTAAATGTGAAGCTTTAAGTATATTCTTTTTAAAAAAGATTTTATTTTTATTTTATGTGTATGAGTGTTTTACCCACATATATGTATATATACTACATGTGTGACTAGTGCCCATTGAAGCCATAGGAGGCTATTAGATCCTTTGGAACTGGAATTAGAGACAGTTATAAGCTACCATGTAGGTGCTGGAAACTAAGCCCAGGTCCTCTGCAAGAGCTGCAAGTGTTATTAACCATTGAGTCATCTTATCAGTCCCTTAAATATATTCTTATTTTCCTTTCCTTGCAAAGTAATATGAAAAAGTCCATGTTCAAGGGATATGTTTGGGGGAAAAGAAGCACACAAATTTCATGTTTTATAAGATCTAGGTACTCTTGACTTTGGTTGTTTCAGAGTAATTCACTGCTTTACTTTGGACCAAAAACTCCCAGGCACTTTCTTTAACTTTTACAAAAACTTTATTGAGAATTTCATACACGCATATAAGGTGTTTTGATCAAATCCATGCTCACTCCCTCCCCTCCAACATTCCCCCCTCTGAAGAGGTAACCATAAAATCTTTTAAGGTATAGATAAGTGCTCCCAAATACTTTTGACATGTTTGGCCTTTGGAACAGAGTATGTTGCTAACAGGCCCAAGGACATTTTGACTTTTAGCCCAGAAACTGGCTACTTTTCTTTGGGGTCTTTTTACCCTAACTGCCTAGCCAATTCCTACCTCCTATTCTTATCACACCAGCCTCTGAAGAGGTTACCCAAATTGCCAGCAGGGAATAGGGATGTAGACCACTCTCCCAGGCATTTTTATAAAGCAGAGATTTAACCTTCATGCTCATGAAGATTATTTGATCAACTTTGGCTTTGACATAATTTGAGAATCTCAAGTCCTTTTTTTATTGGAAATCATCCTATTTTGAGTCACAGATATGTGGAGAATGAGTTCGTGGTATAAATATTTAATATAAAAGAAGCATTAAATTTTAACCTGTGTTGAAATTGTGAGACAGGCTGCATAACATACAGCAGCAGTTACTGAAGAAATGACATGGTCAACCAGGAATCAGTGCTACTTGTGCAACACCGTGAAGGGTAGACTAGACATTGCATTCTAAGATCAGGAACTAATCTTTCGAGGGAAGCCTTCTTGGATATTGCAGATTGACACCTAATACTCAGGACCATTATAGAAAAGTATATTTCACATTTCCCTTTCTATGACCATTCAGATGAAAGCATTATCTTACTTTCTCCTTGCTGTGATAAAAATAGCCCTGACAAAAGCAACTTAAAGCAGAAAGGGTTTATGTTGGCTTACTGTCCCAGAGGGATACAGGCCATCATGGCAGGGAAGGCATGTAGCAGGTACAGGAGGTTGACTGGTCACATTGCATCTGCACTCAGGAAGCAGAGGGTAAACAGGAAGTAAGGTTGAGTCAGAAAGCTTCAAAGCCCTTAGTGATTCACTTCCTCCAGTGAGTCTTCACCTTCTAAAGGTCCCACAGTGTTCCCAAAGAGCACCACCAGCAGGTATCAAGTGTTCAAACCACATTCAAATCACAGCAAGCATTTTCTGGGTTTGGTTCAATGTACTGTGGTTTTTAGAGTATCCATTAATACTGGAAGGCCAGCAGTACCTCAGAAAATCCCTTTTGGGGAATACTACTGTGTAGGCCAGCTCTCAGTAGTACCAGCATGACCTGGAACAATTACACCACAGTCTCAGTGCCCCTGCTTCCTGGTATTCACGCCCTTGCATAATCCTCTCCCCTTGAGTGTTGGGACCAAGAGCTGTGACTTAACTTCCAGCCAACAGAGAACAATAAGAGTGATGGGATGTCCCTTCTATATTTAGTCACATATGACAGTAACTTCTCTTCTGCTAGCCACCTCTACCTTATCAGCTTCAATAAGAAAACTACCATGTTGAAGAGGCCCAGGTAGCAAGGGAAGGGAAAGACAACCAGGAGCTGAATTCTGCCAACAACAACATGAGTTCTGAAACTCATCTTTCCCCCTCTGAGCCTTCAGATGAGACCTTAGCTTTGCCAAGAAACTTAATTGAAACCTTGTGAGACATCTTAAAGCAGGGAACCCAGACAGTCTATGCCTGGATTCATAGCCCACAGACACTGAAATAATACACATGTGTTCTTAAAAGCTACTAGATTTGTGTTTTATTTCTGTGTAACAAGTAACAAATACATTGCCTGTATTAGTTTCCCACTGCAGTAATAAAATACCTGAGGCTGAGTATTTTATAAAGGAAAGAGGTCCAGGGGCTGGAGAGATGGCTCAGAGGTTAAGAATACTGGTTGTTTTTGCAGAAGACCCGGGTTTGAATCCCAGCACCCACATGGCAGCTAACAACTGTCTGTAACTCCAGTCCCAGGGGATCTGACAGCCTCTTTGGACCTCTGTGGGCATTGCACAACGTGGGTGCACTTACCTACATGCAAGCGATACATGCATACACATAAAATAAAACTAATAAATAAAAGTTTTTTAAAAAAGAAAAGAGGTCCAAAAACACAGCACCAGCCTCTGCTCAAATCCAATGGGAGCCAACTTGACTATATAATATTATGACTGGAACATGTGAAAGAGGGAGCAGTTAATACAGGGAATGACAGGAAGCCAGAGAGATTATGTTTTGATAGCAATACTTCCTCCCAGGAACTAACTGAGGTCCCATGAAAACTACCTTAATCCCTTCTAAACAGATCTCCCAATGACCTAACCATCTTCCAATAGGCTCCCCCACTAATGACCCCACCGCTTCCATATTGGCACAATGGGGACGAAGCCTCCAATACAGGTGCGCTACAGCCACGCTCAAACCACATGCAAACCATACCACTGCCCTAAATTGGGGTGCACCTAAGTTTGAATATTAGTGCTATGAATCCTGCAGTTTTTACTAAGAATGTGAACTTAGGAGGTTCTAAGTAAAATCTAGATTTCTTATGTTTACCTTTCATTTTCCCTTTAGGTAAGTGGTGGCTCTTTTGAATTGGTAAGTAGAGATGTACAATGATCTTGCCTTAAGTTGATCCTTTAGAATCAAATCAAACAAATACTAATCCCCAAAGATGGAGCACAGGCGATTTTCAGCTCTTCTCTGAATATTTCTTTTGACACGGTCCCCCTAGTCCCAGCCCACCTGAAAGTCAGTATATGGACCAGGCTGACCTTGATCTCACAGAGATCCACCTGCCTCTGCCACCTAAGGGCTTGGATTAAAGGCACATGCCACCACACTCTGCGACTTCTCTGAACTTTAAAAAAAAAAATATTTTATTATCTTTTTATATTTTATGTGTACGAGTGTATTGCCTGCATGTATGTGAGTACACCCGTATTGTGCAATGCCATGGAGGTCAGAAGAGGGCTTCAGATGCCCCTGGAACTGGAATTAAGGATGGTTTGCAGCCGCCATGTGGGTGCTGGGAATCGAACCCGGGTCCTCTGCAAGAGCAGTCAGTGCTCTTAACCGCTGAGCCATCTCTCCAGCCCCAACCTCTCTGAACTTTTAAAAGAGCCACAAACTCCATTTCCTTTGCACTTTCCCCAGTCCCCTTTCAGACTGGTCCCATTAAATAACCTCCCTGAATTCTCCAATTTCTACTTACACAGCTTTAGACATAAATAAAAGCAACTGCAGTTAACTCTTATAAGAAATAAGTACCAGGCACTGTGTCATATGCTTTACATTGACCAGTTCATTTAATACACTTCTGTGGTAGGTTCTTTTTATGTCCATTTTACAGATGTGTAGACTGAGGTACCTGTTGTTAAATAATGGTAACTGCTCATCTTTGCCCTGTTCACTGCTCTAGACACCTCAGCAGCTCCAACAGATAGTGACATACTTGTTATTATGAGGAGCTTTATCCCAGTCCTGGTCACTTCCTACTTAAATCTGATGATACCTACCTGTATATGAGTTTCTTTTCCTATTGCTGTGATAAAATACTCTGACAAAAATACCTTAAGGGAGAAAAGGTATATTTTAGTTCACAATTAAGGTACAGTCCATCATGGTGGGAAGGTCAAGGTGCCAGGAATTTGAAGCAACTGGTCATGTCACATCCACAATCAGGAAGCAGAGAGTGATGAGTGTGTACTTCTGTTCAGCTCCCTTTCTCCAATTATACAGTCTAAGATCCCAGCCAGGAATGGTGCCACCCACAGTGGGCAGGTCTCCCTGCCTCAGTTATCAAGATAATCCCTCACAGGCATATCCAGAGGCTCATCTCTGAGGTGACTCTAGATTTTGTCATGTTGACAACATTAAGCATCACATTTCCTGAAGGGTTAGTTGTTCCTTGCCTGGAAACAAGTGACATCAGAGTCCTCTGAGTTTTTAGGGACACCGAAGCAAATCTATGTGGTGAAGAAGCCCAGGAAACTCTTTAGAAGATTCTCCCAATTAAATGCAATGGCCATTCTGACAATCTCTTGAGCAACAGATGAGACACAGGGAGAGAGAATCAATATCCAGTTTGGTCCCTGTGCAGCAACCACAGCTGCATGGATTTAAAACCTAGTACAGCTACAGTTCACAGGATGACAACAGAGGCCACTAATGCACTTTTCAAATTAGACTACTGGACCAAAAGAACACATTGGTGTGTTGAGTGGATACAACCATTAGCTACTCCTAACAGAAACGAATGCCAGCGAGGGACTTCTGCTGATGTGGAGAAGGCATGCTTCTGAGCGGTGAGCTCACTCCTTCCCTTCCCTTTATATCCAACAATGAGGCAGGTAGAGGAGGTGCATACTGAGTATTGAGAGGGTGCTGTGGCTTGGATAAGTGTTCCCCAGATGTCCATCTGTTAAAGGATTGGTCCCCATTATGGCACTTGTGGGAGGTGCCACTAAGAGTGCCTTTAAGAGGTGGAGCATTGTGGGAGGTCTTTAGGTCACATGCCTTTGAAAGGAACTGTGGGACCTTGGCCATTTCTTCTTGTTTTTGTTCTGTGGATGATCTGATGTACTGCCTCACCACAGGCCCAAAGCAACAAGGCCAACAGTCATACACCCGAACCTCTAGAACTGTGAGCAATTAAACTTTTCTCTCTATAAGTTGATTATCTGGGGCTGGAGAGATGCTCAGTGGTTAAGAGCACTGGCTGCTCTTACAGAGGACCTGGGTTTGATTCCCAGCACCTACATGGTGGCTAATGACCATCCTAACACTAGTTCCAGGGGATCCGAAGCCCTCTTCTGATTTCCATGGGCATTGCACAACACTGGTGCACTTATGTCCATGCAAGCAATACACATAGACAAGTACAAATGATAAATAAAATTTGTTTTAAAAATAAGTTATCTGGAGTATTTTGTTATAGTGATAGAAGGCTGACTAACACATGGGAGGGGGATGGTGGGGGTTATTTAGATTCATTTCCCTTATCAACTCAAGCTTAATTTACACGTGGCCTAAATCCTACTCATTTATGTTGCTGCCCATGACAGTAAATAGCGATTGTCAGTTTGATGGGACTTAGAACCACTATGGAAACATACCTCTGGGTATGTCTGCGAGGCCATACCCCAAAACACTTAATTGAGGAAGGAAAATCACTCTGAATGTGGGCAACAGCATCCCATGGGATGAAGTCCTGGACAGAATGCAAAAGAGAAAGCGAGCACAGCACCGGCATTCATCTCGCTTTGCTTTCTGTGGGTGCTGCATGACCAGCCGCCTCACCTCCCACTCCTTCCCTGCGGAGATGGACCATATCCCCTCAAACTGTGAACAAAAACAAACTGACTCTCTTGATCTGGGCATAGTGGTACATACCTTTGATCCCAGCATTTGGGAGGCAGAGGCAGGCGGATCTCTGTTCAAGGCCAGCCTGGTCTACATAGTAAGTTCCAGGTCAGCCAGAGCTACATAGTGAGACCCTGTCTCAAACAAAAAAAAAAAAAAAAAAAAAAAAAAAAAAAAAAAAAAACTCTCCCTCCTTCAGGATGCTTTGTGAGGTATTTTGTCACAGTAACAAGGAAAGAAACAACTATACTGCTTTATAAGTAACGCCGGCCAAATTGTTTATCGGCATACAGGTGTTTTACTGTTGATATCAAAGCCCTTTTAAATTATAATGAGTATTAAAAACTAGAACTCTACAAGCTATAAGCGCATGGGGTGGGGGAGCAGTCTGAAAATACAAAAGCAGAAGCTACTGACAAAATTGTCTTCCTTGCTTTGATCTTCCCTGGTTGCTTCTGAGGGTTCAGAATAATTTAGCAAGGTGCCATTAAGGTAAGAACATGTTTTCCTAGAACTTTCATGCTCATTGTGACGTACCTTTATCTCACGTGCACAACAAGATGTGCAGAGCACATTTGCTCTAATGCCGATGCATGAAGGTAGAGGACCAGGTAGACAGCATCACGTTCTCCACTTAGCAGAGCTATTGCCAAGGTGACTGATAGATTTAAAGCTGTGTTCTTGTTTGGATGAGCTACTCTAAGTCCTTCACTTTGAACTCTATGGATTGCATTTGGTATCATGGTATATTAGGTTTTTCCTTAAAGATTTTTTTCCTGTTTCTTATAAAAAGTGTGTGAATTCTCTTACTGAATATAATCAACATAGGATGAAGATGGCTCAGTCCATAAAGTATTCTATTCAAGTGTGAGGACCTGAGTTCGATTTCCTAGGAGCCCTGTAAAAAGTTGATCTGGTGGCACACACTTACAATCCCAGCACCGGGGAGGTGGAGGCAGGATGATCCTTTGGGTTCATTGAGAGACCCTGTCTCATAAACAAGATGGCAGGCACCTGAGCAGGAATGAAACCCAAGTCCCAGGTTGTTTTCTGGCGTCCACATGCATGCACACACATGTACCTGAAGTCATGAACACACACACACACACACACACACACACACACACATACACGGATATTAGTAATGTAAAGTATTTGTTTTGAGAAAACTTCTCTTTTGCTTTCTCCTTGGAGTTCAGAAGTGAGGGTGAAGGACGGGCTTTATGTCTAGTTCTTCATCGGAAGCACCCCCACTGTATTAGGAAACTTGACAGGGACATGAAAACTCAGAGAACGCTGACTAACATGGTAGATTCGTCACATGCAAAGATGTAAAGAGCCTACCAGTGATCAAATGATAGCCCAGATTCCCCCTGTGTAAGTTCTTGATGACCCTAGAGGGTGGTAAATATTAGCAGATTCCCCCAACCTTTTCAGGAGACAAATAGTTTAAGAACTTACCCAGGATTTTTGGTGGAGTCGATATGCGGAGCCCCCTTTCTCTGTCAGGTCACACATTTGTCCCCTGCTCTTTTCAGTACTGGGAATCCAACCCAGGAACTGGTACATGCTAGCCAAGAGCTCTACCACTGAGCCTCAGGCCACATCTGTTTTTTAAGAATAATATCTTGAACAACATCTTCACCTTTATTTATTTTATCAATTTATTTTTATTTTTATGTGTAGGTGTGTTTTGACCCCATGTATGTAAGTGCACCACATGCCTATAATTCCATGCGGAGCCAGGAAGAGGGCATCAGATCCCCTGGAACGGGAGTTATCAATGATTGTTAGCTGCCATGTAGGTGCTGGGAACTGAACCCATGACCTCTGCAAGAGCAGCCAGTGCTCTTAGCAGCTGAGCCATCTCTTCAGCCCCAGAACAACATTTTCACCTTTATGCCCTTGTTCCCGGTTCATCTCTTGATGGGGGAAGAGGAACTCGATGCCACAAGCCAATGAAGCCATTCATGAGGTACATTTGGGGTCTCTGGAAACCTTGGCAGTTAACCCTTCTTACAGAACTCCTGCTATTGGCTCATGTCTGCAATGTGGGGCACTTTCATCTTGTACTTTGATGTAAAATGTGGCTGTATGATCATAAAATTGGTTTAAATGCAATTACTGAAAGACTAGTTAATGGACATTTATTATTTAACAGTATGCTTTTAGGTCATTTGCAGCCAGAGCAGAGAAGTGAACCTCTCTCTCCACTCCACTGCAGAGAAACAGGTTCATTACTGAAAATATCCACCAGTGTCTTTGGCTCATTTGCTCACTTAGAAAGTTTCTTTCCGAAGAAGACAGAGACACAGTTATATGGCTGCCTGAATTGGTAGCAAAGATTCTTTTGAAGAGAAACCTAATCATTTCTGTGCTCGTTTCTAAACTCCCATGTAGAGGTGTTCCCAGATTTTTCCCCTCACACAAATTCATCTCGAAGCTACTTCAAGGTCATTACCCTGTTCAGGCAGACTGCTGTTACAGAAAGCCAGAGAGCTGTCTCCTGCTCACCAGTGACCTCTACAACATTGGTACCAATTATCATTTCGATTCCAGTCTGGGGAAAGCCACTGCCGGGAAAATCTATAATGGTGGTTTCAGCATCTTCTCCCTGTGATCCTTCATCCCAGGCTAGCAGCTGGACGCAGCTTTGAATCCTCTGCCGCTCAGCCCTCCCAGTGGTCAGGAAGTCTCGGAAGTGGCTGTAATGTGTTTGGGTGGTTGCTAGCAGCTCAGGGCAACCCCAGTTTCTCTCAGGTTACTTGAGCAGCAGGGCAGAGTTTTAGGTAGGTGGCAGCAAATGAAATTAGATTTTAAAATGTTCTATTATTTTTACTTTGTGTGTGTGCGTGTATTGCCTGCATGTATGCAAGTGCACCCGTGTCGTGAAATGCCCGCAGAGGTCAGAAGAGGCTATCAGATCCCCTGGAACTGGAGTTACGGACAGTTGTTAGCTGCCATATGGGTGATGGGATTCGAACCCAGGTCTTCCGTAAGAACAACCGGTGTTCTTAACCGCTGAGCCATCTCTCCAGCCCCATGAAATTATATTTTAGATTTTAGGCTGGGAAGAGTAATTTATTTGTCAATCTTTATCTTAACATGGTAACTACACTGAAATCTTTCTGTTGTCATGCAAGCATGAGTCTCACTCAAAATGCTGATCATTGACATAAGAAAGATCTCAAGGGATATTCCCATCACCACCACCAGAAAGGGACTGAAAGGAACGATGCGAGGATCTGTCTGTACTGCATCATACCTGGTACTGCTAAGAGGCTCTACAGCTCCCAGCTTGGCAGAACAAGACAAGTTCATACCGGCTACTCCTCTGACTAGGGGCAGTAAATGCTAAAACAGAACGTGTGTTTCATGGTGAACAGACATAATGGAGGAGGCATTTAGATAGACCTGGGAGCTGGTGACTGAGGGGCTCTTAGATGTGTGGCTGGCTTGAGCTTGTTTTGAAGGTAGACTTGGACTCATCTAATAGGAAGATAGCCGTCAGAAAAGCCAGGTTCTGCATGCAGCAAAGTCAGACCTGTGACCGTGAACTACAGTCTCTATAAAAATACAGCACATGGTAGGAAAACTTAGTGCTGCTCCTGCTTCAGCCCCTTCTATCCTCGGGCCCTCCAGCAGCAGAGCAGACTCAGAGAAGCCCTGCTCACCATGGAGCCTGTCAGCAACAGCTGCTCCTAGGGACCTGGTGACACTTTTTATCTATTTGTGGTGACAAGTGAGAACAATTATTCTCTGCGGTCTTCTACCTTAAGAACCACAGAGGCTTTGCAACCTGAGCGTTTGCTGACATTGCCGGGCTTTTGTACAGGCTGTCCATATTTACACTTTGTAAGGTGCCGTGAACTGCAGGAGGAAGGTCCTTCCCGCAGACTTAGAGGCTCTGTGCTGTCATGGCTTACTTATTAATTCATTAGCATAAGATATTAAGTGTCTTTTCAGTGCCATGAGTCAGACTCTAAGCTACTGTGCAAAGATGGCATGACATGTTCACAGTTCCTAAGACACGTGCAGTTGTAGGAGAGACTAAAGATAAAAATGAACTAAGGACAAAACAGGATGGTGTAATAACTTCTATGACAACATCATGCACTCAGTAGCTGTGAACCAAAACCTACCGGGCAAGTGTGGTCAGAGACACACCTCAAGAAGGCTTTCTTTTCTATTAAATATTGTTTTTATTATTTTTATTTTATGTGTATGAGTGTATTGCCTGCGTGTGTGTCGGTGCACCCGTGTCGTGCAGTGCTGCGGAGGTCAGAAGAGGGCTTCGGATTCCTCTGGAACTGGAGTTGAGGATGGTTCGTAGCCACCATATGGGTGCTGGGAATCAAACCCGGGTCCTCTGCAAGAGCAGTCAGTGCTCTTAACCGCTGAGCCATCTCTCGAGTCCCTTTTTTTTCTATTTTTAAATTTAGAAACAAGGTCTTATTAAGTTCCTCAGACTAGCCTTAGACTTTCTCTGTTGCCTATGCAGGATCTAGACTGTCGAACCTCTTGCTAGAGGCTCAGGTTGTATTCTGTGCCACCTGTTGAGTGAAAGGCCGTCTTTGAGCAGGAATTCTGAAGAAGACTGAAGAAGCTTGCTTTTATGTTGCTATGCTAAAACACTGACCAAAACCAACATGGAGAAGAAAGGGTTCATTTGACTTATAGCTCACTGTCCATCCTTAAGGGAAGCCGTGGTGGTTTGAATGAGAATGTCCCCCAAGTATTTGACTACTTGCCTGACTACTTGGCCCTAGTGGCTGTTCCTCCAGGGAGGCCATGGAATTCCTAGGAGTTGCGGCCCTGCCAGAGGAAGTGTGCCGTTGGACTGGGCTCTCTGAGTTCATAGCCCTGCCTCACCCCATTTCCAGTTTCCCTCTTTCCACTTCCGGTGCCTGCTTGAAGATGTTTGGCTCAGCTTTCTGCTCCAGCCACCTCCCCACCATGATGGACTCTTATGCCTCTAGAACTGTAAGCCCAATAAACTTTTCCTTCTATAAGTGGCCTTGGTCATGGTGTTTTATCACAGCAACAGAAAAGTAACTAATGTCGAAGCCAAGGCAGGAACTGAAGCAGAGACCATGGAGGAACACTGCTCTTAGCTTGCTCCCCTGGCTTGCTCAGCTGCTGTTCTTTCTTTGTTTCTGATTCTTTGATTCTTTGATTCTTTCTTCCTTTGTCCCTTCCTTTCTTCTTTTTAAAATTTTTTTATTTATTTATTTTTATTTTATGTGCATGAGTGTTACGCCTGCATGTAAGTGCACCTGTGTCGTTCGGTGCCACAGAGGACAGGAGAAGCTGTCAGATCCCCTGGAACTGGAGTTAACGACAGTTGTTACGGGCCATGTGGGTGCTGAGACTCAAACCCCAGTCTTCTGCAAGAACAGCCAGTGTTCTTAACCACTGAACCATCTCTCGAGTCCCTCTTTTTTACAATGTATATTTTTTATTGAATTTTTGTGCATTTCATACAAAACATCTTAATCATCTTTATACTCCTGCCCCTATTTGTACCCCCAATAGCTCCTCACCCAGATTTCATGCATTCTTTCATATATGTTAAGACCTATCAAAACAAATTAATGTACCCAGACGTCCTCAGTGCAAGTTCATCCACTGGCTTCTAGGCTGCCTATCTAGAGTCTTTCCCTTAAAGATCAACTCTCCCAAGCCAGCAGTGATCACATGCCAGCAGTTCCTCAGCTAAGGTTGGGGCCTGCTGCCCATTTCCTCAGTTCTTTGATGAGTTCTGATTGAGTTTGCATGAGTCTGTGGAACCTCTACACCTAAGGCTCATGAAACATAGTGGAACAGGGGGTAGAAAGAATATTAGTGGATCTCTCAACTCTCATCAGCAAAGCTTCCTCATGCAACAGAGGACAGTGTACACAGAAGGCCACAAGTGGCCAACATGTAGAAAATAAGACACTTCTGAGAGCATGTCCTCAGCTACTTATACAGCCCAAGCCTACCGGCCCAGGGATGGCACCACCCAGAGTGGACTCTGCCCTCCCACATCAATTAGCAATCAAGAAAATGCCTTACAGACATGGCCAAAGGAAATTCCTCAATTGAGGTTCCCTTTTAAGTGTGTCTAGTTCGTGTCAAGTTGACCAAACACTTATCAGCACAAAAATGCAATTAGCTGCATGAATGTATACGTATGAGCGTGTGGGGTAGGTGGAAGAGATGCACCCGAAACAGGCCTCTAAACACACTTTTGCACATGTTCTTCCTTCAAGTGTTGTAGAGACAAATTTAACTGCTTAGCACCAAAAAATTAATCCCAGGTTTTACCTATGGCTGCTTCAGTTTTAGAGTTAAATACTAACAAAACTTGGTCTTCTCAAGCAGCAAGATTTTAGGGTAATCATTTTAGGCATCATCTATTTGCAGTCCTCTTTGGCACCCAAGCTTGCCAGGTGGCTCCTTGAGAAAGAACTATTCTCAAGGACTTTGCTGATTATAAAGTGAATATGCAACCAGGCCTGGTGGTGCATACTCATAGTCCCAGCACGTGGGATGCTGAGGCAGGAGGATCTCAAGTGTGAGCCCAGCCCAGGCTACATATCAAGATCCTGTCTCAAAACAGCAATCAAAGTAAATCTGAAATGTGTTAGCTCTCCGTTACCATAACAAATTAACAAATAACTGAGCTAAACCAACTTGAAAGAGGAAAGGTTTCTTTTGGCTCACAGTTTTAGAGATTTCAGTCTGTGATTGGCCACCTTCATTGCTTCTGGGTCTGTGGGGGCATAACGTGTCAAGATAGCAGTCATGACAAAACCATTCACCTAATGGATAGATGAAGAAGAGACCAAGATCCTGTTAGAAGGCATACCCCTAATGACATAAGACCTCTTATGCAGCCCCATCTCTTAAAGGCCAAGAACATCTCTACCCGCCAAGAACACCAAACTAGGGACCGAGTTTTCAACACAAAGGCCTTTAGGGAACATTAGCATGCAGAGGTAGTGTGGTCAGCTTGAACTTCCATTTTATACTCAGAAGAACATTAAGCTTTGAGTGAAAAACATGGGTTCTAGAGTTACACTCTCTGTCATCAAATCCTGACACCACAGCTTTGTAGGTATTTACCTGAGGCAAATTACATAATGCCGATTATCAACAATTTCATCATTTTAAAAACAGAGATTGATAGGCTGAGGATGCGGCTCAGTTGGTAGAGTACTTGCCTAGCATTCACAAAGCCCTGGGTTCAATCCCTAGCATCACATAAACCACATATGGTGGCCTAGTTGCCCATACCTATAATCCCAGCACAGGAAGGTGGAGATAGGAGGGTCAGGAATTCAAGATCATTTCTGAATACATAATAAGTTTGAGGCCAGCCTGGGCTACATAGTGAGACCTTGTCTCAAAATAACAAAAACAAACAAATAAAACACCCCCAAAAAAACGGAAAAGAAAAAAATAAAAAGCAAAATATAAACTAATAGTATATGTACGTAGAGGGATAATCTTAGAAATGCATGTAATGCAGTACCTAGTACAGAGTCAATGCTCAATAAATTATTATATCTATCATCTACCTTCTATCATCTATATCTCTATCTTCAATCACTATCATCTATCTCTACCTATATACCTATTATCTATCATCTATCTACATCTATATCTATCATCTATTTATCTTATCTATCATCTATCAATCATCTATCTATCTATTGACATCTAGCTCATCTATTATCTATCATCTATCTACTATCTACCTATCTGTCATCTAGCTATCATCTTTTGAAAGCTATCTATCCTACTTGCCTATTCCTCCTTTTATCCCATCTTAACCAGGCAACTGGGCTATCTACAGTTCCTTCAGTTACACTTGAATTCACATTTATTCTCACTGAAGACACCATGAAGCCTCAAGGAAAGGATAAGAATATATTTCATGCTGGTATGTTGGTATAGGACTTTAATCCCAGCATTCAGGAAGCAGAGGCAGGTGATCTCTGTGAGATCAAGGCCAACCTGGTCTATGTAGTAAGTTCCAGGCCAGCAGGGGCTACAGAGGGACCCTGTCTTTAAAAAAAAAATCCTTAAGAAAAAGATACGGCTACTCACATGATGGTTTCTTCTGTGAGAACCTCTTGGGAGAGGATTTTTTTTTTTTTGGTCTTTTTGAGACAGGGTCTCCCTGTAGCCCCAGCTGTCCTGGAACTCACTATGTAGACCAGGCTGGCCTTGAACTCGCAGAGATCCTCCTGCCTCTGCCTCCCGAGTGCTGGGATTAAAGGTGTGCTCCACCACGCCGGGCGGGAGAGGAATTTTAAGAGGGAAACATTAACTGTTTGAGTAGATGTACACAGGGCCATGGCCCTGTCCTTATTATGTTCCAGTCCAGGTTTTTCTAAGATTACCCAAGAAACATGTACCATTAACAATCTTGCTTGTGTGGTATCAGAGAGATGCAAGGGAAAGTTGGAGGGGACTAAGCAATTGTTTTGTTGTGCCCTCGTGCCCACATAAAAGTAGACGGGGGCGGGGGCTGGAGAGATGGCTCAGCAGTTAAGGGCACATGCTGCTCTTGAAGAAGACCAGGGTTTGAATCCCAATATCCACATGGCAGCTAACAACCATCCATAACTCAAATTCCAGAGAATCCAGCACCCTCTTCTGATCTCCTTGGGCAATGCACAACATGGGTGCACTTACATACATGCAGGGAATACACTCATACACATAAAATAAAATTTTAAACATTTTTTTTAAAGTAGGCTGGCATTATAGTTGACCTGTATATACCTGAGCTTACTTTTCTTAACTTTCGACACAGATTTTGGAATGGATTCCTATTCATTTTCAACCAAATTACAATCTTTGTGAAATAATCACAAATAAATATATGATTAGACCAATTCTTATTGTGATGGCTTAACAGTGAGTCTACATTCATTGGGAAAGGGGAAATAATATAGTGAATTAGAATAGCCAAAGAAGATTCAGGAAGGACTTGAATATTTAAGCATACTTAAGATAGAAAGTCAAGAAAACTAACTTGAAAAGGTTGATTAAAATGTCAAGCAACCAGCCACCCAGAGACTCCTGGGTAAGATGGTGGGTTAGGAGCTGCTGGGGCGTAACAGGGTTAAGGAGGGGAGTCGGTTTAAGAAGGAGTGGATTTGTTCCATAGTGAGAAGAGGAAGCGCTCCAGAAACTAAACTCAAAACTGCAGTCATAAGACAGCTGAAATGTACTAAGAAAAAGCCACACGACGCCCCCAAAGAATCCAAGCTGAACACTGCTCCTTCCGCACGGTTCCCTGGTGGGTGGAGAGGAAGCACAATGTCATGCTGAAGCTAAGCCCGGTGGTGAAAAGAGACTAGCAGTCCTACCTCTACCTAAACCCACGGCTATCAGCTCCAGGAGGGATGACCAACAGCACCCCCATGGGACATGAACAATCGGTGACCGTGGTCCACTAGCTGAGTCAGCACAAGTCAGCTTCAGAGATTTCCTCACCGGGGGAGCATGTGCAGAAAACAGTTACCCTTTCCCCTAGTAAATTTTCATCTTTGGGGTTATTTCAGCCTCTGTACGTACTCCTGCACTTTGCACATCTCTGAATTAGCTATATCCCAGAGGTTCTGGTGAACTTGCATTTTCATTTGATCCTAGGAATTTTTTCATTTCCTCTCTGAGTTCTCCAGTGGCCCACTGGTCATTCAACTATGTACATTCACCATGTATAGCTCAGCCTCCAAGTGTTTGTGTAGCGCCTGCCGTTTCTCATGGCATTGGCTTCTATTTTATTCCAGTGCAATCTGATGAGAGTCAAGATAATCCCCCACAGGCATGGCCAGAGGTGATTATAGATCTCATCAAGTTGACAGCTGACATGGAGAGATGGCTCATCCGGTAAGAGCACTAGCCGCTCTTGCAGAGGACCAGAGTTCAATTCCCAGCACCTACTTGGAGGCTAACAACTGTCCGTAACTCCAGTTCCAGGGGAATCCATTGCCCTCTTTTGACCTCTGCTGGCATTGCATGATGGGTGCACTTGTGCACATGCAGGCAATACACTCATACATATAAAATAAAAATAATAAAATATTTTCTTAAATCCTTTCCATCTATATACATGTTTTAGGGTATACACTGTTTCAGCTAACAGTTACTTTGAGCACGAATCTTGACACCTTTCTCTTACATCTTAAAGCTATATTTCTAGTTAAAAAATAAAGCAAGAATACAAATATGACCAGTTTCTACTGTCTTCAGGTCTAAAAGAAGACTTGAACCCAAGACGGTCATATGTCAAGAAGTAAGTTGAAGGTTGAAAGTGACTTCTAAAGCATAGAATCAACTGGGAAGAGAGTCACGGTGAGGGATTGTTTACATTGGGTAGATCTGTGGACATATCTTTAGGGGATTGTCTTAAGTAAATTGGTGTGGGAAGACCAAGCCCACCATGGGTAGCACCATTCCCTAGGCGGGGGGGTCCTGAAATGTATGCGAGTGAAGAAACTGAACTGAGCACAAGCGAGTGAGAATGTGTGCATTCATTCCTCTTGCTCTATAATGTGGATGGGATGTGACCAGCTGTTTGGGGTTCCTGCTGCCTTGATGTCTCCTCAGTGATGGACTGTGTCTTGGTTTGCCTTCAATTACCAAGATAAAAACACTGACCAAAACAAACTTGGGGACAAAAGGGTTTATTTGGCTTATAGCACAGCTCATCATCAAGGGAAGCCAAGGCAGGAACTCAGGGCAGGAACCTGGAGCACAGACTATGGAGGTACACTGCTTACTGGCTTGCTCCCCTGGCCTGTGTTCAGCCTGCTTTCTTGTACAACACAAGACCACCTCCCCAGGGGCGGCACTGCCCACAGTAGGCTGGACCCACCCACATCACTCAACAATCAAGAAAGTGCCCCACTGACATGGCCACAGGACAATCCAATGGAGACAAGTCCTCAGTTGAGGTTCCATCTACCTAGATGTGTCAAGTTGACAACTAAAGCTGTCCAGCTCAAACTGTTACCTGGAACCAGAGGCCAAATAATCCTTTCTCCCCAAAGTTGCCTTATCATGGTATTTTATCACAAAACAGAAGTGAGAGGAGAGAGGAGAAAGAAGAGGGGGGAGGGAGGGAGGGAGCCAGGGAGAGAGAAAGAGAGAGAATGGGAAGGAGCCAGGGCAAGATGTAGCCCCCAAGGACATGCTCCAAAGTTATGCCCAGAGCTATTTCTCCCATCTAGGATTTGCTTCCTGCCTTTCACCAATAATTATTGGCAATAGTGCCAATAGCAGCAATGACATTAATGATAGCAATATTAATGCCGACAGTGATGATGATGTTGGGAAATAATGCCACCCAGTTATGAATCCATGAAGGGGCTAATCTGTTTTAGTCAGAGCACTCATGATCTAATCCTCTCGGGAAAGGCCATTACCCAGATGTGCTGGATAGCTTTAGTGTCAACTTGACACACCTGGGTTGAGGGAACCTCAGTTGGAGAATTGCCTCTATTGGACTGGCCTGTTGCCATGTCTGAAGGGCATCTTCTTGATGAGTGATGTGGGAGGGCCCAGCCCACTGTGGGTGGGGCGACCCCTGGGCAGGTGGGCATGTGCTGGATAAGAAAGCAGGCTGAGCAGGGCCCAGGGGAGCAAGCCAGTAAGCAGCGTTCCTCCATGGCCTGTGCCCCAGCTCCTGCCTCCAGGTTCCTGCCCTGAGTTCCTACCTTGGGCTCCCTTATGAACTGTGACCTGGGAGATGTAAGCTGAATAAACCCTTTCCTCCTCAAGTTGGCAGTGGTCAGAGTGTTTTGTCATAGCAATGAAGAAACAAACCAGGACACCAGAGATGTATTTTATTAATCCTATAAGCATTTCTTAATCCATGTCATTTGACATGAAGATTGGCCATCACAAACCCTATCCTCTTATTCAGATATCTTCTCCAGCTCTTTGCTCCTGCCCTGGGGTTTGCCATCATTGTGTATGTCCATGGAGAATACTCCAGACTTCCCCATCAGGATATCTGTAACACTATACTTGCTGCTTTTTTAACTGTCTGCCCACCTCAGCAGAAGGCAAACTCTGGGCACCAGGGCATGTCTATCTTGTCTTCACTTGATTTCCTCAGACATAGCAAAGACTATTGCATACTTACTGACTGAATTAAGCCTTTTCAGCAATTCCCAGTGTGTGCGTTTTTGTTACTAAGACAAAATATCTTAAGTAAATAACTTAAAATGGGGAAAGGTTTATTTGATTCAGCAATGTCAGTCCTTGAAGACTTGGCCCCATCACTTTGGGCCTCCAGTAGGGCAGAATATCATGGTAAGGAACATGTGAAGAGCAAAGTTGCTACCTCGTGATGGCCAGGAAGGGGAGGGGACAGGATAGGAGGACAAGAAGGAGAGGTAGAGGGGAGGAGGGTGAAGAGGAGGAAGAAGAGGAGAAGGAGGAGGAGGAAGAGGAGAGAGAAAGGGGAGAAAGGACAAGGTTAGCATCCTAATATGCTTCCCAAGAGCAACCTCCCACAACCAAACATGGCCTTCTTAAGGACCCACCATCATCTCTCAGTGGCATCACAGGCTGGGCGACCAAGCCTTCAACACATGAGCTTTGGGAGAACATTTAAGACCCAAACCATAATATGCAGATGCGTTCCCCTTTCCCAGAACACTTTTCCTATACCACCCCTGTGATTTCTTTACACAATCTCATATGCGGATCTTGCCAGAATCTCCATCACTCTGGGCGCCTCGTAGTCCTCATCCTTTCAAATCATCTGTGTCAATGACAGATTCCTATGCTGAGACTCTTACCGTCGCTTCCTTGAAGAAAGTTTACAAGTCTTCTCTGCCACATAGCAGATGGAGTTCAAAGCCTTTCATCACTATAAGACCAATGTTCAGGCTTAGCTCGTCTCTCGTGCATGACAGGCATACTTCATGTCCTTCAACGGTCTTCTCTGTCCTTCTATCCAAGCAAACCCTTTCTCATCCTCCAAGACTCAGGCCCAGGCCCACCTCCATAAAACCTGTCAATCATTCTTGCACACATTTAATCTGATAACTTTATAACCATCTCTGAAATTTAACAACACTGATGCTTTTCTGATGTATCTCTACTTTCATGGAGTATCTGCTACTCAGTTTTTCTGAAGTACAAAATTATACCCTGAAGTGTGTAAAATCTGATCTAGCATGTTAGATTAGTGGATACGCTCTTCTTACGCCTATTGATAGGCTGATACACCAGAATGGTTATCTCAGATATTAAAACATCAAAACAGTCATATAAGAATGATTTAGGGTGGGACTTCTTAAACTTTTTTCAATCACAATCCCTTGTCACTTGAGAAGTTTTTATGCAATCATGAGTACATAGGTATATAAAATAGGTATAAAAATAACCTTTTATTGATAAATAAATTTATTTTATAATAATTCGTTGGTGGCTGGGGAGATGGCTCTGCTGGTAAAGTACTTGCATCAGTGAGAAGACCAGAGTTTGATCTGCAGAATCCGTGTTAAAAGACAGTTGGGTGTGGCAGTTACTTATAATTCCAGCATTTAGGAGGCAGAGATAGACTTGCTAGAGCAAGCTGACCAGCCAGCTAGCTGAAATGGGCTGCTGAAGCAAGAGACCTTATCTCTGTGTATAACGCTTTGGAAAATGATTGAGGAAGACACCTGATATCAACCTCAGGTCTCCACACGCATAGGCATGCATGTGAACCTGCACACACATGTGCAGACAACACATATAAACATGCATACACAGACATATCACATATATACAAAAAACTGCCAACATTTGTTTGGTATAAATACAATATTATTTGTAAAAGATGAAAGCAAATTTGCATAATAATAGGACTGAAGTGCTTGTTTACTTCCACATAAAGAACTAAACTAGCTAAACATTTTAACAGCCAGATACAGAGCATCATCAGTGCTTTTTCAAAGTTGATCAGTATTTTGATTTTATAATTATGATGGTTGGTTTTTAAATGTCAACTTGTCACAACCTAGACTCACTTGAGAAGAGCCTCAGTGGAGGAATTGTCTAGATCAGGCTGGTCTGTGAGCATGTCATGTCTGATGGGATTGCTATGAAGGTTCATTGATGTAGGAATACCCAGTCCACTGTGGGTAGCACCATTCCCTAAGCAGGGGGCTCTGGACTATGTAAGAGTAGAGAAACCTGAATATCAACCAGCAAGCAAGGATCCATGCCTTTACTCTCTCTCTCTCTCTCTCTCTCTCTCTCTCTCTCTCTCTCTCTCTCTCCTCTCTCTCTCTCTCTCCTCTCACCTCTCTCTCTCTCTCTGCTCTTCGATGTGGATGTAATGCTTTAAGGTCCTGCCTTGACTTCCTGTAACAATGGACTGCAATCTGGGATTGTAAGCTGAATAAACCCTTTCTTCCCTATGTTGTGTTTTGTCAGGATATTTTATCAAACCAACAGAAATGAAGCTAGAATAATAATCATCAGTGCTTGGCATAATATGTCACACAAAATGGCAGAAGTATATTTAGGATCATTTCAAAAATTTCTGGCAGAAACATTTCAGATTCATTATGTGTTGGATTTGAATTAATTTTTCATCACTGTATGTTCAGAAACTTTTTGCTGTTGTTAAATTTTTTGGTTTGCTAAAATAGTCTTAGGGTTCCACTGGTAAAATGCTTGCCATACAAGCATTAGGACAGGAGTTCAGATCCCCAACACCCATAAAAGATTAGTGGGTGTGGTAAGGTACACCTGTAATCCCAGCACAGGAGGTAAGAGCAGAGACTTCCCAGAGCGAGCTGGCCAGATAGACTAGCCAAAATGGCAAGCTTCGGGTGCAGTAAGAGACTCTGCCTCTACCTATAAGGTGGAAAATGAGGGGAGAAGACGCCTCCACACGTATGCACACATAGATGCACATGCACCTGCACACATGGTCACCCACATACATGCAAACATCCATGAACACACACAACATACACATAAAAAGTATTAAGTTATGTGTTAACGTGTTACCCTGTGGAGTAAGCAGAATTCATATATATCCTCACTCTATTCCAAGCTTGCTTTTTCTTCCTTCCTTTCCTCCCTCCTTCCTTCCCTCCCTCCCTCCTTCCTCCTTTCTTCCTCCTTCCTTCCTCCCTCCCTCCTTCCTTCCTTCCTTCCTTCCTTCCTTCCTTCCTTCCTTCCTTCCTTCCTTCATCCCTTCTTTGCCCTGTTATGTCCCAGAGACAGAACCCAGGGCCTCATGCCTGCCAGGCAAGGACTCTACCACTCAGCTTCACCCTCAGTCCCAAGACAAATATTTTCTAACGGGAGCTCAATAATGAAAAACCGTCATGTATGTCACAAATCCAAATGTCAGGGGACTTTTGTTATTGTAGTCCTCTAGATACCTGGAGCTGCACTCAACAACCCAAGGGTGCAGCAAGCAAGAGGGGGACTCTGAACTGAAGCTGACACACACTGAGTGTCTGCAGTTTCACACACACACACACACACACACACACACACACACACACACACCGTACTATGAAGAAAAGGAGGGGCGGGAACAGTCTGCTTGCTGACAGGGCATGCATCAAAGAAGGACTTACAGTTCCCACTCTCTTGACACTTGAACCTTGTAGGGGAAACAGAAGAAACAGTGCAGGGTGAGTGGGAGTGACGTCTCTGCTAACGATAAAGTACAGGAAACTCCAAGGTCTTGGTTTGGGATGCCACAACAAAGTGAAGTAGCAAGAATAGGTGCTACAAGCATTTGCTTGTGCTTGTGTATGTGTGTGTGTGTGTGTGTGTGTGTGTGTGTGTGTGTGCATGTGCGCGTTTGCATGTGTATCCAAGAAGAGTGGAGGGGGCAGTGAGGGAGTAAATATGATTGAAATACATCATACGCATGTACGAAATGCTCAAAGAATAAATAAAAATATTTTTTAAAAGAATAGATTTATAAAACTATTACTGGTACTCAGTAACAAATGATGAATGCCATTTTAAATATACCCAATTATATTTTCACAAAAAAAATAAAGAGAAGTATTGAATTTCACAGAGAGTTCATCAACAATGAGTGTCCCTGTGGGAATACAATTTGGAGAGTCGAGGGCACAGAAATAAAAACAGGCATGTAGATAAGCTCCGTGGGGGCTGCCGGTGAGGTTTCTTACAAGCTGTTTCTCATCTCCAAAAGGGGGTAAATAATACTTGATTTCCATTTCACTAGAAGTCTAAAAAATTAATCTCAACCCTTGCATGTGCTGTATTTACCTTGTTCTTTTTGTTAAAGAGGACAGACTTTCAGCAGAATATTAAGAAGTTCCTGGAAGGTTCTAGCAAAAGGAAGGGGACATAGGCTGCTTTACCTTACACTGGCACACACACTGCTGCTGAAAAGGGGTGTGGCTTGTCCATCTGTGCTCCTCCCTCTGTTGGAGGGCGCAGGTAGGAGTGGCCAGTCTTAGACATGCCCCAAACAGCTCAGTGGTTGTGTATATACAATGTTTCTTCTTTCCAACAACAAACTGTACACCACCACCTCTCTGATCCTAATTAAGTTTAGATGGGCTCAGCTCCCCACCATTCTTAACTTGAATCTTGGATATGATACTTTGATCTATTGACAGTTGAGTACTTTTTTTAAAAATCCTTGTACATAGTTGAAAATGACCTTGAACTTCAGACATTCATCTTGACATCCTGAGTGCTTGGATTTGAGGTGTATACCACCAGTCCACATTTATATGGTGCTGGGGATGGAAACTAGAGCTTCATGCAAGCTAGGTAAACATTCTATCAACTGAGTCACATTCCAAGCCCCCTAAGCACTATAT
>NW_008359963.1:4943299-4963399 GCF_000622305.1 Nannospalax galili | reverse complement strand
TATCTACCTCTCATTCCCCCCTCCAACTTCCTCCTTATGCCCCCTGGGACACACCTCCCTCCTGACTGCATCATATCTACCTCTCATTCCCCCCTCCAACTTCCTCCTTATGCCCCCTGGGACACACCTCCCTCCTGACTGCATGTCTTTTTTTTTTTTTTTTTTTAATCATCCCCCTAAGTCAAGTTGTGCTGTCCCTCTGTGCATGGATGTGGGGCCATCCACTGAGGCATGGGAATCCCACCAGTGGCTACATCCTCCACAAAAGAATGATTCATTCTCTCCCCCAGCAACTATGGACTGCCAATAACTCCTCAGTAATAGTGGGAAGTGGCTGGAGGCCATCTGGCCTTTCTATGCCAGAATTTTGACTGGCTTGATCTTGTGTAGGTCATGCCATATCCAGAAGACAGCCACGGCACTCCACCCCAGCTCTTATATCCCCAGCTCTTACATCCTTTCTGCCTCCTTTGAGTAGATGCTTTCTCCTCACGGGGCTGGCTTCATGGATAGGCACCTGTTCAGGATCACACAATGCTGCACCTGTGGGGCTCTGCACTTGCTTCGATGCTCTTCTGTGGCCATCTAAAATTCTAGTAACTTTTGAATTAGGGATCCCCATTTATAGCTGGCCCTGTGCAGTCCATTTCGTGTAATGCTTACAACTACGCTATGTGATAGAACTGCTAAATTACAGATAAGGAAACTAGAGTTCAGAGTAATTTGTCAACATCCTAAATGCACCTGAGTTGTCTTTGCATGCTGCTCTGGGCTCTTGGTCTGTGCTGCCAGAGGAGTGTACACATCTGTGTGCTCACAGCCCTCCTGTATTACATCAGCACATACAGGTTTTTAATCACAGATTTCTAGTAGGCAGAGCCTCATAATCAGCATTTTAATTCACTGCAAGGTCATTGTTACACACACCCAAGACTATAAACTAAGCTCAGTATCCATAGCTTTTAGTCTTTATGGCCACAGCCCGGGTAGGAAATCTATCAAAACCAGTTCAGGCATATGGCACAGGAAAGTGTCTACACTTACTGTAATGAGACCCCTAGTGATCATTTGATCCTAATTCATTTTTAATGCCTGTGATTTGTGATATGGATCACAAATGTGGTTTAAAACAATAGATGAAGAAAAAATATTAAACAAGGCTTCAGTTTAATACAGTGGATAATAAAGCTGAAAACACAGGGAGGGAACTATGTTCCATTTTATAACACCTAAAGTATAGTTCCAAACTTTCCAAATGGGGGCTCTCACTTGAAAATGTGACTAAAACTAGGGCCTCACTTTATAGAAAAATCCATACATGCACAAAATTTCTTGTACCTTTTCAAGGAGTTTCTGGATCTCTCCTTTTAAAAAACTTCTCTTTTGACATCTTGGTTAGCCTTAGTCTTTAACGGCTATGTCAGCTCTCCAGCCTAAAAATCCTCTCTCTTTTTACACTCCAGATAATCATCTCTAAGTAATGATAGCTTACATAGAAGAAGAGGTCAGGAGTGGGCCACCTCATTACATCATCAGGCCTGGGAGCACCAAGGGGACATAAATGCTATTGAAGTTTTTTTTAGGATGTTCTTCTTTCTGGCCTTAAAGACGTGAAGAATAATATCCATTTATTGTCCGCTATCTTTGTTTCTCTGATATCACAGGAATGAGGTCATTTGAGGAAAATCTTGCCAGCTTGGAGGGAGCTCTTGAGGAGGCAGATGTCATTAATGGAGGAGGCAGAGGTCACTAAAAGCAAGGGTTGGAAGGGAATGTTATGGGTTGGATGTGAAGTGTCCCCCACAGGCTCATGTTTTGAACACATTTCCCCCCATATTCAAGAAGCCGGGGAACCTTAGGAGGTGCAGCCTCACCGGTAGATTACTAGGAGTGGACCTTTCAAGGTTATAGCCCAGCAGTAATTCTGGCTATTCTCTCAGCTTCCTGGTCAGCTCTAGTCGTGTGAACAGCTCTAAGATGCTCCATGCTCGTGCCACCATGAATGCTCCCTTGATGGCATGATGGACTACAAACCTCTGAAACCGTGGGTCAAATAAGTCTGTCCTTTAATTTGTTCTAATCAGTGATGCAGAAGTAACTAATAGGAGAGACATGTTTCCATTGTTCCATTTTTTGGCCCAGCCTCTGAATCACAAATTGGAGGATGGACAACCTGACATTTTACCTGGAAATGTTGAAGTCTGGCTTAGCGACAGCCACAGCAGAGCTCAGGAATCTTTCCTAGAAAGCCCATTGGTGATAGACAACTTGAACTTCTTTGGGGAAGCCTAGAATCCTTGACTGATGACATTACATCTGATAAGCCCAACATATATTGAAAAACATGTTAGGTTGAAAATGAATATGATACTCTGCTTACTCATTGCTGGAACAAAACACCTGACAAAACTAATGCAAGCAAGGAAGTGGGGCTTTTTGGGTACACAATTTGAGAGCATGGTCCATCATGTCAGTGGGACCATGATACACCTGTCACATTGCATCCGCTGTCAGGAAGCAGAGAGCAATGAATGTTGGTGCTTGGCTTGCTTTTGCCTTTTTATGCAACCTCTGGAATGGTACTGTCCACATTTAGAGTTGGCCATCCCATCTCAATTAACCCAATCTAGAAACTCCTTCATAGACATACTCAGAGACTTGTTTCCATGGTGATGCTGAATCTCATCAGGTTGATAATAAAGATTCATAGGCACATGCACCTAACTTCCTAAGCACTGTAGCTTAGCCTAATCTACCTTAAACATGCTCAGAATGCTTCTATTAGCATGCAGTTGAGCAAAGGCATCTAATACAAAGTCTGTTTTATAATGAAGTGTTGACTGTCATACGATTTATTGAATATTATACTGAAAGTAAAGAGAATGGTTAATGCTCATTGTGGTATGGTTTCTAAAGAAGGTGCATTGCTTTTGTATCAACATAAAGTTCTAGAGCTAGGACTAGAGAGGTGGTTCAGCAGCTAAGAGCACTGGTTGTTCTTGCAAAAGACCCAGTTCGAATCCCAGCACCCACATGGTGGCTAGCAACAATCTGTAACTCCATCCAGGGCAGCCAATGTCCTCTTCTGTCCGCTGTGGGCACTGCAGGTGCACTTGCACACATGCACGCCATACATGCATACCATTAAGAAAGAAAAGGAAGGAAGGAAGGAAGGAAGGGAAAGAAAGAAAGAAAGAAAGAAAGAAAGAAGGAAAGAAAGAAGAAAAAAAGAAAAGTTAAGTTCCAGGACTAGCTATCCTAAGGGAAGGACTGTCTTTATAAGAAGACTGTACCTACTCCCAATGATCAAGGAGAAAATTGCATTCATCTCTGCCCTTGAGAAACAAAGTTGAGGAGGAGCTCCCAGTGTCCAGGAACAAGAACCCATTTCTCAATCTCCAGCCCTGCTGATTCCCCTGTGCAGACTCACACAAAGATATTTTGAGGGAGTCACAGGAAGAAATGACAGAAAATAGCTCAGGAAGGGTGCTTCAGAGTAGAGCTACTCCAAGTGTGGCTGGGCTACACATCCTCACCAAGTCTGAATCATTCATTCATTGTTCAGTGATGGGCTGAGCATAGGTTGACGTGTCTAGAAACCCTTGGAATCTGACAAAATAATTTTAACTGAATTTGTTTTTTCTTGCAGTGCTAAAGATGGAACCCAGAACTTTAAGTCTGTCAAGCAAGCACTCTACCCTAGGGAGACCTCGCCCCATCCTTTTTGTCTACTGAATATAATGGATTTTATTGTTCTGTATATTTACATTAATTTTTCTATGAATTCATTGATATATTATAAAGGTATTTGTCTTTGACAGATTTGGAGTGTGGGGGAGAGAACAACCCGCCTTTCAGCATAGTCTGAACAACATGGCTGTAGAGCAGTGTATGATACATATGTTCAGAAGCCAGAGAAAATTAAAGGCCAGAGCTGTGAGCCTCTCCTTCAGAACTGGGTGGTATATAAATCTGCACAGTGTTCAACAATCTGAGAGATCCGAGGTGAATGAGAAATTCTCCTTTCCATAACTTTTATTACATCACATAGATTTTTATATTTTTATCATAAATAGGATGAAACAAGTATGTAAGTATGTTCAAGCCCATGT
This sequence comes from Nannospalax galili, assembly GCF_000622305.1. Lineage (NCBI taxonomy): Eukaryota > Metazoa > Chordata > Mammalia > Rodentia > Spalacidae > Nannospalax > Nannospalax galili. Next base: position 4,959,287 of record NW_008359963.1, on the reverse strand, counting down.
TTTCTCTTCCCTGGGGCTTTGAAGATATTTTAAAAGCAATTTATGAGCTGGGAATATAGTTCAGTGGCAGTGTGCTTGCCTAGCATGTGTGAGGCCCTAGGTTCAATTCCCAGCATTATGGGAAAGAAGGAAGGAAAAAAAAAGGCAATTTACCATGAGATAAGAATGGTTGTCTCTGTGTACTAGAAGAAGAAACTGAGGCCCAATGAGTGAACATAACTGGACACATGGAAACCATGAGTCAGACTGAGTTCCCAGCACTCCATCATCTGTTATGGTTTAACATCCAGACCCCGCTTCCTCCCCGGAGGAGAAGCTGGGAGACTGGGATTGTGATCGTTTATTGTTTAAAGTCTTAGTCTCACAAATAAATGGTCTATAAAAATAACAGGCAGCAGGGCAAAGCAAACATATTTCCTTGGTAATGCATTAGAGTATCTTACAAAAACAAGTTTCGGCATGTTGTACTACAGAATACTCTTTCGCTACAAATAGTTGTGGTCTTTTGTTGAAAAAGAATGTCAGAAAATGCACAATAATACATTTCAACTATAAATAATGACTGTATGCTGCACTTAAGGAAATAGAAAGTTATGTTACTGTAGTTTTTTTAATCAGTAGATATATATAAGCAGTCTGCAGTGTACTACAGACCCTGTGAACAAGTGCTGCTAGAATTCAGAGAAGCCCGAAGACAGGAGTTGAATGGTCCCGTTGGGAAAAAATGATCAAGTGAAAAGAGCACGTGATGGTTCCAAGCATCATCTTAGAGTCGTCCCAGTAAACAGAGTTGTATAGGCAGTAATGATGCTCTCTGCTCAGGAAAACTGGTGCGCACGTAGTAACACACACAAAAGTTTCTGCGAATCATCCTCTGGCCTGCTTGAAACCCTGTTCCAGCCAAAGACAGCTGTTCACTATCTCCTGCTCACGCTCACGGTGTGCTTTCTTGACTCCGTGTCTTTACCCCTCACCCTCTTTTCAGAAAATGCTCGATTCACTTCATTCACATCGGTCCTTCTTGCCTTTTAAACTCTAGCTCAGCACTCAGCTCCCCCAGATCTAATGGATCCCATATAACCCTGACTCAGTGGCCTCCTTGTGACCCTATTCTGTACATTTCAATTGTCTATTTCTATGTAGTTATTCTTGCTTGTCAGTGCTGTCAGCTCTGTGGTGTGTGTGCACACATGCATTAGGGTGTGTGTGTGTGTGTAGTGTGTAATGTGCATGTGTGCATGTGGAAGGGGATCCGGTTATGATGGGAAAGTGGGAAAGTGTGGCCCATAGGTGTATGTGTACCTGTTTGTATATAAGTAGATTTGTGTGAATTATGTGTGTGTGTGTGTGTGTGTGTGCGTGTGCACACATAGGGTTAGGCCGTGGCCATGAAGTGGTAAAGCACAGCTCATAGATGTGTATGTGTGTGTACATGGTTGTATATATGGGGTCAGGAGGTGGTGATGAAGTGGTAAAGCACAGCTCACAGGTGTGTGTGTGTGTGTGTGTGTCTATGTCTGTCTGTGTATGTGTGTACATGTGGGTGTATGGTTGTCAGTTCCTTGTGGTAATGAAGTAAAGCACAGCTCATTGGAGCTCATTGGTCTCATTACACTGTGAACTCAGAGAGAGCAGAGATGATGTCCTCTAGTGGCACCAGGGCATGGTGGAGTTGCATATATGTGTGTGAGTGACTTTAGGTAACTCCCATAGGGCAGCTGAAGGGATCAAACTGATGATAACCATGAACTGCATGGGAGGTAGTTGGTACAGGAATCTGAGTCTCTGTGTGTGATTCTAGCACGGTGCTCATTGCCTTATGGTGTAGTGATGACTTAGAACTCATCACCACAGCTATCCTTCTGAGATAGATGGATGGCTATTAAAGCCAATGCTGGCATTTAGGACACACCTTGTTTCTCACAACTCACCCTCCTTGAACTAACAGCTCTGACATTAGTGAAGTTAGCACAAACTGAGATCATCACCTGCTTCCCCATGCTCCACACCAGTCATGAAGTACAACATCATCATCACACCCCTCGACAGCATAGTAATAATAATTAACAATTATAATGATGTACTACAACAATAGGTAGGAATGCTGAGAGTTCATTATGGTGCCTGGAACCATTTTATGTATTCTAAGCATACTTTTTTAATTTTTAAAATTACATTTATTTATTTGTGTGAGAAGGGGGTATGCACAGAATGCATGTGAAGGTCAGAGGACAACTTCTGAGAATTGATCCTCTTCTTCCACCTTGTGAGTCCTGGGGATGAAATCAGGTCATTAGGCTTGGCAGCAAGCACCTTTATCCACTGAGGCATCTTGCCAGCCCCTGTGCTTATCTTTTAACTTACCTGCAGAACAGCCTTGAAAGCAAGACTGACTACATAACTTCAGGGTCCCAAGGCAGGACCCCTTCTTCAAGAATTATTAGAGTGTTGAAGCAGCTGAGACAGTGTGTCAAATTAATGAGTATAGGGCACTGTGTGACCAGAGACTGTAAGCCAGTGAAACCAGCTCCATCTTCCATAAAGACTGATTGTTAACTACTTTGGCAATTTATTTCTTTTTGGGCAATTGCAACAAAAAGAAGAAGAACAGGGGCTGGAGAGATGGCTCAGCACTTAAGGAGCACTGGCTGCTCTTGCAGAGGACTAGGGTTCGAATCCCAGCACCTACATGGCAACTAACAACTGTAACTCCAGCTCCAGGGGATCCAACACCCTCTTCTGTCCCCCGTGGGCACTGTGTGACACAGGTATACTTATATGCAGGCATAACACATACACAGAAAATAAAAATAAATGATTTTTTTTAAAAAGCAAAAGAAAGCAGAAGAATGATTCCTAAATCTTCTGGGGATCAACGCTCCCTGCCCAACACTTCCTCAGTGCACTGACTCATTTTTTTCAAAGTACCATACACTTGAACTGCAAAGCAAGTCCTCTGGCTCTTACAGTCTTTCCACCCTTCTTGTAAGATGTTCCCTGAGCCTTAGGTGTGGGGATTTTGTTGTGACTATACTAATTGGGGCTCTGCACACCATAGTAACTTATGCTCTACATTTTGACCGGTTGTGGATCTCTGTAGTAGCCCCCATCTACTGAAAAACTGACGCTGCTTTGGTGAGATGTAAGAGCTATGCTTATGGGTATAAGTGTTTAGGATAGAGCTAAAAGCTATATTGATTTGTGAAAATGGTAGTAGTAGTTACTCCTGTAGAATCTATGACCTCTCCAGCCAGTTAGTTGGTTAGATTTACAGTACCAAGCATGAGTTTCCTCAAATTGAACAGAACTTAAATTCAATTAGATAGCTGTTGGCTACCCCTAAGATGTAAGTACCACTATTGCAACATTGGACACTTCATGTTGGGTCATTGTTGTAGTTCACAGGCTTTACAGCTTGTTTGCTTTTCTCCCTGACAGCTGCATAGCACCTTCTGATACTTTGAGAGCTCATCCTCAGGGAGAAGGCTTCCAGGTCAGTACTAGCTTGATTCTTCCGTCCTTTGATCAAAGTGTGTAGTGTCTTTAGCAACAGGATTCTTAACTTCAAGTTCTGGGAGGCAACAAAGGGCAATGTAAATAGCTTATATTGTTTTGGGGGGCTCTCTTGGACCCTCATGAACAACAATTCAATGAGAAATTTCCCTTACCTGGCACTGGAATATTTGTTAAACTATAGCTCTTGGGAGGAGCATTATCACCCCGTGTCAGCCTGCTATTCTTAAACGTACAGTAATTGTTTATATTTTAGAATAATTTCTAGATTGACAATTGCCTAAGCAATTTGACCTCTCTCCACCAAGAGAAAAAATTAATACCTTTGGCAGCATGATGGGTTCACAAGCTGTCTCCCAGCCATCAACCAGGCAATGTTATCTCCATTTCTACATGGAGGTGCCCTCCCTTCTTACCTTCCCTTTCAACATATTCTCTCTAAGCTATAAATTAAATATTCTTGACTATTTCTTTTCTAATTCTTGCTTGCTATTGGTTTTGCTTCTAATCTGATTTCATCCATATAAAAATATCAGGCAAGCTACATAATGCAGTTTGGCTTAGCTCCTGCCCCTAGGGCCAGGCCTGGTTTTATTTCACATTTACAGTAGAAAAAGTTCAGTCATTCATATATTTTTATGCCCTTAACATTCTATGTTGCTGACAGGAAGCAAAAAGAGAGAGAATGAGATAGAGATAGAGAGAGAATGAGAGAGAGAAGAGAGGAGAGGAGGGGAGGGGAGGGGAGGAGAGGAGAAGAGAGGAGAGGAAAGAAGAGAAGAGGAGAAGCAAATCTGGAAGTCAGACATCATTATTCAGGTAGCTGTGCGTACGTGGAATGAACCCAGAGGCAGGTGGAAAGAAACCTGGGATCAGGTCCTGGGGACTCAGCTCTCCAGATTAATTTGTCATGATATATATTCTACTAGGCAAAACATTTTACCTGTGAGCCTTTATTTCTTCTTTAGGGAATGGACTAAGAATATTTCTTAGATTTTTCCCTGAATTATTGGAGGTACTATAATAAGAAGCTACAAAATGAGCTGGAGAGATGGCTCAGTGGTTAAAAGCACTGGCTGCTCTTTCAGAGGACCTGGGTTTGGTTCCCAGACCCACATGGCAGCTAACAACCATCCACAACTCCAGTTCCAGGGGATCCAATGCCCTCTTCTGACCTCCACAGGCATTGCATGACACAGTGCACTTACATGCAAGCTAAACATTGACACACATAAGAAAATAGATAAAATATTTTAAAAGACCCACATAAACATTATCTCTGAATGAGGAGTGATGGTGTGCCTTGATTCATCTGTATGAAGACTTTTTTACCTTCCTTTGTATCTAATGCCCTTTGGATATTCAGCAATTAACACTGTAGTTTTTTCTTTCACTTTATTTTAATGTCCATTAACTGAATGAATCACAAGGCCACATGCATGCAGAAATGACTATAAAGCAGTGAGTTCATTTCTTCAAATGGTCACTTTTAAAGGTGTTCTGCTTGAAAAGAGGCTGCCTTCTTTCAATGTTTTATTTTAATTGAGATGAGGTCTCACTCTGTAGCTCAGGCTGGCCTCAAATTCATAGGAATCCTTCTGCCCCAGCCCCCCAAGCACTAAGATTATGGGTTTGGGCCACCATACTCAGCCCTATTTCCATGTTTTAAATCCTTCTTTAAGGAATCAACCAGTTTCATGAGAACAAGAAAGTGTTGTTTATACTATTATGTTTCTCTTTGAACAAAGGTATGATTATCCACAATAACCATCCAGGCTACTCATCACAGATGTGCCTGAATGACTATTCATTCAAAATAAACCATCTGAAGATGGAGATTTTCTGCCATTGAGACTACATAGCAGATTGTGCTACAGGTCACAAGGTGCTTGCAAGAGAAGGATTCCTAGGAGCACGCTATCACTAGATAAAATACTTCCTCAGAGGGACCACTTTAAAGGCTTAGATCCACTTTTGCTGTGTCTTACACTGCTTATAAATGGCACATATGAACTCACAGCAATTGTGACAGTATGCACAAGACCTTTGCAACCTCAGACCAGACAAAATTCCAGCATGAGGAGGGGGTTAAGAAACCCCAGTCCTGCCGGGCATAGTGGCGCATGCCTTTAATCCCAGCACTCGGGAGGCAGAGACAGGTGGATCTCTCTGAGTTCAAGGCCAGCCTGGTCTACATAGCAAGTTCCAGGACAGCTGCGGCTACAGGGAGGCACTGTCTCAAAAAAAAAAAAAAAAAAAAAAAAAGACAAAGAAACCCCAGTCCTAGCTGAGGAACTATGGCAACTGATAGCTTCTGAGAGAGAAAGAACGAGTTCTCTTTAACTGTTGTATTGGTCACTTTTCTGTTGCTGTGATATAGAAACACTGACAGAGGAACTTATAGAAGGAAGAGTTTATTTGAGCTTAAGGTTACAAAGGGGCAAGAGTCCATCATGGTGGGGAGGCATGGTGGCAGAGGTGGCTAAGGAGGACCGGAAGCTAAGCTCTCACATCTTCAAGCAGTCACAGGAAGCAAAAGAGCAACTCAAGATCTGGCAAGGCTTAAGAACTCTGTAAGCCCGCCCCCTGTGACACGCTTCCTCTAGCATAGTCACACCTTCTAAGACCTCCCAAAACAGTGCACCAACTGGAGCCTATGGGGGACATTCTCATTCAAACCACCACAAGTGTGATGCGAGGTAGGCTGACAAGGCTCCAGAGGATGAATTCATACCAAAGAGCATTTGGGGACACAAATTAGACTTGATAGACCTTAAAAAATAATAATAGAGGACATGATGCTGGGGGGGGACTGTAGTAAGCAGGGAGTTGGTATGAGGGAGGGTGTCTGAATTTGATCAAAATACATTGTATGAAATTCTCAAAGGATCAAGAAAATATTAAAAAATCAATTGTAACATGTTAGCATATATATCCTATTTAGTTCTTAGAATAGACCAGTACACATAGTGGGTACTAAAAGGAAGGGAATTCATTATGGCTTACTGTTAATCATTTGACAAGTAAATAGAAAAATAATAGTTAAAATATTATGGAGATACATTTTTCCACATGTAAACCTGGACTGTAGCCATAGCAATCTTCTGAGATACATATTCCATGATTTTAATGGTTTTAAAATGAGACATTTATAGTTTCAGCATTTCAGAGACTTATTTTAGAACTAGAAAAGACATTGGCAAATACTGGAAAAAGCTAATCTGGCCTCCTTGGGCACTGAGCTCTTAGGCAATGTATGGCAAATGCCCTGTGGGTGATTATGAAGAGCTAGTTTGTGAAGATTAAGGGTCCTTCACATGTAAGTGGCAATATCCTGAGGTCATCTGATAGAAATCTGGGATCTGAAAATGTATGTTCAACTTGAGATAGATGATTAATTAAATCTATTTTTTCCTCTAAGATATCAAGGATCTTTCAAATGCCAGGCACTGTGCCAAGCACTGGAATCCCACACTGGAGAGACATGCACTGTGCCTCCAGGCTAGTCATCATCACAAGAGCTATGCACGAAAAGTAGAGTGTACCAGCTTGTGCTAAAGTAAATAACTGGAGACTTGGCTTTCACAGGATGGACAGGGAAGCGCTTTCTGAAACCAGTCCTTTGTCTGAAAAAAAAAAAAAAGCTGCTAAATGGTTATAAACAGGAGCTGAAGAGAGGACTTGGTAGTTAAAAACACTTGATGCTCCTGCCAAGGACCCGGATTCAGTTCCCAACACCCACGTGGTGGCTCACAGCCTTCTACAACTCCCGTTCCAAGGGATCCAACACCCTCTTCTAGCCTCCTTGGGCACCAGGCATACATATGGTGCAAATACATCCATGCAGGCAAACACTCATACACATGAAATAAAACCAATAGATATTTTTTTAAAAATAGCTACATACATAATTTCTTATTTAGCATATGGTTCTTGCTAAACTACCAAAACATTAATAGTTCAACTGGAAGCGACAGAGGTAAGAAGAAGAAAAGTCCTGGTTATTGACAACGAACAGTCCATAATTAAAAAGTGTAGGGAGTGTATTGGCGTTGGCAGCACAAAGCCAGGGTAATATTACAAAATGCAGATCAAATACAAGTCATCTGCTCAGCAAGCCATCTTTATTATGGTTTTAAAGTGCCCAAACTACTGGTAGAACCAGTTAAAGCTGTTTGTATTAAAGCTTATTGGAGAAAGGCCAAAATACTTAGAGAGAAACCAATTGCTGGTACAACTGGATTGGGAGAAAGATCTAGCTAGTGTAATTCATTCATTTATTTTAAAATTTTAACCTGGGCCCGTTTAGTGTAAAGAGGGAATGATCAAGGCACGACATACAATGATATTTGCATTATTGGAGCCTTGGATTTTTAACTGTCTAGATGCTGAAAACACCTATCAAAATGTGATCTTCACGTGGGTGGGAATTGCTATCTACCCGCCATTGCTCTTTCTAAGGTGCTCAGAATAGCAGCTAGCCTTAACAGGGCTCAGAACTTTTAAGTGAATGAATGAAAAGCAAAATAAAAAATGGTGCCAACATTTATATGGGAAAGAAAGAAAGCCATTGAAATGTAAGAGATGCAACATTTAAAGTAGAAAAAATAATTTGAATCAAGTTTATGAAGGGAAACTACAAAGCCAGTGTGTGTGTGTGTGTGTGTGTGTGTGTGTGTGTGATGTGTGGTGCATGCTTATAGTGTATGTATGGTATGAGTGTACATGCCTGTGTACTCATAAGACCAGGGAAAGATGTCAGTCAGGTGTCCTGCTCTGTCACTCTCTCTTATTCTCGAAACAGGGTCTCTCACTGAACCTGAAGCTAGGCTGGTGACCAGTAAACTTGTCTATATCCCTGCCACCGCCTCCAGCACTGGGGTTACAGGCATGGGCTTTTGTTTGTTTGTTTGTTTGCACATGTGCCAGGGATTTGAACTCTGGTCCTTACGCGTGAGAAGCAAACATTTTCACACACTGAGCATCTATCCAATCCCAAAGCTAACATTTTATAGTAACAAAATTAGTATAACACTTAGTATGTTGTCCAGGAAATCAAGTACAGGAGTTGCAGGGCTGTTTAAAAGGTAATTATGTTACATTATGGTCCATTTGTAGCCACACATGCTGAGTGAAATATATGCAAACTCTTCCTTCAGGGCGGTTGTGTAAGACATCCAAAGGATTGTTTTTCTTTCTGTGTGATGTTACAAAACTACAGTTTGGAAGCTCTAACAATATGCATGTATCCATGCCTAAACATTTATGACTCTACATGTTGCCACTATCCCTTTATTTGAAGATGATGCTACCCATGTTGATTTTCCACTTGCATTTTTCCAGTGTTACTAAAGACTAGTGTAAACTCACCACCAAATGCCACTTCCATATGCCAGGTCCTTTGTTTTTCTGTCCCAGTTTTTCACTGCCAAATGATGCTGTGATGTGATGCTTGGGTTGTTAGAAAGATTTTGTTTAGGAAGAGGCCACACACTTTTGTTTTAGTTAATTCTTTTTATTTTTCAAATATTTTTTATTACTTTTATTTATTTATTTTATGTGTATGAGTATATTGCCTGTATGTATGTGAGTGCACCTGTGTCGTGCAATGCCACGGAGGTCAGAAGAGGGCTTCAGATTTCCCTGGAACTAGAGTTAAGGACGATTAGTAGCTTCCATGTGGGTGCTGGGAATCGAACCCGGGTCCTCTGAAAGAGCAGTCAGTACTCTTAACTGCTGAGCCATCTCTCCAGCTCCTTTTTTAGTTAATTCTATTTGCAGTTCCAAATATCAAATCCAAGGTCTTGTGCATGCTAGGCAAGCACTTATGACTAAGTCACCCAGCCTTTTGTTCCGTTTTTAGAGACATGGTTTCACTGTAGCCCCTAGACTGGCCTCAGTCTCACAGAGATCTGCCTGCCTCTGCCTCCCAAGTGCTGGGATTAAAGGTGTACAACCACCATACCCAGTTTTTGATGACTGCTCTCTGGGGTTGATCTGCCAGCTCTATTACATCAAATACACCCTTGGTAAGTCATTTCATTGTAAATTATATAGCACAGTTTCGAGGGACTTTTTCCTGACCAATTGCTTGATGTAAGTATGGCTTGGTTTGTTTAGAAACTTGTTTAAAAGGTTGTTCTGTTGAGATATCAGCAGTCAGCCATTCCTCAGCATGGATAAAAAATGAATGGTGACAGAAACCTAACAGAGAAGTCTCCAGCATTATGTTAAGCTACTAGTTTATTAGAGACAGAGCAGGGTCAATTTTCTATCCAGTCAATAGTATCTATTGGGGAAACATTGTGTATATTGTGTGAAATCTTATCTACTCCTATCTCCTTTAATAAATTATTTTATAACTTTTTATACAGTTTTTTTTTAGATAAGGTCTCATTATGTAGCTCTGGCTGACCTAGAACTCATTATGTAGACTAAGCTGTCCTCAAATTCACAGACATCCGCTTGCCTCTGCCTCCCCAATGCTGGGATTAAAGGTGTGTGCCACCATGGCCAGCTTATAACATATTTTCAATTCCTATATGGTGCTTCTTAGAAACTCAAGAGAACCTGCAAACATAGGAGCATCTACAGACACAGAACAAGTGAGTAAGAATCATCTGGGAAACTGGGTGTACATCAATTGCTAGGCACCACACTAGACATTGGGCAAAAAGAATTTAAAGCGACATGTTACTTAGCACACAATTGGGTAGGGGTCAGTCAGATATGCTAGGCATAGACACATCAGGAACAGAATGTCCAAGGTACAGAGCTAATTTGGGGGCGTGATTAATCAGCTCTGGGTGTGGGAGGAGCAAGGTATTAGGGAAGGTTTCCAAAAGGTTTTGAAAGATCAACCTGAGACTGTCAGGCAGAAAAATGGGGAGGACATTCCAGAAAGGGAGATAGATGACACAAGGCATGGAGGAGTGCTGCAGGACAGTGTGTACAGGAAATTCCAAGCAGCCCGACATTGCCGATTGTGGACCGCTTGTGGGGAATGGAAGGAGAGCACATGCCACTTAATGATGGATTCTGGTTTTCAAAGTGGAATGTGGCATCCTTAAAGCATACTCACTCAGGCTGGCATATCTTGGTATATACTGATGTCTATGAGGACAAGGGTTGCTGAAGTAACTGAAGGACTTTTCAGTTTTTCTATGATCGCATATACAAGAGACAGTCTTACAGTTTTTATGTGTGTGCACGCATGTGGGTTTGGGTGCACCTGCATGTGTGTGCAAGTATGTGTGATGGTCAAGGTCGATGTTGTGTTTCCCTCAATCACTTCTCTACCTTATTTTTAGAGACATAGTCATTCACTGAACCTGTTGCTGACTGACTAGACAGAAAGCCCCAAAGATCCTCGTCGCCGCCTCCAGCACTGGTATTTCAGGTGCACACTGCCCAGCTTTTTATGTGGGTACTGGAACTCTAAACTCGGTCCTCATGCTTACATGGCAGCATTCTGCCAAGTGAGCCATCTCCCCCGTCTCAGCCTTAGAGGACTGTTTGTTTGTGTGTATGTGTGTGTCGTGTGTACAGGTGTGTCCATGTGAGGAGGTCACTCTCACATATCATTCCTCAGCAGCTGTCCACTTTGGATTTTTGTTTTTTTGGGGGAGGGGTTGTTTTGTTTTGTCTTTTGAGACATGGTCTCCCTCTAGCCCCAGCTGGCTTGGAACTTGCTATGTAGACCAGGCTGGCCTCTATCTCATACAGAGCCACCTGCCTGTGCTTCTCCAGTGCTGGGATTAAAGGCATGTGCCACCATGCCTGGCTTAAACTCAGCTTTTTATGTGGGTGCTGGGAATTGAATCTAGGTCTTCCTGCTTGCAAGGCAAACACTTTACTGACTGAGCCATTTCCTGAGCCCAGCCTTATAGTTTTTAAAGCACAATATCTTTTTTCTGGATACCCTTGTCCATTTCAGTGATTTTACATTTTGAGTGGTGAATGTGGGCACAATAGTCATATAGCTTACTAACCATGAGAACGCAACAGGATCCAAATTATTTATGAGAAGAAATGATGATCCTTTTTTTTCCTGATGGACATTGCCCTGTTTTGTTTTTGTTTTTGTTTTAAGCTGGGGTCATTCTTTATCACCTTATAAAACTGTCCATCCTGTAATCAAATTGAATAGTTAAGTGAAAAACTGTAAATACTTTGTAGAACTTAAGACAAAGTATGCCCTCAGTAAGTAATTATTGGCCAGCCAAGTCTGTTAGACATTAGGTATATTTTAAAATATATTTAGGGGCTGGAGAGATGGCTCAGCAGTTAAGAACACCAACTACTCTTGCAGAGGACCACAGTTCAATTCCCAGCACCCACAGAGCAGCTAACAACCATCTGTAACTCCAGTTCCAGGGGTTCTGACACTCTCTTCTAACTTCTGTGGGCATTACACGACACAGGTATACCTACCTACATGTAGGCAATACACTCATACACATAAAATAAAAAATAAAATATTTAGAAATATATTTTAAATTACTTATTGCTGTGTGGATGCACATGATGGGCGAGCATGTGTGCCACAGTACATGTGTGGTCAGAGGACAACTTTGTGGAGTCAGTACTCTTTCCACCTTTCCACAGGCTCCAGGGGGTTAAACTCAGGTTACTAAGCTTGCATCGTAAGTGCATTTACCACTGAGCTATCTCACTGGCCCTAGACATTACACATTTTTAGGGTACCTGATGTAATAAGTGCGGACTTTTATGAGTTAGCTATTAATGTTGACGCTGTCACACTTGGTCGCGTCTTTGTTTACAAAGACTGAAATCTGCTCACACTTATTTGTACACTTTCAACATATCTCCCACTGAGCTCTTTAAAAAGATTATGATGCTGGAGCCAGAGAGATGGCTCAGTGGTTAAGAACACTGACTGTTCTTTCAGAAGACCTGGGTTCAAATCCTAGCACCCACATGGCAGCTAACAACTGTCTGTAACTCCAGTTCCAGGGGATCCAGCCTCTTCTGTCCTCCGTGGGCACTGCTTGACATGGGTGCACTTACACATACATAGGCAATACACTCATACACATAAAATAAAAATAATAAATTAAAATAAAGGATTATGATGCTAACTCCTAGTAACTGCAAGGTGAGGAATGTTCATTTGAACAGTATTGTTTGCTGTGTGCAACTCAATAAATGTGTGTTGGCTACCATTCTCTCACAGAAGAAATTATTAATAGCATCTAATCAAGGTCTTTGATTCTCCATCATTTAAACCTCTTTATTGTCAATTTTAACCTCAGAGAGAAGTACTATGCAGCAGACTTGTAATGTAAGCCACATATGCAAGCTTATATTTGCCAGTATCTATAAGCAAAGTGAAAATTTTAGTAATTTGTTTTATTTAGCCCAATAGATCAATATATCAGCATTTTAATATGTAATCAATATTTGTTGGTATCTTACATTCTTTATTTTCCTACTAATTGGTATTTATAGCACAGCCTAATTCAGATGACATTTTGTGTGTGTATGTGTGTGGTGTATGTGTGAGATGCATGTATGCAGCCATGTGTCAGATTCCCTTGAGACAGGGTCTGTCAATGAACCTAGAGCTAGCCTGGCTAAGCCATCCTCCTGTCTCCCTCTACCACCCACCCCTAGTTCTGGGTTAGTCACCTTGGCCATAACCTTGCTTTCCACATGATGCTAGAGAGACTCACACCAAGGTTCTTATCACTGAGGCATCCCCAGCCCTCAGCCAATGAATTTCATGAGAAATACTTGATCTGTATTCAGATTCCAGAAAATTTAGAGCTGAAAAGGTAGATTCCTATAGTTATGTTCCAAAAAACTTAAAATTTTCCAAGCATTGAATCAAATTAGTTTTTGAATTTAAATTATTTATGATAAAATCAATAAAAATCCAAGCGTAGCTACTGCCTATAGTATTGGCCAGTGGAGTTACTAAAAGTCCTATTCCAGGAGGCTGATGGAGAGCAGGGCTCTTTTGCCACTGTCCAGGTTGGGTTTAGTGCCCTATAGATTGTTTTCTCTCTTTTGTTAGAACTTCAACTTTCTTCCAAAACTTTTAATATTTCAATGACCTACCTTGGAAGCTTCTAGATTGGGCATACTGTATTTGGTTAATAGCCCTGAACAGAGTTACTAAAAGCCTTAAAATACTCTTTTTTGCCATTTCCCCATAGTTGCAATCATAAGTGATAGGTACCCTAACAATAAGAAGTCACACAGGGAAATTGTGCAGCTATTTTCATTATTAAGGACTAAGGCTAAACAGCTTGACTCCATCCCAATAGTCTCTTATGTCATTTTAACGGAGAAGAGATCACATAGTCCATATAACTTTTTAAAAGCAAAGATTTTTTTTAACCTATGAAAAGTGTATGTTTGCTAAACAGCACATGAAGGACTGTATTAATGTGAGTCAAATGCCATTTTTTGACAGCTAGCTTTCTTACCTGTCTATCTTATTAGAATTATGGATATGAGTTACCCAGTAATGGTTCCCTTTGAATGTGGTTCCATTGCTATAAAACTTGCTTGACATTGACATAAAAGGTAAGCAGCCCTTAATATTATTGGACCACAGTCATTCAGTTTCAATAATTGAGTAAAGTACAGCTACAAAGTGTGTAGCTAAGAGAGTAGTCTGTGTGGAAGCCACTGGGCCAGAATCTTGGCCTCTCCTTTGAATTCTGTCTCTAATTATCCTTATACCTTCCAAGGGTGAGCTCGTGGGTCTGGTGACTGGTGCAAGATTGAACAGGCCTACACGTTATCTTCTTCTGTATCTCATTAACCTGATGCATTCGTGACCTTGAATAAGTCAATTCAGGGGAAGTTTGTAAAATGGAAATAAATATACCTGTTAAGGTCACCAAGAGGAGGAAGACATACGATAACATGTGAATAGCTTTCCAAGTAAAAATCTAGGCTACCAGAGAAAGGAATAATACAAATTCCAATGGTGCGGAACACCCCTCAGAGATGCTTAGTCGCAGGTTAACATGGGTACAACTATATCACAAAGCACTCTTGTGTTAGCAGTGGTCAATGGGGTTGCTGTGTGAGTACCTTCTATAAGCAACGGGACCCTGAGCTGATCATAAAAGTACAAGTTTATGCCCCAGGAACTTCCAAGAAGTCTTGGTGAACCTGGATTTCTGCAGGCCTCTAAAAGCATGGGATTCTCAGCAACACACCATAATTCAGGGTGTGGCCTTGCAGTTAGTGCCAAAGCCTGAATGCTATTAGAGCAGCAGGAGATGACCACTAAAGGGTCTTGTGATTTTCATTTGCTTTGTGAAACTGAGAAGTGTTTACAATATAAAATGCTAGACAAATAAATACACGGGTGGTTCTAGAAGTGACTACACACTGACACATTGAGGGAGAGTATATTTTCCCCCTTCAGGATATGTGTTTGCTATTTTTAGGTTCTTGGGGCCCATGTTTCAAGGGTCAAGTGTTAACTTTTCAGAAACAACCTTTAATGAGTCAGGATAAAAACCATCTGGCGCAGGAATTCTTCCTTCAGATGAAGGCATTGAGAAGAGGAATTTCCCACCATCCTGATTCACGGTGGAAATTTAATAAAGTTGCTCAACAAAACATTAACCTGTCCTATCTATGGTTCCTTTTATCTTCCTGCCCATCCACAAAAGAAGGAGAAAAAGAAATATTGAGAGGATAGGGAGAAAATATGGTTTTAGTCCTAGTGATCAAGAGTGCAAAATATCAACACTTAGGTAAGAGTAAGGAACGCAGCATTGCTTAGCAAAGGTACAATGTGCTAGACCCATGAGGGTCTGCAGTACCCAAGAATGGCAGGTGGATGAAGGGGTGGGAAAACCACCTGGACGGAAGAGGCCGCCACCACAGAGAGCCTTCTACTGAACAAGCTGAATAAGCTGGCCAAAGTGACACTTCATTGTGTCCCAGGAAGTGATGGTCAGCCAGTGAAGACATTGTGACTCCTGAGTCTAACCCACCCCAGGGATGCTGTGGGGGTGCAGAGAGACCTCTTCGAGCTCTTTAACGCTTTCTGGCCTTTTGTCCAACTGACGGGGTGACACTGAACCCCACCATTCAGGGAGTAAAGGGGACTGGACTCCAGGCATTGAACAAGCTTGAGAAACACATTTCAGAATGGGGGACAGTCATGAATAGGCTAGTGCCCGGTTCTTGCTCCAATGAAACAAAAAAATGGGGTTTGTAGCGGGGGGCGGGGGTCGTTACTTATCTGCATCTGCTCCCTGGGTCCTGATGGTTTAAAAGCCACACAGGAAGAAAACCCCAACCTCAGCCCGGCTCGGGGAGCGTCCAGCCCGCGGGTGGGGCGAGACCCAGAAATAAACGGCCAGGCGGGCGGGCGGAGGCGGCCCCGCATCCTAATGAGGGAATGAATGGAGAGGCCCCTAGGCTGGCGCCCGCCCACCCACCAGCGGCCGCCTAGAGCCTCGGGGCGCTGCGTGCCGCG
>NW_008359963.1:4919795-4942992 GCF_000622305.1 Nannospalax galili | reverse complement strand
GCCTGGCCTGCTCGCGCGCCCGCCCTCGCCGAAGCCCTCCGCGGCCCGCGACCCGCCGGACCCCCGGACCGACCCTGCCGCCCGCGCAAGATGTCGGCGCGGACGCCATTGCCGACGGTGAACGAGCGGGACACGGAGAACGTGAGTCACGGGCTTACTCCCGCCTCCCCCGGGATGGCGGGGCGCGCGGTCCTCCCCGCCCCCAGCAGGGCACCTGGACCCAGCCCGCCTGGACCCCCCCCAACCCGGGGCCTCCGATCCCCACCCCCGGGTGGTCCTGCCTCTCTCCCTCCAGGAGGGGAGCTGATGGAGGGCATCCAGGGCGGTTGCACGGCACCCCCAGCATCCTGGGGGTCCCCCACCCGAGCGGATGGATGCTTGGCCATAGCCCAGAGCCCGCCGAACCTCTCCCACCCTGGCTGCTCTGGATCTTTCAGTCATCTTTGCAAAGCACACAATCCCCCCAACCCCCCGCATTGCCCCATGACTTGGCTTTTTGTAGCGTCCTGTCCACCTTTGGGGGCATGGGTACCAAACGGGGAGGGACGACAGTGGAAGTGAGGGGTGTGCGTGCGTGTGTGTGTGTGTGTGTGTGTGTGTGTGTGTGTGTGTGTGTGTGTGTGACTTGCTACTCTATCAGTAGTGGTGAGTGGAAGAATTCCACGAACAGCTGCTTCTGTGGCCCCTGGGCAAGAGCAAAATGTTTAAAAACCACCGGCTTTTTCTTCATGACTCAGGGGCAGGTTTTACTTTAAATATGTCTCCTCGGAGTGTCACTAGGTGCATTTCTTTGAAGGAAGGATTCTTCTGTGTCCCATCAAATTGCCCTCAGGAATTTTTATTTTTTATTTTTATCAAGATGTAGATGTCCCCGGTGTTTGAACTCTTGAAAACTAGGAGCATAAGGGCAGTTATATTTCCACCTCTGAAAAGTACTGTGTGTGTGTGTGTGTGTGTGTCTGTGTGTGTGTGTGTCTGTGTGTCTATGTGTGTGTGTGTGTGTGTGTGTGTGCAAGCAAGTTCCTTTGTAGGGAAGGTGGCTTTTTTGTTACTGTTGTTTTAAAATCCTCATGACCTGTAAAACAGCCCAGAGGCTCCAGAGGGCCTTATCTGGTTTTCTGATTAGTTTTAAGGAGCTAGGGGGAGACCTCGTTTTTGGTTGGCTGTCCAGAGCCCTCTGGTTGTCTAGTTACCTCATCAACCCTCCAGTGCCTGATGTACTAGTGATTTCATAGGGTGGTAAAGTGAAATACTGAAGCCCTTTGGCGTTCTTAGACAAAAGATAGGGGAGCAGACAGGCAGACTCACTTCTCAAAGTGGAAAGGAGCACACACACACATTATCCAATCTGAAAGAGGAGGGGACCACAGAAAAATTAATATAAATATATGTCGGATGAAGAAATTCTACCAAGACCATTGTTAGAAAACCTCCGAGGATGTTCAGGCTTTGTCCTCCCCTGTGCCTGTACGTTTAAAGTGATAAAGACACCGACATTGTCACTACCATACATTATAACTTAAAATGCCTCATAACTGTTATTTTAAATATGGAATTGCTTCATCATTTTCGCTGAGAAATTGAGGTTGGAGAAAAAGAGAAAGAATTTAGTGGTGATTGATTTTTAAAGCCAAGTGGTATGGGATTTTTTCTGACAGGAATTTAAAAAAAAATAAAACAACCTGTCATTCAAGAGTGTGAATGAAAAGTCAAACAGACGATGATCTTTGTTTTTGTTAGCAAAATTCTGTGTATGTGAACGTAGGAGTGGAAAGGCACATTGTTTAATTTTGTCTTGGATTTTGAATAGTCCAGTTCTTAGGGTGAGAGTCTTTCTACAGACATGAGATGGCATTATAGAAATAGGCAGCAGGGAATTGTACAAAACACAGCTTCGCCTGTGAGAACAAAACAAAAACATTTTAAACTTAAGCAATAATAATGTGATAAATTTTGTTGTACCTTCTGAAAATGGTTGTGCTGGGTGAATTCATTTGCTTTGTTTCTGAATGAGCTATTTCAAAGTCTCTGCATGGCCTTGTTTCTACTCTGGTACAGAACAGTCTCTCCGGTTAGCTTACTGTATCTGTATCTTAATTATCTCCTGATTGCCATGGAAAATATCTCCTCTACTGTGGCTGTTAATTAATCAGTGAGTATGCCCCTAACTCTGTTTTTAAGCTGAAAGGGAGTACAGAAGTATTTAAGACAAGGCCTCTCCCTGCTCAGAGCTGACAGGAGAGATAAATATAATCCCAAATAGTATAGGGTAGAAGGCAGTGTGTGTAGATAGGGCTAAACTGGCTTATAAGTGTTCCAGGTATCTATCAAAGGGGCCACCTCTGGAGGCTGTTAAATTTCCATTGGAGTCGTAAATGGCATTATCTATACTCACCTCTCATCGAGGAAACAGACCAACAAGCCTGCTTGTCAGCCCAGATATTAATGCCATTATCATGGCCAAAATGTACATTTGTTTGTACTTGTTTTCAATTACATGTTGTGTTTTTTAAAAAATCCATGAAAAATGTTTATTTGTATGACTCATTAAAGCCTTATAAGTCTTTTGGAATATCAAAGACAATAATCAAAACACTTTATTACCCTTAGGAATTGAAAGCAAATACAATAATTTTTAAAAAATTGGTATTGCCATTTTCAGGTAATATAAAAATTTTTTTATGCCTGTATAGCATGCACGTGACATTTGAATGTTCTGTCCTTGGGAATATGTAACATCCATGTTTTCCACTGTCACAAATGTATAATCAGGATGTAAGTTTCAAAAGAGGAATGCCGTGGCACCGATCTCTGATAACTGCCGTGGGTGAAGAATTGTTCTTTGAGCATATAGTGTGTAATCTTTCAGAAGTCTTTTCTTAGATGTAGGATTTGTGTATGCCTTCTTGACAGGCCTCAAGAAGCTAAACACAACAGAACAACTGATGACTGACTTTTAAGGAGTGAACACTTTGCAGTACAGCAGAGAAGGCGTGTTACAGAGTACAGACCTATGCAAAATGTGTTTGATTGTAGGTTGCCAAGAGTAAGTCTAGGACAAAGAAAATATGTTGGAAAGATTTCATTTTCTTACAGTTAGATTGCTCTTGGATAATTCCAGTATAGATATAGAAAATATATTGCTAAATATATTTGTCTTTTTCAGTGAAACAGTTTTTCAGTATTTTAGAAAAACTCTGCTGACATTTCATGCTTGTGGGTCAAAAATGCCCTGGCTGGAATTCTGTGTCGAAAACAGTGCTGTGTGCTTTATTAGAGATCAGTATAAAGAGAGTTGTGATTATTTCTTGGGATGTCTTAAAATTATAAATTTGGATAGGTCCAAAAGCCTTTAATAAACCTCTTGATGCAAATCTTTTGATAGACTTGAAATTCCCATGGTGACTGTAGCAAGCTGTTGAGGTAATTACGGTGGCCAGCAGTAGGTTGCTAGGTGGGCATGGTCATGTATAGACAGAAAAGGCAAGTGGATAACATGCTTTTACTTGCGACCCCTGGCTCTGCTCAGAACCCCTTGCATGAATCCCATACCTGTCACGTCATAGTGTAGTACGGCCTGATTCGTCATCTCTAGAATTGGTGTTGCCTGACTTAGTGACTGGTGTACATAAGAGCTTAGTGCTGTAACGTTCTCTTTTGAAATGGCTTATTTATATCAAAATACATTTGTGATCTATGTAAGGGTTACCATTACATATGACAGCCCAAGGCCGAAGGCTTCAGAGAGCAAAGTGACCTGCCAAGGTCATAATGACTTTCTGACCTCTTAAACTATTGCTCTACCTGGCCGTTGTTTCCAGGAGGTGCTTTATTTGGTTTTGACTTAGAGAGTTAAAAAGAACACAGGTACTTTATTAGAGGAAGAAAGAGATATGCTTCCCTTAACTACTGCTGATCCTTCACTGTTTCCTCCTCTGAGTGTCCTGCCCTTTGCCCTTTATCTGACTTACACATCCTTTCTGACCTGGCTTGCAGTTTTTAACAAAACTTGAGGAGACTACAGCCAACCTTGCTCCCTTTTGTAGCTGACTACTAAAGTCTAGCCTCTAGGTCTCCAGAGTGGGTGTCTAGACATCCATTGGGTACAGAAATACCTTTGGTTTTTTGTTTTTTGTTTTTTTTTTAAATATTTTTTCTTTATTTTTTTAAAGTTTATTTTATTTTTTTAATTTTTTAAAATTTAATAACCGCATGATTAGAAGCATTTCATTACAGCTTTAATATATTCAGTAACACGTTCCAGAGCAAGGATACATCTCTTTCAAAGGTGGCTATAAATTTTTAGGTTCACAGTTCATTTAATACAGTCATACATATATACACACATATATATACATATTATGTATATATACAAACACAAAATCAACAAATTTTTTAAATGTATTATATTTGAGGAGGAAGCCTGGAAATTTACATCATGTTAATTAGTAGAGGTGATAAACATTACCATTGAAATCTACCTGATGACTTTATAGACATACACAGGAATCAGGGATCCGAGTGCAACCGATTATGACTAGTAATAATCAGATACATACAGATTAGAGATGCATGAGCCAACATCTCAGTGTTAGTAGCAAAAACAATGAGTCTTTCTGCAAGGAACAATATATTCTAAAATGAAATAGAGATCTTTTTTAAAGGTTAAAAACTCATTCAATTTTATGTGTTACAGGGCTTATACTGAGTTCAAGAAATACCTTTTATATTATCATTTCTATGGTCTTCATGTTTTTATTCTGCTTTCTTGTTTGTTGGGTGTTAACATAGGCTATTTGGATGTATGGGGCTGTGGTGCCATGGCATGGCATTTGGAGGTCAGAGGACACCTTGCTGGAGTTGATTCTCTCTTTCCACAGTGTGGGTTTAAGGGATCAGGTAGTCAGACTTAGTGGCAAGCACCTATACCTCCTGGGCAATCTCACTGGCCTTTTCTGTGTGCTTTTTTTTTTTTTTTAAAGCCCATGATATGCAGAACTGGCCATTTCAATTGATTTTTTGAAATAACAGTTTTACAGATAATAAGTATTGTTCTTTTTCCATCTGAGGCTTTCCTTTAGAGGTCTTTAAGGGATCAGGTAGTCAGACTTAGTGGCAAGCACCTATACCTCCTGGGCAATCTCACTGGCCTTTTCTGTGTGCTTTTTTTTTTTTTTTAAAGCCCATGATATGCAGAACTGGCCATTTCAATTGATTTTTTGAAATAACAGTTTTACAGATAATAAGTATTGTTCTTTTTCCATCTGAGGCTTTCCTTTAGAGGTCATTTTCTCTTGTATATGAGTGTGTTGCCTGCATGTAGGTAAGTGCACCTGTGTCATGCAATACCCGGGGAGGTCAGAAGAGGGTGTCAGATCCTGTGGAACTGGAGTTACGGACAGTTGTTAGCTGCCATGTGGGTGCTGAGATTCAAACCCAGGTCTTCTGCAAGAACAACCAGTGTTCCTAACAGCTGAGCCATCTCTCCAGTCCCTCTTATTTTATTTTTATGTGCATGAGTGTTTTGCCTGCATGTGTACAGGTGCACTCATGTCGTGCAATGATCATGGAGGTCAGAAGAGGGTGTCAGATCCCCTGGAACTGGAGTTACGGATGGTTGTTAGCCGCCATGTGGGTGCTGGGAATTGAACCCAGGTTCTCTGCAGGAACAGTCAATGCTCTTAACCACTTGAGCCATCTTTCCAGCTGCCGTTTTCTCTTTTCTTGATGAACAACTTTAGAAGTTCTATTGGTGAAGCTGGGTATGGTACATGCTTATAATCTCAGTAGGCAGAAGGCTGAAGCAGGAGGATCTGGAGCTTGAGGTTAGCCTGGACTTTAGAATAGGACCCTGTCTCAGGGAAAGAAGTTCTTTTGGTGAAGGATTGCCAGTCCTAAATTTTTTAGGATATGAAAGCATAATTTACCTTTCTTCTTCTTTTATTTGGTAGGACTCCCTAGTCCCAGCCCATCTGGAAGTCACTATGTGGACCAGGCTGGTCCCTCTTTCACAGAGATCCAACTGCCTCTGCCCCCACCCCAGGGCTGGGATTAGAGGTGCATGTCACCATGCCCAGTGTAGTTTGCCCTTATTTTTGAAAGATAGCCTTGGTCAGTCTAGAACTCTAGATAGATGATTTAGTTTCTTTCAGGGATCTGGAAATAGCATTCCATTGTCTACTGATTCCATTGTTTCTGGACAGAAGTCTTCTGCTAACTGGCAGGCAATCTTTCCTGTCTGTCTTCTTAAAGTTTTTTCAATGTTGTGATTTCATTGTTGTGCGTTTAAGTGTAGGTTTGTTTCCATCCTGTTTGTTATAACTACGAATTCATAGTTTGATAACTTCTGGATGCCTTTCGACTATTTTTTATTATATATAATTAGTTTGCTTCTGGCATCTCTAGCCTCCTCCCTTTTTATTCTCTGGTTTTAATGTTTGCATATTTCTTACTAGTTCATCGTTTCTCTAAATCACGAGCTGTATGATTTTTAGCTCTATCTCCTGTGGATTCATATCTTTCATCAGTTTTAGAAATGCGTCAACCATTGTTTTTTTGAACCTTGCCTTACTCTTGTCTCTCTAGTGTTTCTGGTACCCTTATTAGCTATGCTGAACCTTCTTAGGCTGTTCCCCTCCCATTCAGGTTTTTCTTTTACCTCATTGTTGCTTTGCACTAAAACTATCGTGCAACCCACACTGCAGTTACTCTGTTATGTTTAGATACATCTTTTTTCACTTGTATTTAAATCTCTCCTAACCCATCTGTTGACTTTTTAATATGGGAAAAAAAACCCTTACATGAGATCTGCTTTTGTGAGTCTTGAGTATAGTATTGTTACCTGTTGATAGTGTTTTATAGCAAATATCTAGGTTTTTTTTAATGTTGCATGACTGAACCATTACACCTGCTGGACAATAATTCTCTTTCCTTTTTCCTCTAGCCCCTGACAACCACTAATACTACTTTTTGCTTTGATAATTTTAACAACTTTACTCATAGAAGTGGACTCACGCAGGACTTTTCTTTCTGTGACTGGCATACTTCATATTAGCATTGTGTCCTAAAGGTTCATCTGTATTTTAATATATGACAAGATTATTTTCTTTTTATGAGTGAATATTTTGAGTATCTACTGCATTTGGATTGTTTCTACTGTTGTAAATAATGTTTCAGGAAACATTGGAATGAAAATATCTTGTGGAGATCCTGATTTCCAGTGGAGTTGCTTGATGATATGTTGGTTCTGTTTTTAATTTGCTAGGGAACTTCCTTATTGTTTTTTTACAGACACGCCAACTTTTTACATTTTCAACAACAGTGCACAGAGTTCTGGGTTCTCTACATCAATCCAGACTTCTAAAAACTCTTGTTATTTTGATTTCAGTAATAATCATCCTGGATAGGAATGTAGCTGACTGGCAGAGTGTTTAGCATATGCAGAGTCCTGGGTTCAATCCAGAACCACAAACAAAAGGAAACAGAACATTCCTTGATAACAGTTATCTGAAGAAGTGTGATGTGGTACTTACTTGTGCTTTGATGTTCACTTTCATGATTCATGCTGTTGAGTGTGTTCTGTTACACCTGTTGACTGTTTTTATATCATCTTTCGAATGATGTCTGTTCAAGCCTTCTGCACAGTTTAAAATCAGGTCATTTGTTTATTTGCTATTGACATGCAGAAAGTTCCTTATATTTTGGATATTAACTACATGTCAGATGCATGGCTTACTACCATTCTCTATACTGCCTTTTCCTCTACTGTTTTCTTTGATACAGTCTTTGCTATAGTCTTACCTGTTTTCACTTTGGTTGCCTGAGCTTTTGGTGTTGTGTCTAAGAAATCAACAGCAAGACTAATATTACTCTAATGTTTTTTTCTTGGAGACCTGTAGTGCAAATGTTACATTTAATCTTTGCTCTATTTTGGGTTGATTTGTATGTGTATTGTAGGATGAAGTTCCAGGGTCATTCTTTTGTGTGGCTGTATTTAGTTTTTCCAAGTCTGTATGCTAAGGATACTTTCCTTTCTCTACTTTGTTTTCTTGATTCCCTTGTTGAAAAGAATTTGACCATATTTGCTTGGTTTATTTCTGGTCTCTGTATTTTGTCCCATTGGTTTATATGTCTGTCTTTATATTGGTGTCATACTATTCAAATTCCTGTAACTTCATAATATATTTCAAAGTCAGGAAATGTGAAGCCTTTAGCTTCATTCTTTCTGAAGATTATTTAAACTATTCAGAGTCCTTTGTGGGTTTGTATGAATCCCAGGATTTTTTTTTATTTCTATAAAAATATGTTGTTTTGATTTGTTAGGGTTTATAGTCAATCTGCATATTAGTTTGGGGAGTCTGTACATTTTGACATTAATTCTTCTAATCTGTAACCATGACTGTCTTTACATTTTTTTCCCTTTAATTTCTTTCAGAAATATTTTTTGTCCTCTAGTTCAGTTTATTCCTAAGTATTTTACTATTGTACTCTTGTTATTTTTGTGCACAGGCTTGTCCTTGTTAGTGTGTAGACATACGACTTTTTTTTTTTGTATGTTGACTTTGGATCCTGGAACTTTCTTGATTTGTATATTAATTTAATGGTTTTATGGGGAGGATTGTTTGTGGTTTACATAGAAGATCGTCTCATATACAGAGATATTCTTACTTCTTGCTTTCTGATTTAGAATATTTTGCTTTTCTTATTTAATTGCTTTGACTGCTACTTCCAATACTATGTTGAATAGATATGATCACTTGCCATTGTTTTGATCTTTGATCTTAGAAGGAAGTGGTTTTTTTCTACCATTAGTGTGATGCAAGCTGGGCTTTTCATAAGTGGTATTTCTTTTTTTTAAATTTTATTATTTTTATTTTATGTGTATGTGTGTATTGCCTGCATGTAGGTAAGTGCACCTGTGTCATGCAGTGCCTGTGGAGGTCAGAAGAGGCTGTTGGATCCCCTGGGACTGGAGTTATAGACAGTTGTTAGCTGCCATTTGGGTGCTGGGATTCGAACCCGGGTCTTCTGCAAGAACAACCAGTGTCCTTAACTGTTGAGCCATCTCTCCAGTCCCCCATAAGTGGTATTTCTTAATACTGAGATCATTTCATTTCATCCTCATTTGTTGAGTGTTGCTGTGGATTGTTATTGGTTCATGCCGAATGCCTTTTCTATGTCTATTGAGATGATCTTTGAATTTTTGTCTTTTGTTAATATGGTACATCACATTGATTTTTGTATATTGAACCATCTTTTATCTCTGGTATGAATCATGGCATATGATATATGATCCTTTTAATATGCTCTTGATTTGGGTTTGCTAGATTTTTCATTTATTTGTTTTGAGAATTTTTGTGTCTGTCTATATTGACTCAGCGCATTGGCCTGTGGCTTTCTTTTCTTAGAGTATCTTTTTAGTCTGTGGTATCAAGGTAATGCATGTTTCAGTAAATGAACTAGGAAGTTCAGTGTTTGGTAGACTTCCTCAGAGGAGCCATCTGGTCTTGGGCTTTTCTTTGTGAGGTTTTTGATTACTGAGTCATTCTCCTCACTGTTATAGGTCTGTAGATTTTGTATTTCTTCATAATCAAGTATTGGTAGGTTTATTAGAGTTTCCCAGAAGAATGTGGTTAATTTCAACCTTGTTGTGGGTTTCTAGTTTTTCTTCTGCCATTTGTTTCTCTTTTCATTCCATTACAGTTGGAGAAATATATGGTATGATATTAATCTTATGCTTTTTGGGGGGGGAGGGGGGACAGGCTCGCCCAAGCCCACCTGGAACACACTACGTAGACCAGACTGACCTCAGTCTCACAGAGATCCACCTGCTTCTGCCTCCCCCACCCCCCACCCCCATGTGTGTATGTGTAATAAACTGTTATCCATCATGGAGAATGCTCTGTGTGTACTTGTGAGGAGCACATATTGTAGCTATTGGGTATGGAATTTTTTTTTTCTCTCTCTCTTTTGGTTTTTTGAGACATTATCCCAGCATATAGCCCAGACTGGCAAGCCTCCTGCCTTAGCCTCTGAACTGTTAGGATCATAGATGTGTACCACACATCCAGCATGAAACACTTTCTATCCACCCATCTTGGTCTGTCATGTTCGAGTCCTTGTTTCCTCACTGCTCCTGTGTCTGGGTGAGGCATCCATTACTGCATGTGGAGTATTGAAATCTGTCTCGTGGGCTGCTGTCTTCTCCTGCCTCAGCTCTGTCCATATTTGCTTCATACATTTAGTTCTTCTCATGTTAAGTGCATATATATTTGTAATTGTTCCATCTTCATGTTTGATCTATCATTATGTGAAGCTCTATTTTATAGGTATAAATATGGCCACTCCTGCTGTCTTTCAGTTAGTGTTCTAATGGAGTATCTTTTTCTGTGCTTTGCTTTTCAGCCTACGTGTGTCCTTAAATCTCAAGCAAGGCCCTTATAGGCAGCATTTAGATAGATCTGTGTCTTTGATTAGAATGTTTGATTCTTTGCATTTAACTTAACACAATAGAGACTGCTGCCATTTTTTAATTGTTCTGCTTGTCCCTCTTTTTACCAGTCTTCCTCTCTGTTGCTGCCTTCCTGTGTAGGTCATGATTTTTACAGTGCCATCTGTAGTATGCCATGTTGTGTCAGCACTGAAGCCCAATCTCGCTGCAGTCCCCCCAAAGTCAGAGCAGTGAGCCCACACCCCTTCCTCATTTGTTGGATTTTAGTTTCATCAGTTTTGTTTCTAGTTTCTGAAAGTTCTAAGATGTCCCCACACCATCTTTAGAATAGCCTCTTGCTCCTTGTTTCTTTTTTATGGTTTCATTTTCTTAAGCTTTTGATATCTAAGCATTTGTTTTCTGTTCCTGGTCATTGTATCATCAGAAGCTCCTGGAGGATTAATTTATTGTTTGTACCCATGAATGGCCCTTCATTGTGTTTTTTTTTTTCTCTCTCTCTCTCTCTTTTTTTTTTTTAAACCTTCCAGTTTTTACTAGTGAACTCTTGTTGGCCTAATTTTGTCTGTGTGACTCTTAGGGGTCCAAACTGAGGATAACTTCCTGCAGAGAGGGCCCTGTCTGCTCCTGTGGGAACCTGTTGACCTGAGACACTTGTGTCCTGTCAAGGACTGTTGGATTGAGGGAGTTGTGGCTTCCACTCTTAACCCTGCAGTGTTCAGGGCTTAGAATCTGACCCCAGGGCAGTTCTGTCTTTGGTGGTCTCTTTATACTGGTGTTTGTTTCTTTGTTTTGTTTTCACGTTTGTTTTGCCTTTGGAAATTTCTTTTTCTTCCGGTTTTACAATGTATTGAAAATACCTGTTTCCTCTTCCCCAGGAGCCTTCAAAGTTATCTTGCCTGTTCTACTGAGAAAGAAGTCTGAAATTAGGTTTTTGGAAAAGTTTAATGTGATTTTATCACCCTAAATTGTGCGTCATTTCTGAGGGTTTTCTTCCTGTGTACTTAAAAAAGTGCACAGTTTATGTTTAAGTCGTTCGTTTTAATTTTTATTAACTAAATTTGTTCTCTAATGATTTCATACATGTATGTAATGCATTCTAATTACTCTGACCTCCTACCCTCTCACCCGCCAACTACCCTTTTCCCTAAAAATCCTTTGTTCCACATTCATCTTTTTGTTTTGTGACCAACCGTGTTTAACGAGGGCTCTGTTTGACAGACCATGGATTTGGAACTGTCCACTGGAGCCCGGGGGCGGGGGGGGGTGCTCATCAGTGGGTACACAGCTGAAGAGGATGACTCCTTTCCAGAATCTGACAGTATCCAATAGTTTGGTGGGGAAGGGTTGGGCCCATGAGCCCCTGCCCCATCCATGACAGTATTGACAGGCAGTCTTGCGCAGAGTCTGTTACTTCAGTGGCTCTGTCTTGCCCAGAAGATGGTGTTTTGCAGACCTTTTCACTAACTTCTGGTTCTTTTTTGTTGTTGTTTAATTTTGTGTGTGAGTGTTATGCCTGCGTGTATATAAGTGTACCCGTGTTGTACAGTGCCCATGGAGGACAGAAGAGGGCGTCAGATCCCCTGGAACTAGAGTGGTGGATGGTCGTTAGCCACCATGTCCATGTGGGTACTAGGATTCAAACCTGATCTTCCACAAGAATAGCCAGTGCTCTTAACTGCTGAGCCATCTCTCCAACCCCTGACTTACGGTTCTTACAGCCTCTCTGCACTTTCTTCCCCTAGGTTCCCTGAGCCTTGGGGGGGGGGTGGAGGGGATAATAAGATATTTCAAAAATCTACATAGATTTTGGAAACCATTTGTTATAATTATTAAAATCACTAGTTTTCAAGAATAGCTACTTGTCATCAGGGAAAGTGGAAATTTACTAGCATAACTCAACAAAAATTTTCACATAATTGATAGATGGATTAAAAATATGAACATCCTAATTAAATGACTATATAATTAAGTCAGATGACCCCTACCTCCAGACTGTGAGGTGCTTTGTTTAAGCATGACACTTGAAGTCATGCATTAGCATAAAGTGAACTTAGAATAAGTCCTTCAGCCTTCTGCTTCATATATTGAAAAATATAGATTTCACATTTTTCAAGAAACACTCCTTTTCATTGTGTGATATTAATATTGTTTACTAACTGCAGGAAAGTTTGCACCATTCAGATTTGATACATTCACATTTTCTTGTTTTGCATTTTATTTCCGATGTGTACAATTTATTCGTAAAATACTTCACGTGCAGTTTATAAGCCAGTGTTCTTATGGGAAGTCCACAATTAAAACTTTGCTCTTCCAGTATGGTTGCCTAATGAGACCTGCATAATGATAAAACCAGTTGACATGCCAATGTGGATGGGGGAGTTTTCTCAGGATCCCACCACTAGATGAAGAGCTACAGGCAATCAGTGGGTTCAGAGGGAGGGAGAATCGGTTTTCTCCAGGGACCAGCTCCCTGATAAGTTGTCTAATCCCAGTGGTCAGCCCTAAACACGTGTACACACAAGCACCACTAAATGGACTCAGTGCATTATATATATACATATATATGCATATGTGTATATTTATAAATGCATGTATGTATATGTAGCAATTGTAGTCAAAGAAGAGGACCAGAAATTGAGGGGGAGTAGGGAGGGCATGGAAAGAGTTGGAGGGGCACAGGGAGGAGAATTGATATAAATACAATGTCATGTGAAATTCTCAAAAAATTATTTTAAAAAATTAGACACAGACTTTAGTAGGCTTACATGAGGCAAGTTATAAAGCTTTTCTTCAAAAGGAAGAAGTAGATAGGTTTATGTATAGAAAAAAACCTACATTTAGAGGTACTTGGGCTAAGATTTAGAGATTCTTCTGAGCCATATCAGAATATGTTTTGTTTGGCCTTGTTCTATAATTGCCTATGAATAAACCTTTCCTTCCTAAAGGAAACTGAAGATACTGTATCGTTTTTTTCTTATTCCCTAGATTAGTATTTTCCATATTTTTGGCACTAATGATTTAATGAATCAAACTATTATTTCAATGTATTAGCAATATAGTGACTTTGTAAGACAGGGATTGTTGTTAATGCACATTCCCTAAGCCTCTCATGCCCATCACACATTCTTACTCAATTTTTCTAGATTAAGGTCTGAGAATCTAGTCTCTCTAAACCTCCTGAGGCAGATATTCACCAAAAGCCCTGGTTTTCATGGTAATAGTGACCGAGTAGTCTCCTCTTTCACCAGAGGATTGTGGGTGGTGGCCACAAAAAGTGGACAGGCAGAAGGATGCATCAGTTCTTTCGTGGGTGATGATGGCTGTAGGCAGTGCCAGGGTCTGGCTTGGAGGTGCTGCAGGAGATGCATGAGGCACGTGGAGCTCCACAATAGAAGGGGGTCATGAGGAATCCCACGTTTTTCCCTCCCCTTTCCAGGCTTTAAGTGGATAACCATTAGCTGGGGAAATGGCAGGGAAATGAAAAACCAGAAACAGCCTAAACAACAACAGAACCTACATAGCGTCCTTGGGTATAGGCTGAGACAGTCCCAGCTGCCTGATCAGTTTCATTTAAGGACTGAACAAGTCCCACACTGTTCAGAATTTTCATGAGCTGCTAGTGTAGGATATGGTGGCGGGTTTAGGATGGCTGCCTTCCCTCCTGGGGTCAGAGGTGCAGCTTTCACAGCCTGAAGAGAGGTTTACTTTTGTTTCCTTTCCTGTTCCCTTCATCTCAGTTGGAGATGATCGCGGAGACAAAGGCAGATGAAACCTGTGCCCTGCTCTGGGTGACTCAGAGCCTGAAGGGCTGGACATAGAGACAAACAAGCACAGTAGAGAGGTACAGTTCCCTGTCATCTGACTGATGAGAACAGGGAACAAAGGTGGCAGGAGAAGGTGGACGGAGGACTCCCTCCCCAAGCTGCTCTGTGGAAAGTCACACTGGTGAGAAGAGGATCCTGGGCTGAAGGCAGAGACTGTGTCTTAGCAGGAACTAGCCCAGGAGACTGCCACAGCCCTGGAGGTTTTTAAACCAAGGTCAGCCTGATTAGATTTGTAGACTTTCAGCTCTGTGTTTTCCAAACATTCCAGGCTTTAAATTCAGCAGGCTGCTTTGGCATGGCCCATCAAAGAGCTTTTACTATAGTATTTATAAACATCCTTTTGGCATATTGGTTTGGTAAAGGGGAAGTGCCATTGCTGGTGACAGAGAGCCTTGACCAAACTACAGTTGTGCCATGCCTTCTCAACTAGGCCTTCTCTGTCTGTCCTGTCCTTGCTGACCAGTCTTAGCAAAGGTCCTGGTAGGCCATTTTAGTGACACACTTGCTTGGTATCTGACTGACTTAGTCAGTACACCGTCTTTTGGTGTCTCTCAGTCATTTTCCATCCAGTCAACCCCTCACACAGCTGTTGAATATGGCCTGTCTTCCTTATTATAGTGCTACAGTAATCTTCAAATAAAATCTTCCTCATTATTTTATCAAGCATCAGATTAGAATAGATTGTCTTTACCGTCAGTTAAGAAAAGATTCCTGTTTCATAATGAAATCCCACATAGGTGTCACTGTGGTGGTGTGTATTAGGAATAAGGTTAGAGATACCCATAAGTAATCTTCAGTTACTTAGAGACAGAGGTAGTTCCTCTGGACTTAGGGCATAAAACTAGCTGACAAAAAGGGGTTAGGAGAAGGATTAGAACGGGCTGGGATTGGTAACTCACTGTCTTTTCATGGCAACTGATCTTTGTGGTTTAAGTGGTATAATACAGTCAACCCAAGGAGGAAGGTTGTTGAACTGCTTTCTTCTGATCTTGATTTATTTTGTATCACTATCCTCTACCTTGGGTTACTTTAAGAGTGGTATTAGGGTTTTTTTGGTGGTTTTTTTTTTTTTTTTTTTTTTTTTTTTTTTGAGACAAGGTCTCCCTGTAGCCCCATCTTCTTTTTGAAGCAGGGTCTCCCTGTAGCCCCAGCTGTCCTGGAACTCACTATGTAGACCAGGCTGGCCTTGAACTCACAGAGATCCCCCTACTTCTGCCTCCCAAGTGCTGGGATTAAAGGCATGCGCCATCAGGAGTGGTATTACTTTTTAAGGGTAGTCCCCCAACCTGTTTATAACAGAGCCTGGGAATAGAAATCAAAAGCTATGGTGCAAATTAATTACTAGTTTATCTTTAATAAGTCGCTTCACCTTTCTTCCTTTGGTTCTTACCGGTACCTCCCATTTTGGTGTGTGTTTATACACTCACATACTTCACAAAAATTATTTGTAACTGAACAACAGTACTAGTTCGTGCCATTGGTTCATCTAAATTCTCTCTGTATACTGTTGAATGTCATAAATCAGAAAGAAAGGAAGTATGTACCAGTGGCCACTTGTTTACATTGAATAATTAGTGCTAGGAATTGAACCCAGGGTCTCATGCAGGCTAGGCAGGGGCTCTACCATTAAGCCACAATCCTCTCATAAATTCTAACTGCCAGGGACCAAAAGACATCTTAAAGAGGAACATCTGGAGTACAGAGGACTGGTCCACCTTCCCTCCTACCCTCCTCTCCAGGAAGGGAGAAGCAGCAAGATGAGGAAGGAGCACAGTAAGGAGGAGGCTCTGCTCGTGCCGGAAGCCAGAGCCTTGCCAGCTCTGTGTGTGTGTGTGTAATCTGTGACAGACTTTCAAACTGTACTGTCATTTTTGTAAGCCAGACCCACATATAATGCTGTACGTTCTTTGAGACCAACACCTTGTGACTGTGACATCAGGGAAGCAGGGCTGCCCACAGCTGGCAGAATGGTCCTTGCTGGGTTAGAAGAGCCAGCATGCATCAGGAACATACACTGCCTTTCCTTCCCATGCACATGTGTTACACCCAGAGTAGCTGTCCTGGAAGTGTTCAGTAAGTATAATCATTTTAGATCTACTCATTTTTTAGAAATCATGAACAATTTTAAAAATCTGAAGTATGGGGCATGGTAGCACACGCCTTTAATCCCAGCACTTGGGAAGCAGAGGCAGGCAGATCTGTCAATTTGAGGCAGGCCTGGTCTAGATAGTGAGTTCCAGGACAGCTGGGGCTACAGGGAGACCCTGTCTCAAAAACAAAGCAGAACCAAACAAAAATCTGAGGTAATGCTGCATACACAAGTAAAGAAATTACTACATTGTTATTTTGCTGCAGGTGGAATGCATGTACACAGCACATGTGGAGTACATAGCACACATGTGGAAGTCAGAGAGCAACTTGTGGGAGTCAGTTCTTACCTTCTACCATGTGGATCCCAGGGTTTGAACTCAGGTCTCACGTATTACCACAGGCACCTTCACCCACTGAGCTATCTCACCAGCCCTAGATAGAATATTTACTTTTAACATTCTTATTTTTCTGTGTGAACTTCTGGGGTGCATTCGATAGAAATCTCTTACTGTGTTCATGTCCACCATTAAAGACCTCAGCTAAAATTTCAGCTGATTTCAAAATAGTTGTTTAGAAAGTATATTCACATTTAAGTTGATATAACTATTGATAAAAATTAGGAATAATTACTGGATTTTTCAGGTTTACTTAATGTAACTGAATCAAAGGTCTTAGATAAAGCTTTGACTACTAGAGTGTTAATCAAATACAGTGAGGTAAAGAACAGACACTATCATTTTTGGCACGAATCTGCTATAACACTTTTGTATTTGTGGGAATGAAAGCACTAGGAAGTTTGCAAAAGAATTTAATGCTGTATTTTTAGATATAATTTAGACAGATGTGTTCTTTTATTCTCTGGAGACTGAGTTGCATTAGCTTGTGCTATCTTCTGGCAGACTGTAGCCAAGGCCTTCCCAAAGGAACGAGCTGGCGTGCAGGGGAGAGGCTTAGTGAAGAGTGCCTCCAAAAGAAAAACTTGCCTCAGCTACTCCCTGTGTTCCTCAGGGTCACAGCCTGTAGGCTGCTGTGTGAAGGGCCTGAGCAGACGCCTGCCTGCCGTTGCTTGGTCAGGAGTGCGTGCCTGCAGCCAGGCTCTGTAACCTGACAAAGACTGCTTTACACCCCAGGCGTACAGGGAAGAAGAGAGCCCGCCTTACAGGCCATTGTTACTTCTAACTGATTGAACACATACGCTATTCTTTGAAAAGTGCCTGGCACCTTGTGGAAGCTCCTACGTGCTACTGCTGCCACTGGTTGTGTTATTATTGCGTGGAGATAAGTGTTGGAAGGTGTGAGTATGTCAGGGTTTAAGTGCATCTCTGCGTTGTTATCTTCCTGTTAAAAATTCCCATGTTTTGCATCAGATGTTTTTGTTACTCTTATAACAATGAGAGGCATTCTGTTTACAGTATGAAGTGTAACTTTCTGGTTTACTGATGCTCTCATTAAGTGTTAGAGAACTGGAATGGAAGTTCAGTTATCTGTGTAGGTGGCTTGAACAGGGGATTAAATAAAGCGTGGTATTGAGGAGGAGAGCCGAGTGGCAGGTCGTGTCTTTGATGGGAATGGGCATGTGGCATTGCGTGATGTTTAAGAGCCCAAACTTTTAAATTTTATTTATTATTTTTATTTTATGCATGTGTATTGCCTGCATGTAGGTTAAGTGCATCTGTGTCCTGCAATGCCTGTGGAGGTCAGAAGAGGCTGTCAGATCCCCTGGGACTGGAGTTACGGACAGTTGTTAGCAGCCATGTGGGTGCTGGGATTCGAACCCGGGTCTTCTGCAAGAACAACCAGTGTTCTTAACTGCTGAGCCATCTCTCCAGCCCCAAGAGCCCAAACTTTATAGAGAAAACACCTCTGGGTTTATTCCCATCTGGTCCATTTATAAGGTATATAACTTTGAGCATATTTCCTTTACTGAGGTTAAAACACACCTGGCTGGATGGCTGTTGGTTCATTAGGTTTATGTAACATATTTTGTAGCAGTAAATATTCAGTAATGGGAACAACAAAACAAAGAATCGCAACCAAGGGGAAGAGAAAATTCAGTTGCTTACTGCCCTATCCAGTGATTAAAAGACACATCCGTGCTTTCCCCGTGCTCACGTTTTCTGCACACTCTCCTTGGAGAGCATGTACTTGAGGCTGAGTGCAGGTGTGTTTGGACTGACTGCTTTGAACACATCATGGGATCTCTCCTCAGACTTCATCTGTCGATTTCACTGAACCCTGGAATAGAGAAAGACAAGGACCTTGCGGATGGAAGCTGACTTGATAATTTCACTGTGTGTGCTGGAATCTGGTATTTTCTCCTCTCTCTTCTCTGAACCCTCATACATGCATTTTTATCTCTAAGGAGTTATAGGAAATAGCTTGATGAGCAAGGTTTGGGGGCTCTTAGGAGAAATAAGACGTCCTCTATTTGTATTCTATATGTGTCCTGCCCCTCCTTAAGGCAAGATGTTTCTCCTTGATTGCTGAAAATAATGCATGAATTTTTAAAATTAGGACAGATTAATTCCATCTTAGTCAACTTTACATAATAGTATAATAGAGACTTAAATTAGAACTCTAAGCCCATATCCAGCTACCTTTTCAAGGTAAGAGCACAGCAGTTTAACTAATGCATGGGAATTCTGAATTCAGGGAAGAAGAGTCCTAGGAGTGATATAGGATAAGGCTTTCATGTGGGATTATGCTTATACAGCTCCGGGATGTAGTTACATGCATTCTGTGGATAGTTGCTGCTTCAGAATCGGGAGTTAAGTGGCTAAAATCTGCAGAGCCAGGAGTCAGGAAGAACAGCAAGATGAATGTCATGTGAGGGAAGGTAAGTACACATTGGGATCTGCAAGGACAAACTGGAATGCATGTCTGCCCACTGCTGTCCATGTCCTAAGATAGCAGACCCACAGGACGAACTGAGTGACCCATGCACTTGGACCAGGCTTCATGTCAGCTGAAGCAGGTGATGATGGGATCTGGCGGGGGCGGGGACGGGGATAAGCACTGTGAAGTCTGGCTGCTGCTCTAGGCCCTTAAGACAGGCCTGCACATCAGCTGCGTCAGATACTGCAGTGTCTGGCCCTGCAGTGACCCTTAGCACAGATAAATGCTACTACTTTCATTTCTGCCTTCTAAATTTTGTGCAGATTTCTCTCGTGGCCAATTCTAATCCAGGACCGCAGGGAAGAAGGAATTCTGGGACACACAATCCTAGCTTAGCTCAGTCAGCATGTTAGAAACCATTAACAGCCCATTCCTTGTCAATGTGGCCATCCTTTTAAAGCACGGAGTGTCTCCAGGTTTCTCCCAACTGTATTATTGAATAAAGACAAAAGCCAGATCATTCTTTTGCCTATTATGATACAGTAACCCTAAATAGCAAGTAACATCTTAATTCTTTCCTCAAAAGAAGATGGGAAGTCCTTCGTCCATCTTTAGGTGATGTTCAATTTAACGCTTTAGTTTTGGAATACAGAGAAATGGGAAGGGGAATTAGAAAAGAACAGGGCTACTTAATATGTATCCAAACGCGGTCATAGCAAAATAAGGAAGAATTATTCCAAGTGTTGGTGGAAGCCTCGTTTCTGTGCCAGGCACGTGGCCGTAGATGGCATTTGTAATCTCCTTCCAGTATGAAGACCTTTTCCTCAGCAGTACTCATCTGGCTACAGTTCCTTGCTTGGTGAAGTGACCAAACTTTCATTCCTTAGGAGTCTGGGCCCTTGGGAGTCTTGCCCATCTTAGCTTGCCATATTTTTCCATCCTCTTCGCTGAAGACTTGAGAGTGAGAAGAGGGACCTGGAGGAGCTCCTCCATTTTAGACTACCTTACAGGCCTTGTTAATAACAACAACTCGATTTCCGCCTTTGCCTGTGAATTTACTGCCATGAAGAAATCTCAACATATAGCTTAATGGACCGTGGCTGTGACACGTGGCAGAAGCAGCCTCTCCTCTCCAGAAGTAATGTTTTTAGAGGCGGAATAACCCCAAGTTGCAGTGGACGTGTGAAGGTAGTTGCTGAGGAATCTACCCCTATTTCTGTGCCTTATCCCTGGATCTGTGGGTACTGGCTATAGGACAAATGGCACCATGTTTCAATGACAGATTCAGAGTATATGTTGCATCCAGAAGATGCTACTCCAGTTCTGCAAACTGCTGTCGCCCAGCTGGATTGCAGATCGGTCTTCGGAAGGCCATCCCAGTGTTTATCAAGCCAGGTGCATCAGAGTACACATCGGGAGTTTAGCAAAATGGGTGATTTCTCCAAACAGGAGCTCATTTTCATGCTGTATCTGCTTTAAAATATATTCCTTGCTTAAAAGCAATGCTGTGATAGTGAAAACTGATGGGGACTTTTATCATATGTGTCTCCCAGGTTTTGAAATAGTGCTGTGGAAAGAGAAGGCAAGTCCATCTCTAGGCAGGTGTTTATTTCAGTAAGAATGAGAACAAAGCCTTGTCCTTTCTATGAGGAAAGCAGTTGAAAATGGCCAGTCTGCCCTCTCTACTTCTGCCCCATGCATGGTGTCATGTGGGGAGCCCAGAGTTGCACCGTGCAGTTGGCAGGTTGGCCTTGGTGAATGTTAGTCTGTGTTGCTAGATCCACACAACCTTCTCCTCTGCTAACTGGTTTACTTTGTTCATGAGCCACTGAACAGGAATGAGTGGCTGGGAAAGGAGGCTGGCTTTGAAGATCGATGCAGATGGGACCAGCTGTGTCCACATGCTGTGCTCATTCAGGGAAATGCATTCATATACTTGGTTTTATTAATTTTCAAGTAATTTTTACCTCCTAAGTCTTTGATCTTTTAGCCAAATAATTAGCCCCAGTCTTTGCATCTCTGTAGATCCATACTTCACATTTTGTCTGCCCAGAAAAACAACCAACCAAGTGCAGTGTTCAGAGTTCTGCTCACTAGGGAGCTTCTACGCTATTTATCCTGCAGTGTTACCCCAGTGGGTGGCCACATTGCTCCATTTGTCCACCTTGGGGGGGTATCAGTATATTGTGCAAAAGCAGTTTAAACAAGGCTTGCATTGTGTGTGTGTGTGTGTGTGTGTGTGTGTGTGTGTGTATGTGCGTGCGCGCACAGGAGCACACATGTGTACATGGGTGTGTGTTATCATTTGGTCATAGAGAACCCCACCCCCACCCCGTGAGGCTGTAGTTGTGGGTTTTGATCAAATAAGGAACAGTACAGGGTAGTGGAAGCATGAGTGAGAGCCCCTCATGCCTTCAGAATCTGCTCAAGCCTTATCTGAACATATCACATCCATTTGGCATGGAACATTGTTGTGCATACCCAGCTTTCTGTCTGGATGGGTCACATGATACCAAGGCTTAATGTAAAGTGTTACCCAAGTGGCCTGTGGTCAACTGTTCAGTCTCTACAACTCTGTAGTAGAAAACCAGTCAAAGAGCAACCAGTCTATGAGCAATGCCAGTCATGATCATGAGAAATACATACTCCCAAATGCCTACATCCTGAATGATGAAATCTTTAAAATCTTTTAAGTCTAAATCCCCAAAGGCACAGTCCTCAAAGATTAAAATCCAGAATGTTGAATTCCTAGAAGCTAAAATCCCCAAAACTGTAATTCTTGTGTAGGGGGTTATATAATAGGAGTATAAAGCAAAATTCTAGAGAAGAAATTTGTATGTTCTTGGTATGTGCAAGAAAGGTTGTAGTGTGTTAGACAGAATGAACACCTAGAACTTGATTCAGTTTAAAATTTGTTTGCAGGAGCTTTTCATGACTATGTTCACCAGCTTTTAATGAGTAATGCGGTATATACCTTGGAAAGGCTAGAAAAATTATTTACTGACTTGCTGGAAAATAATTATGTGCATGCTGGGTAAGAAGACAAACAGCTTTAATGCTTGCTCACCAGTACTGTTGCTGGCAAACCCATGTCTTTGACAGGCCCATGTGGAATGCCTTTTCCCCAGTGTCCAAACTAGAAGCATGGTCCAGAAGCTGGGAGGCTTTGGTGGGAGTGCCTCAGTCTTCATGTGTATAATGGCAGAATAAGAGCTGTGCCCTGTAGAAAACGTATCAGCGGAGGGAAGGCTATGCTCCTGAGAGAGACAGCCACTGTTCATCTCAGGGCGGAGCTGCCAGGTGAGGTAAACAGGGCAAACATCAGCTGTTCCTCAGATGTCTACCCAGCTGCCTATCAACTCTGACATGCTTTTTAATGTGTCCTGTTTTCTTTTTCTTTTTAACATTTATCAAAACTTTATTTGAGAAGTTCATACATGCATGTAAGATGTTTTGATCAAATCCATGCCCACTCCCTCCCCTCCAAAATTCCCCCCTCTGAAGAAGTAACCCTAAAATCTTTTTTTTTTTTTGCCAAAATGGACAGTAGTTTAATGACATGTTAAGATTTTAAATCCTAAAATCTTTTAATGATTAGGTAAAAGCTCCCAAATACTTTTGACATTTTTGGTCTTTGGAACAGAGTATGTTGCTAACAGGCCCAAGGACATTTTTACTTTTAGCCAAGAAACTGGCTACATTTCTTTGGGGTCTTTTTACCCTAACTGCCTAGACAATTCCTACCTCCTATTCTTATCACACCATCCTCTGAAGGGGTTACCCAAATTGCCAATAGGGAATAGGGATGCTGACTACTCTGGATTCTTCCATGCTGAACAGGGACACAGGGTGAGGCAATTGGAGTACCCCTTCAGTGGGTCTATTTAAAAGACTTCCAAATTTCATAACTCATCTTTAAGGGGAAAAGAAAGTCCTTGAATCATGAATAGGAGATATGAAGAAGTAAAGGCAAGAGTAATTAGCATTACAAGTTCTA
>NW_008359963.1:4891109-4919587 GCF_000622305.1 Nannospalax galili | reverse complement strand
CCCTGGGCAGGTGGGCCTGTGTTGCATAAGAAAGCAGGCTGAGCAGGGGCCAGAGGAGCAAGTCAGTAAGCAGAGATCCTCCATGGCCTGCATTCCAGCTCCTGACTCCAGGTTCCTGCCCTGCGTTCCTACCTTGGGCTCCCTGATGAACTGTGACCTGGGAGATGTAAGACAAATAAACCCTTTCCTTCCCAAGTTGGTAGTGGTCAGAGTGTTTCTCACAACAATGGAGAAACAAACTAAGATAGAAATTGGTACCAGAGAGAGGGATATTGCTGTGATAGACCTGACCTTGATGTTTTGGGGAGGATTGTGGAAGTGTTTGGAACTTTGGGCTGGAAAACCATTGAGTGCTGAGAGTTTGTTGCTGTGGAGCTTGGAACAGTTCTGCTGAAGGAGTTGTAGACAAAGGAGGCCTGGCTTGTGAAGCTTCAAAGGGAAGTAGAGACTATCAGGGCTGTTTGTGTTGCATATTTTGAATTGAGAATCTATGGGTTCTGGTCAGCTGGGGCTGAAGAATCAGCTGTGATTAAGAAGAGATCAGAACGTGAAGCAAAACCTTTGCTTTACTGGTACAATTGATGCTGGTTAGCTGGGGCTGAAAAATCAGCTGTAAGTAACAAGAGACCAATGTCACTGTGGTGAAGTCTTCTGGAAGATATTTCCTCAGGGTCAGCACATAGAGGGATACGAGCCTCCATCTCTAGCTAGAAGCAGGACTTGGTAATGTGTAAGAGTCTCCTGCATGGTTCTCGTGTTGAATGCGTGAGGGGGGTCACAGAGAACAGCTGAAGCTTGGCTCTCTGAGAGGCCAGGAAAGGCCATAGGTGAAAGTGCAGCTTCAGTTGCAGTGAAGATCCCAGGATTGAAGGGGTCATGGAGAGAATCTGAGGCTTTGCACCCCAAGACACAAGAAGAGGCCATTGGTGAAGGTGTAGCCTCAGTTTCAGTGGCGACCCCAGCTTTTTGGAGATGCCGGGACCATGGGACGAACACCAAGGACAGCAGTAGGTGTGGAATGGAGCTGGCCTGGGTCTTCAAGAGGGGCTGTGTATGCTATGGACAGCAGAGTCAGAGCAGTGGAGCTGCCAGAACCCTTTGGAGTCCAGAAGATCCTGAGTGAATCCCAGATGTCCAGCCTTAAGCTACTTTGCTGGAATTTGGTTTTGCTTAGGTGTGCCTGATTCTTCCATTTGAAATAAGACAGTACTTGTTTTGGATTTTACAGATGCCCATCCACATTAAGAGACTTTTGAAAGAGACTATGGACTTTTAAGTGTTTGGATTTTAAGGACTGTGGTGCTTTTAAGGTTGTACCATCTTATGTTGTGATATTAATGTTAACATATCTTGGGGACAAGAACTGGAAAGGTTATGGTTTAGTAGTGATGTGTTTGTGTGTCAAGTTGACAAGGGGTCATTTGTGCTGGATAGTTTATTGTTAACTTGACACACCTTGGTTGAGGGAGCCTCAAGTGGGGAATTTCCTTCATTGGACTGGCCTGTGGCCATGTCCATGGGGCACCTTCTTGATTGTTGAGTGATGTGGGAGGGCCCAGCCCACTGTGGGTGGTGCTACCCCTGGGCAGGTGGGCCTGTGTTGCATAAGAAACAGGCTGAGCAGAGGCCAGAGGATCAAGTCAGTAAGCAGTGATCCTCCATGGCCTGCATTCCAGCTCCTGCCTCCAGGTTCCTGCCCTGAATTCCTACCTTGGGCTCCCTGATGAACTGTGACCTGGGAGATAAAATAAACCCTTTCCTTCCCAAGTTGGTAGTGGTCAGAGTGTTTTGTCACAGCAGTGGAGAAACAAACTAAGACAGCTTCCAAAAGCATTCTTCTATTGGGTTCTTCCTCATTTTTCTTTTGTCTTCCAAGGCTGGACTAGTTGGCTGGGCAGACTGGCTGGATACTCCAGTGAGGGTCCAATGACCTCACTTGGCTCTCCTTTAATGAATGAACACAACCATCAACAAGCCCAATTTTGACTATGTTTAGTGATCAGGCTCAGTGGAAGTCGTGGTGATGGTAGTTATTTCATGAAGAAGGGACTGCTGTATAGCATCATCTTATTAAAAGGCCCTGGAATTTCAAAGGATTTGGTGCTAGGAGCCACATATGAGGGAGAACATATGTCATTTGTTTTTCTGAGTGTGTCTTACTTCACTTTGTAGAACAGTTTTTAGATCCATCTAATTACCTGCAAATTTCATTATTTTATCTTTCTTTACTGCTGAATAAATTGTGTAAATATACCACATTTTTGTTAACCACTCGCCAGTTGAGGGACACTTAGGTTGCTTCCATCTCTTAGCTATTGTGAAAAGAGCAGCAACAAACATAGTTGTACAAGTGTCTCTACAATAGGATGAGTCCTTTGGATATATGCCAAGGAGTGGTATAACCGGGTCATATGGTAGGTTCATTTTTAGTTTTTTAAGAATTCTCCACACTGTTTTCCGTACAGGCTGCATGAGTTTGCAGTCCCACTAGCAGTGAATGAGCGTTCCCCTTTCTCCACATTCTTGCCAGCATTTGGTATCATTTGTTCTCTTGATCCTAGCCAGTCTGTTTGGGGTAAGGTGCTATCTTAGGGCAGTTTTACTTTGCATTTCCCTAATTACTAACAGTGTTGGACACTTTTTGAGATGTTTCTTAACCATCTTTATTTCTTCCTTTGAGAACTCTCTGTTTAGATCTTTAGCCCATCTTTTAATTGGGTCATTTGGTTTCTCCCTTTTTTTTTTTTTGAGTTCTTTATATATTCTGGATCTTAAAGCTCTGTCAGATGTGTCACTGGTGAAGATTTTTTCCCATTCTGTGGGTTTTCTCTTCACTTTTTTATTGTTTCTTTTGCTGTACAGAAGCTTTTTAGTTTAATGAGGTCCCACTTATTGATTGCTGACCTTTTCCTGAGCAACTTATGTCTGATTTAGAAAATCCTTTCCTACACCTATATCATGTAAGTTACCGCCAATATTTTCTTCCAATAGTTTCAGGGTTTCCAGTTTCACATTGACGTCTTTGATCCATTTGGAGTTGACTTTTGTGCAAGGTGAAAGATAAGGATCTAGTTTCATTCTTCTACAGGTGGAGGTCCAGCTTTGACAGCACCATTTGTTGAAGATGCTGTCTTTCCTCCATTGTGTGTTCTTGGCACCTTTGTCAAATATCAGGTGGCTGAAATTGCATGTACTCAGGTTTGGATCTTCAGTGATGTTCCTTTGATCTGTGTGTCTGTTTTTGCATCAGTACCATGCTGTTTTTATGACTATCTCTCTGTAGTATACTTTGAGATCTGGTATAGTAATCT
This sequence comes from Nannospalax galili, assembly GCF_000622305.1. Taxonomy (NCBI): domain Eukaryota; kingdom Metazoa; phylum Chordata; class Mammalia; order Rodentia; family Spalacidae; genus Nannospalax; species Nannospalax galili. The sequence goes on along the minus strand of NW_008359963.1, from coordinate 4,916,276 downwards.
CCCCAGTGTTGGTCTTTGTGCTCAGGGTTGCTTTGGCTATCCAGGGTCTTTTGTGCCTCCATGTGAATTTAAGGATGGATTTTTCTAATTCTGTGAAGTGTGTCATGGGATTTTGATTGTGATTGCATTGAATTTATATATTGCTTTTGGTAGGATGGTCATTTTAACAATATTAATTCTTCCAATCCATGAACATGGGAGGTCCTTCCATCTCCTGGTGTCTTCCTCAATCTCTTTCTTTAACGATTTAAAATTTTCATTGTAGAGATCTTTGGTATCTCTCATCAGATTTATTCTAAGACATTTTAATTTTTTTGTAGCAATGGTGATTGGGAGCATTTCCCTGTATTCTTTCTCCAATTGATTATTTTTGGTATATAGAAAGGCTACTGATTTTTGTAGATTGATTTTATAACCTGCCACTATACTGAAAGTGTTAACCAGTTCTAGGAGTTTTCTGGTGGAACTTTTGGGATCTTTTCAGTATAGTATCATATCATCTGCAAAAAATGATAGTTTGACCTCTTCTTTTCCAATTAGTACTCCTTTAATTTCCTTCTCTTGTCTTATTGCTCTAGAAAGAGTTTCAAGTACTATGTTGAAAAGGAGTGGAGATAGTGGCCATCCTTGTCTGGTTCCTGTTTTTAATGGGAATGCTTCCAGTTTTTCTCCATTTAGAATGATGTTGGCTGTGGGTTTGTTGTATATAGCTTTAATTATGTTGAGGTGTGTTCCCTCCAGTCCAATTCCTTCTAGGACTTTGAACATAAATACATGGTAAATTTTGCCTTTTCTGCATCTATTGAGATGACAGTGTTGTTTTTGTTTTTGACTCCATTTATGTGATTAATGATGTTTATTGACTTGCGCATATTGAACCATCCCTGCATTTCTGGGATAAAGCCTACTTGATCGTGGTGAATGATCTTTTTGATGTGTTTTGCAAGTATTTTGTTGAGAATTTTAGCATCTGTGTTCATTAAAGATATGGGTCTATGGTTTTCTTTTTTCAGTTGTGTCTTTACCCGGTTTGGGTATTAGAGTGATGCTGGCTTCATAGAAGGAAGTTCGGAGTTCTCCCTCTGTTTCTGTCATTTTGAATAATTTAAGTAGTATTGATTGGAGGTCTTCTTTAAATGTCTGGTAGAATTCTGCTGTAAATCCATCTGGGCCTGGGCTTTTTTCAGTTGGGGGGCTTTGTATTACTGTTTCGATTTCCTTATGTGTTATGGGTCTGTTTAAACTGTTGATCTCTTCTTGGTTTAACTTTGGAGGTTCCTATGTTTTCAGATATCCATCCATTTCTTTTAGACTTGCAGGTTTAGTAGTGTATAGGTTTTTAAAATATTCCCTTATAATGGTCTGGATCTTTTGGGTGTCTTTTGTGATGTTTCCCCTTTCATCTCTGATTTTGTTGATTTGGATTTGCTCTTTCTTTCTTCTGGTTAACTGGGCTAAGTGTCTATCTTGTTTAGCTTTTCAAAGAAACAGCTCTTAGATCCATTGATTCTTTTATTGTTTTCTTTGTTTCTATTTCATTAATTTCTGCTCAGATTTTTATCATTTCTTCTCTTCTGCTGGGTTTGGGTTTCATTTGTTCTTGCCTTTCCAGTGCCTTGAGTTGCAGTGTTAGGTCATTTATTTGCGCTCTTTCTGATTTTTTAATGTAAGCACATAGAGCTATAAACTTCCCTCTTAGGACTGCTTTTAATGTGTCCCAGAGGTTGTGTTGTTTTGTATCGTCCTTTTCATTGAATTCCAGGAATTCTCTTATTTCTTAATTTCTCCTTTGACCCACTGATTGTTTAGGAGTGTGATGTTCAATTGCCATGAGTTTGTGTAGTGACTAGAGCTTCGTCCAGTGTTGATTATTGAGCTTTATTGCTTTGTGGTCCAATAGAATGCATGGAATTAGTTCAATATTTTTGTATTTGTTGAGGTTTGTTTTGTGGCCCAGTATATGGTCAGTTTTTGAAAAAGTTCCATGAAGTGCTGAGTAGAAAGTGTATTCTTTGTGGAATAATTGAAAGATGTCTGTTAGGTCCATTTGGTGTGTGGTATCATTTAATTCAGACATCTTTCTGTTTATTCTTTGTCTAGTTGACCTGTCTAATGGAGATAGTGGAGTATTGAAGTCCTCTGCTTTACTGAGTTGGGATTAATCTGTGTCTTAAAGTCCTGTATTGTTGTTTTTATGAATTTGGGTACACCAGAGTTTGGTGAATACATGTTAAGGACTGTAATATCTTCTTGGTTAACTGTTCCTTTGATCAGCATAAAGTGACCCTCTCTATCTCTTCTGATTAGTTTTAGTTAAGTCTATTTTGTCAGATATTAGAATTGCAACCCCTGCTTGTTTCTTGGTGTCATTTGATTGGAATATTCTTTTCCATCCTTTTACCTTAAGGTGGTGCCTGTCCTTGAAGGTGAGATGGGTTTCTTGCAGACAGCAAAGAGATAGATTTTGTTTCTTAATCCATTCACTTAGCCTGAGTCTTTTGACTGGGGAGTTCAGTCCATTGATATTTAAGATTATTATTGAAAGGTGTATATTGGTTGCTGTCGTTTTGACTGATGTTCGTGTTCTCTGTCTAATTTTGTGTTTTCTACATTATACCTTTATTTATTTTCTTTTGTTGCCCTGGGGTTTAGTTGTTTCTCATTCTGTTCTCTGTATTGCTTTTTTTTTGGACAATGTTCAACATAATTTTGGCAAATGAAACTGAATATAGTATTACTCCTAAAAATAGTCCAGACTCTATAGAGCTAGATCTGTATATGTGTATTCCATGCACATTGAGAGCAATTGGATATATGGATGTATATATTCAAGATCTGCCATCCACCTCCCATGCTGCAGAACCCATTTAGTCTCACCCACATCATCAGTTGCACCCTCCCAAATAGACTCCATCCAGTAATTGTATGCATTTCCATCTTCTTGCTGTGATATAATGGCCCGAAAAAAGTAAGGGAGAGCAAGTGTATTTTGGCTTCCAGAGGTGGAGGGTCCACCCTGGTGGGAAGGACAGGGCAGGTGGAGGGTCTGCCGTGGTGGAGGGGACAGGGTGGGTGGAGGGTCCACCATGGTGGGGGGGGGACAGGGTGGTTGGAGGGTGATGGCTAACACTTGCAGTAGTTTTATATCCTGAATATTTTTTTCTAAATGCTTCAAAGCTTTGTATATTTATAGCAATAATTCATCTTGAAGGTATTTTTCTTGTGCAGTGCGGGAGGCTCTGGGGGCCAGCTGCAGGGTGCTCTCCCTTTCTTCGTGGGTCATTGGCCACTGCCCCATGAGGGCAGGGAGAGCAGAAGCGGTGAACGGGGTCAGGACGGCCAAGACAGCCATTCCGTGGAAACTGGTCACAGGCGCAGTGAAACAGCAGTGATACAGCTCCAGACACAGTGAAAACAGCTCCGTTTATTAGTGGGAAAACTAAAGAATTTATAGTGTGGAGGCAGTAGCAAAAGCCTCAGTTGATAGGTGCTCATAGTATGCTTTATTTACATGTGGCAGTGGGTTCCTATCTTCCAGACTATCAGGCAATGCCTGACTATCATATAGAAAAAACCTGGGGGTAGTTTCTATGCCAGAGGTCATGGCATCTTCGCTTGGCGGCACTTTCAAAGTGAGCCAGGAAAAGAGCAGGAGGCCCCCTGCTGAAAAGGGGAGTTCTTCCATTTGGCGCCGAGCCCCTCAGGGCTATCCGGACATGGAGAACTACAACCCTAACAGCAGGGTTTCCCAACAGAAAGGGACAGTGCGGGTGAAGGGTCTGCCCTGGTTTTGGGGGGACAGGGTGGGTGGAGGGTCCGCCGTGGTGGGGGGGACAGGGCAGATGGAGGGTCCGTGTGGTGGAGGGGGACAGGGTGGGTGGAGGGTCCGCTGTGGTGGGGCAGGGGACAGGCAGCAAGCAGGGAAGGCATGGTGGCAGGAGCAGGAGGCTGGTCACACCCTTCCACAGTCAGAAAGCAGAGATTGAACAGGAAGCCTCAAAGCCCAACCCCAGTGACCTAGACATCCAGCAAGCCTCAGTCTCCTCAAGGTTCCACAAGCTTCCCAAAGAGAGCCACTAGGGAGGGACCAAGTGTTCAAACCTGAGGGGTGACAGAAAACACTCTACATTCAAACCACTAGAAGTATGAAAACATGCCACTGTGTCTAGTGTTAAGAGACAAATAGCCTAAGGTCGCTTGTCCACCTCCAACTATGGCCCTGGTTCTCTGCTTCCCTACACCTGAAATTGTCTTAAAACAAGTTTTTGTAGCTGTTGGTAAGTTCCTATCACTACTTCCCAGTATTTGCTTCAACCTGTTCTAACCAGGTCTTTTCTCCACTGTTTCATTGGGTAAAGGTTTGTGAGGGTCACCAATTAAAAAGGTCACTAAATCTGGCGGTGGATGCCTTTCTTTCCTTAGTCTCTTGAGTTTCTGAAACACCCACCACTCTTCAGATTTTGGTAACAGCAGAGTCATTTCACGGAGGCAGAGAATGTAGAGGTTGTGAGAAGCTGTTGATGTGATGCAGATTGATGGCTGAGTGCTCTCTAACGTTTTCTCTATTATTAATGAATGGTGTAAAACAAGGCCCTCAGCCCACAATGGGGGAATTACAAGGAGAGAGCATGAAGTGGAAGTTTCAGAGGTGGGTGAAGTGAGTAGACTTCAAGTACAGAGGATTGTCAGGTGGTACTGAGGCCTCATTTGGGATTTGTGCTAAAAACGTGAAGCAGAGGCACATAGTCTGTGAGCGTCAGTGTAGGGCACTGTTGAGCTCAGGTGTAGATGTGCAGTTTGGGGCTGAGTGGGCTTCAGAATGGCGGGGATACCAAAGAGGGATGGAAGCAAGAGCTGAAAACAGTGGGGTCAGAGGTGCCCCTGGGGGTCCTGGTGTCCCACACGGCCATAAGGAGCAAGCGAGGCCCGGACAGGGATAAATGCCAGGGAGCCAGAGAAGGCTCAGTGAATTAGGTTGTGGGTTGAAGAAAGGGTCAGCTACATCAGTGGACAAGAGTTGCACATCAAATACATGTTCTAAATGGTCTTGGTCCATCTATGGCAAGATTTAGAGGAGAACAGTGTAAAACTAAAAAGTCACAACCCAGTCAAGTACAGTTTGATAATAGTGTCTCTAGCAACATGTGACAGGATTTAAGCATGTCCTGAGAAGGTCCACAACATTTCAAACACACAGAAAAATTTTGTTAATATTGAGCTATAATTGTCACATTAGTAATTTAAAGAAAATTAATCTGGGTTAAATGAAGAAACAATTGTTAATAAAAGACTTGACCAGACACAGGCACCAAGCTGAGACAGCTTCCTGGCTGGCTGAGGCTGCTTCTCACTACTGTATCAACAGATCGTGGTTCTGGTGTGCCTTCAGTAAAGCACTGTGGGTGTTGGTGTACTCCTAGACTCCTAGGACTCAGGAGACTGAAGCAGATTACTGTTTGTTTGAGGCCAGCCAGGTCTACATAAGGAGGTTGGGCTAGCCTGGACTACATGAGACCCTGTTTCAAAAAGAAAAGAAGAGAAAAGAAAGAAGCCAAACAAAATGTCTGAGTTGCACCTTTCAATGAAATCATCTATGCCAGTGGCAACTACTAACACTGAAACAAACAAAAACCCTTTCAGGTGGTGGATTAGTACAACACTTGACTTATATGTAGTGGAGAAAACCTGCAACGATAATGAAGAAAAATTTTTGAGAGAAAAGACATCCATGCTAATTGCCTGAATAATACCTAACAGCTATCAGCATGTTTACAAAGTTCTTACTATGTACTCAACAAACATTTGTACTCCTACTTACATGCGTTAGACATTGTTCCCAGGCATCAGGAATATAGAGTAAATCTCAAATATTTTAATAAAAAGGGTTTATTTTTATTTATATTTATACAATGCATATGTGTGTTATGTGTGCTATGTGTATAGGTGCCCAAGGAGGCCAGAAAAGGGCTTCAGATCCCCTTGGAGGTAGAGTTGTGAGGTGGAGGCAGTTGTGAGCCACCCGGTGGGGTGCAGGGAACCAAACTCAGGTCGTCTCCAAGAGCCATCTCTTCAGCCCCAGACAAGATTCTTTTTCTTACATGGGAAGTCTAATGAAAACAAATATATATATATATATATATATATATATATATATATATATATACACATACATGTAGATAAGTGTCTATACATACTTCTATACATAAATGAGTACCTACACACTCACATACATGCAGATGTGTGTCTACACACGCACGTACATGCAGATACGTGTCTACACATATATATACATGCAGATACGTGTCTACATATGCACATACATGCAGATAAGTATGTATACATACACATACATGTATATAAGCTATGAGAAGAAAACAGTTAAAAGGATGACAGAAACTGGTGAGTGCACTTTTAGAGATGATGATCAGAGGAGATATTTTAGCTGGATGACAGTTTGACAGTTTAGCATAAGTTCTTCTGGGGTGTGAAGGGGGACAGAGTGGAGGGAGGGAGAGAGAGAGAGAGAGACAGAGAGAGAGAGAGAGAGAGAGAGAGAGAGAGAACTTAGCCTGAAACTTGCTATGTAGAACAGTTTGGCCTTGCGTTTTCTGCAGTTCCCTGCTTCTACTCCACAAGTGAAGTTGGTATTACTTATATATTTTTCCCCTTGTGGTTTAACTGTGGTGGCTTAAGTGAGGAATGTCCCTATATACTCTACATATTCGAACACTTAGTAAGTTGGTGGTGCTGTTGCAGAGGTTTAGGAGGTGTGGCCTTGCTGGAGGAAGCACGTCCCTGCGGGTAGACTTTGGTAGTTCATAGCTCCATCCCTCTTGCAGTTTCTGTCTCTCCGCTTCCTGGGCTTGCTTGAAGATGTGAATGCTCAGCTTCCTGCTCTGGCTCCCTCCTGCCACACCTCTCTGCCATGATGGACTCTATTCCTCTGGAACCACAGGCCCAATAAACTCTTCTTTTTATAAGTTGCCTTAGTCATGAATTTTTTAAATCACAGCAATAGAAAAGTAACTAACACAGAAGTTGGTACCAGAGAGTGGGCTGTTGCTTTGAAGAGCCTGAGCACACTGGTTTTTGGAGGAATGTGAAAGACTTCGGAAGTTTGGACTAGAAAAGCGGCTGAATGCTGTAATCAGAGCTTAGCGAGGTATTCTAGTAGAGGCTGGAAGAAAGCGATGTTGAAAGCAGTGTAGTTCCATAGGGAAATGAGGACTGAAACAGCAACTAGTATATTTTGGCAAGCAGTCTGGCTGCCAGTTGCCTGAGGCCTAAAACTTGCTGAGATTAAATTTAAAAACAATGGACTAATTCCTTTGGAGGAGGAAATCTGTGGTGTTGTTAATGGTAAATATTACACAAATCTACAATGAAAAAGGGCAAATGGGGCAGGAAGAAATACATAATGTACAGCTTGGAGAGGAGTTTTAGGAAGCTTAATAGTGTGGGAACCAGCACAGCCGAAGGTGTCTTGGGAGGGAAAGCTCTCTTAAAGAGACCAGAGCCATTCAGGAAAAGCCTCCACATTTGCACTTGAACAATGGCAAGACCCCATCCAGCTAAGCTTCTACCTTGTAAAAGGAAAAAGACTAAAGAGTTTTCTCTTCCTAGATAACCACAACATCAAAAGCTGCTGGTAAAGTGGATGAAGGACACAGTCCATCCCCAGCTGGCAGTGGGACTCACAATGTCATTCACATGGTGCTGCCTTTAGAGCCATGAAAGATGCAAGAGTGAGGGGTCATTGGTTCCTCTATGATTTCAGAGAGCCTGCAAGGTCAGACAGCATGTGGCAGGGAGGTCCCTACATAAAGAAGATCATGATTGGCCTAGATGCCCTGAGAAACAAGTGTGTGAAGCTGTGAAGGTCAGGCCTGGTTGGCAGTGGAGACCTCAAGATGTTGGAGATGCCAGAGCCTTGAGACATCTGCCAAGGAGAGCCGCATACAGGAAGTGATGCATGTTGTAGGCAGCAAAGCAGGAGGGGCTGAGCCATTCTAGTGCTTTGGAACTAAAGTCCCAGACATCAGATATGGAGCTATAGGATTTGGTATTTGCCTAGATTTTTGATCTTGCTTTGCTCCAATATTTCTTCACTATGCCTCCATTCTTCCCTTTTGAAACAGGAATGTCTGTTCTGTGCCATTGTATGTTGGAAGTATATAATTTGCCATTTGATTTTACAAGGGCTTGCAACTAAGAGATTGCCTTGAGTCTCAGAAGAAAGTTTGTACTCTAGACTTTTAAATAGTGTTGAGATTGTTAAAGACTATAGGGACTTCTCAGGATGGACTAAATGTATTTTACATTATGATATGGTCATGAGCCTGTGGGGGCAGGGAGTAGAATGCGCTGATTTCAATGAGGCATGTCTCCCATACGCTCTAAGTATTTGAATACTTGGTCAGCTGTTGGTGCTATTTGGGGAAGGTTAGGAGGTGTGGCCTTGCTGGAGGAAGCACGCCATTCTGAGAGTTCATAGCCCCATCCCACATATAGTTTCTGTCTCTGCTTCCTGTGCCTGCTTGAAGATGTGAGCTCTCAGCTTTCTGTTCTGGCCACCTTCTGCCACGCTTCCCCACCATGATGGACTCTTACTCCTCTAGAACCACATGCCCAATAAACTCTTCCTTCTATAGGTTGCTTTGGTTATTTTTTTTAAATCACAGCAACAGAAAAGCAACTAATAGAATAACCTAGGAATGTCTAGCTTGAAGAACTTATCTGAATGTTGCAGTTCCCAAGTTCAAAGATCCAGGCCCATTTCTCTTAACCACAGTGCTGTTGTGGTTGGAAATGAATATTAAAACATATTTAAGTAGAAGTGTTTTAGTTGAAGCCATTCTTTTTTTACTTAAAACGCTGACAATGTAACAAGTTCAGAACGCATCCTCACCATGTTTTCTTCCTTCTGGGCATTTCATTGTAAATCAGCGCTTCCATTAAAAGATAGAAAGGAAAAGCAGAAGGTTTCCAAGCTAAAGTGGCGCATGCTTACTCACTAAAAACATTGGTTTAGTGAGAGTCAGAGCAGAAACCATGACATTAAATGGCTTTTAAATAGCCCGTGGATTTAATTTCTCTCTGTTCTTTCTGCTTTCATTTAATATAACTAACTGAGAGTTTTTTATTTTGTGTTTGTTGTGTAGTTTCTGTGGCTCAGATTGAAACAATATTTATTAACTAAAAGTGGTGTGTAAGTGAATGGAAAACCCAGTCACAGATCAGTCTGTGGGGTGTTCAGTTATTCATTACTGTGGCAGACGGTCTTGTGTAATGGTATTTTGCTTGGTGTAGGGCAAATTAGTTGTCAGCACTTTCTCTGTCCTTTGGGAATACATAACTAATTATTCGGTGATATTATTCAGAAAAGATGAAAATCCAGATGTATATGCAAACTATTTCCTGGTGCATTATCCAAATAGGGCCCTTGTGATACATGTTAAAGAAGATCTGTCAAGTTCAGGTGGCCTGAGAACAACTGTTTAACATTGGGAAACAGTGCTAGCTGACAAAAACAGTAGAACCCTGTGTGTACACGTCTGATGAATTCCCAGATCTAGAGAAACATGCTAGGTTTTTCCACTAACCTCTGTTACTTTGGACCATTGCATGTCTATCCCTTTCGCCACCTTGGTTCTCCATGACTGTTTCTTAACTTACTGTTGTTGAAGTTTAAAAGCTTTATTTTATCTCTGAAGTAACACTGTTGTGTTTTCATCTTTAAGTCAGTTTCCTCAAATACCAAAGAAGAAAATCTCTGGTATAACGTCTGCTCTATCCTTTTTTGTGCTCATTTTCTTCTTTAGACATTTATTCCTTTTCCTTCATCTTTTGTCTCTGAGAAGAGAAATGCCCATTTATTTTGTAACTGAAGACCACACAAAGCTGCCTACTTTATGCAAAAGGATATAAAATCCGGTGTGTAGCTGCCTCCTTTTTTACTTCAGTAAAGCATTGTTTGCCACAGCTCTTTCATTAAAAATAGGATAATAGGTATGAAAAATGAGTAGAACTTAAGGGCAAAATTACTCCACTTCTATAATACATACCCCAGGTATTTCTCACTGCACATTTAAGCTGTAATGTGGATGATCCAGGTTTCTTAGCCCTGATCATCACTTGGAGCCCCTGGATGTCTTTGGTCAATTAGCAGCCTTCTTTGGATCATACCACAATACTGAAGTCCTGAGAGCTGCGGTAAACCCATGGCCATTTCCACAGAACCCTGCGTTAGCATGTGCTTTGGCAGAGTGATCTACATGGGTCAGCTGAGGGATGCTCAGGTGTGGCTGTGTGCTGGCACTTGCACTGATTTCTGAGGATTGGCATTACTCTGTGCCCCTGGTACCTCCCTGGTATTTGATCTACCACAAAGGGGAGCATTTAGGACAACTGGGAGCCAGGAGGAGGCACAGGCTCCCTGGTACAAATATTCTGTATGTAATGTCAGCCAGAGGAAAGGTAGCCAACAAGATGTGGGATTTTTCTTTGTCTATCTGTGTTAGTTAGCTTTGCATCACAGTGACAGAATACCTGAGAAAGTCAGCTTGAAAGAGGAGATTTTTGTTTTGGCTCACAGTTTCAGAGGTTTCCATCCACAGTCACTTAGTTCTGTTGTTTGTGTAAGACATCATGGTGGAGGAGTGTGGCAGAGCCAAGCTGCTTCACCTCATGGGAGCTGATAAGTGGAGCAAGACAGTGGGGGCAGGGGTGTCCCAGTGCACTTCAAGGGCTTGCCCCCAGTGACCTACTTCCTACTGCTTGCCTCCACCTCCTGGTTTCTGTCATCTCCCAGGAGTGCCATCAGCTGGGGACAGCTCTTAACACATGAGCCTTTGGAGAACATTCCAGATGCAAGCTATAACATCATGAAGAACTTGTGTCAGAACCTTGATCTCTTCCTTTACCATGTTTCTAGTTGCTGGCAAAGCTGAGCAATGCCTGTCTTCTGGCCTGCCCTGCAAAGCTTACCACGCGGGTGAGGGCCGATAAAGACTGTTCTGTCTGGAGACTGTTAGTGTTGGGATAGGAGCAAGGTCTGGGAAGGTATTTGCCATTCCAGTGGAAGTCTTCATAGTAAGACAGGTTTGAATTTGGCTGCTGAAACTGACATTTGCTAGTTATGTGGCCCCTGGCAATTTATTTTACTTTGTGAGCTTTTGCTATCTTGTGTTTGAATTGGATAATGTTATCAGTTTCTGGAGTTTACAAGGATTAAATGAAGGTATGTTTATAAAACCACTCAGCACAGATGTTGTCAGTTTGAGTAAATCATCACTCATACTGTTATTCTTGGACTAGCAGTGGCATCCAGTGCCATCCAGTTTTGAGGGATTACACACAGTTGCTTTACACTCTGCTCATAGCAGGAGTTCGGGGGGAATGAGAGAGGAGCAGCCAGATGAGAAAACCACTGCTGAAGACACAAATCCACGTTTTTAACTCTCTAGTGATCTGTTAATAACTGATACAGAGTCATGCCATTTCACCCTACCTTCAACCACAAAATTTTTCTAGTTTGGGGGCTCCATCTGTAGACCAAAAGACATTTGTTCTGAAGCTATTGTTACTGGTCAGGCAGGTGAGGGAAACTATTGCTAGGGTGTTTGCTTTATTCATATATATATTTAGTTTCTGTATATGAATGTATTGTCTGCATGGATGTAAGTGCGCCCAAGTTGTGCAGTGCCCACGGAGGTCAGAAGAGGGCATTAGATCCCCTGGAACTAGAGTTATTGATGGTTGTTAGCTACTATGTGAGTGCTGAGAACCAAATCCAGGTCCTCTGGAAGAGTAGCCAGTGCTCTAACCACTGAGAAATCTTGCCAGCTCCTTGTTACTGTCTTTAAAAGGAAGTAATGGAAGTTGATGTAAAGATGCTGTGCTTGCCAGGCTGTATAAATGTGATTTGAACAGGCATGTAGTTCCTTCATGAATCATGAAATTCAAGATTAAAAAGAAATGTCAACACAAAGTAAGTGTTCAGCTAGGATTTGGTGAATAAATTCAAGTATACTTTACTAATTTGCTTAAAAGTCAGTACTTGTTAGATAGAAACCAACTACTCAACTGTCATATTTTAAGTATTTTTTTAAGACAGATGACACATTCAAAAAAATTTAAAGTTCAAAAAGGTGTTCCAATGAAAAGTTTTCTTTCCAGTCTAGAATTGTTGGGAAGAGATATTTTGTACACTTACAGTTGGTCATCTATATCTGAGGGTTCTCTGTTCATGGAGTAAACCAAGAATATTCTAAAAATATTCTTTAAAAAACAGTACTTGCATCTGTACTGAATACCTGTAGATTTTCCTCTTCTCATTGTTTCCTAAACAATGCAGTGTAGGAACTGTTTACACAGCATTTGTATCATGTTAGGCATTAATAAGCAACCTAGAGATGATTTGATGTAGGAGGACGTGGATGAGCTGTGTGCAAATACAGCACTGTTTGATATAAGGAACTTGAGCATCTTGAAAGGCAGGATTTTCTTTTCTTTTTTATACAGGATTTTTAACAAGACTATCATGATGTGTTTTTTAATTTTAATAATTGCCTTTGTTAATTCTCTGAGAATTTTATACATGCATATAATGCATTTTGACCACACTCCACCCCTCCCCTGGCTTCTCCCAGATCTATACCCACTTCCTCACCCCCTCCCAAATTCATGTCTTTTTTTTTTTTAAAGTGTATTTATTTATTTTCGTTTTATGTGTATGAATGTTTTTGCCTGGATGTATATAAAATAAATACACCTGTGTCCACATGCAATGCCTGTAGATGACAGAAGAGGGCATCAGATCCCCTAGAACTGGAATTATAGACAGATGTCAGCTGCCACGTGGGTGCTGGGAACCAAACTCAGGCCCTCTGCAAGAGCAGCCACTGTTCTTAACCACTGAGCCATCCATCTCTCCAGCTACCATGTGCTCTTTTTTTTTTTAATGACCCAGTGAGTCCAATTTATGTTGCCCATATACTCATGGGTGTGGGGTCATCCACTGGAGCATGGTTGACCCACCAAAGGACACACCCTTAAAACTGACTCTCCCTCCAGGGCAGCCTTCAACTGTCAATAGCTCCTCAACCTGGGATGGGGGCTTGTGACTTCTTCCCTCCATGTTGGAATCCTCCTTCGCTTGATCTTGCACAACCACAGGTACCGTGAGTTCATGAGTGTGGTGGCAGTCCTGTCATGTCCAGAAGACACTGTTTCACCTGATCCTACCTGCCTTCTGGCACTTACAGTCTTTCCACCCGCTCTTCCTGGATGGTCCCTGAGCCTTGGCAGGAGGGATGTGACGTAGATGTCCCATTTATGGCTGTACACTTCACAGACACTTTGCACTCTGACCAGTTGTGATTTTCTGCATTAACTACTGTCCACTGCATAAAGAAACTTCTTTGATGAGATCTGAGAGCTGCACTGACCTGTGGGTACAGAGATGAATTTGGAGGGCATTTTGATACTCATGGTGTGTTTTAAAAGAAATACTGTGAGCCAGGTGTGGTGGTGCATGCCTTTAATTCTAGCACTTGAGAGGCAAGTGGATCTCTGTGAGATCTGGGCTAGTCTGGTCTACATAGTGAGTTCCAAGCCCCCTGGGGCTACAGAAAGAAAAATTGAGTATGGGGGTGGGGGGAGAAGGCGGAGGGCTGTGTTTGCTGTGTTAAGAATAAACTGAGGATAGAGAAAGGTGAGGGTCAAGGTTAAAAACCTAGCAGTATGCTAGGAGGGTAGTGTGTTGTGTGGTGATGGTCCAGGGGTTCAGACAAGGGAACAGCAGGAGGAGAGTGGGAGTGGCTACGTGCTGGATTTATTTATAAGGAAAAGCTAGGAGGATTTCCTAGCGGGTTGGATGTGAGATGAGAAAATGGGAAGACTTGGCGGGTGGAGACCAAGGTGGGAGTTGCTAAGGATGGCATGTGTTGGAGCTCAGATGTGGGCAAGTCTCCAAGTGGACATGCTGAGGTGGCAGCTGCTGCAAGCCTGGAGTTTAGGAGAGGTGGTTAGAGATGGAACTTTGGGGATTGTCTGCATGTATGCTGTTGAATGAAAGATGTGAGTTTGAGTAGGATCACCCAAGCAATTGGCGAATGTGGACAGAGAAAGCAAGAACACCGGGGTTAGAGTCCCTCATGTACTTCAGAGTCAGAGGAGGGAGAGACGGGAAGCAAGAAGGTCTAAGAAGATGAGATCAGACAAGAGAAAAACATGGAGGCCAGATAAAGAGTTTGAAGTTGAGGGGAAGGATTAGCCCCTGAAAGATGCTTATATGCCAAGATGACATTTTTCTTCTATCTTGTTTCTGCTTTTCATCTCCTTTCCTCCCTGAGAAATGCGACCTAGAGTAGTGGTTAGGCACATGCATCTGGAGGCACACTCTAACCCTGCGTTTGCTGTTTTGTAGCTAGCAGAGTACAACATTAGGAATCCTTTCAGTGACTGTTGTGTTCTGGCTTCTGGCAGAGATGTTGCTGATCTTGTACGCCTCCTTATCAGCCCCAGTCTTGGAGTCACCCATTTCTCTAAAGATCTCTTCCTGGGTCACCTGTGTTTTTAGGCCTTTTTCATGGGCATTGTCAGGAAGTAGCTTTACATTTTTAGAAATTGCCTTAACTTTTAAGTTGATGTAATTTCTTATTTGTTGGATATAGTTTGATCTTTTGATACATGTATGCAATATGTAATGAAAATATTGTGGTAATTAGTATATCCAATATCTCAAAAATTCCTCATTTCTTTGTGTTAGGAATACTCAAACATCTCTAAGTATTTTGAAATATATAATTAATTGCTATAAATCATCCTGCTGTTATAGGATATTAGAAATAGAAAATTTTGTTAAAAATATCATGTGCTGATACACATGATATACGTATACATATACATATGAACATATACATAATGTATGTATTTACATACACATAAAATATAGTTTCAGGCTAATATCATTAACAATACTCATTGAATTAGTTTTCTTTGGCTAAAAGTATATTAACAGCAAGTATGTATACTCAAAATATGGTTCTAAAGACACTTAAAATGTGTTTTTCTTTTGGTCCTTATCAATTTGGCATCTAGTAAATTTGTTTCACCTTGTTTTAAATGTTTCAGGATTCCTTTTTCCTTTTCGTTGTGGTATTTCTAATGTTTAGAGCATGTACATGGTTTCTGAGGTCTGCCCAGGAGCCTGGCTCCCATCTCTCAGCCCATTTCCTCGCTTCCCCATCGGCAACCATTTTCAGTAGATTTCAGTTTATCCTTCTAATGTTTCTTTTGCAAATACAAGCAAATGTGTGAATGCCCTGTGGAGGTGGTTCATCGAAGTAAACCTTGTTTGTGTTCTGGAGTAATTCCTCTCGCGTTTTTTTTTTTTCCGTCCAACCCTGCTTCCATGTCATGCACAGGAGCCGGCTGTCCCCGCCTCCGTACGGTTCCTCTGAGTGGGACATCTTCATCCCCATAGGTTGTTTGCTCCGGAATGGTGTAGGTGGTTTCTCCTTGGTTTACCTCTGCATTAGGTGGAGGAAGATGGGAGCTGACAGCTAGGGGAAGTCACAGAGGCAGAGTCTCTTCTGCTCTTCAGCAGCTTTAGGAGTGTGAAGGGTGTTGAGGAGATGGAAACTGGTGGCTGGGGAAGAAGGCTTCCAGTTGCCTCTGTGAAGGTGCGTCTTCACCTTGCCCACAGGGAACATTCCTCAGATTCTGGCACACTGGCATTCCTCTGCAGTGGGTTAGAAGCTGAGTTGGAGGGATGTGAATTCTTTCAGAGGCCCAGTAGCCTGCTCGTCTTTCTTCCTGCTCGGTCTGTATATCCCTCCAACACAGGGAGAGCCCTGTGACCAGTTCACTTGCTGCTTTTCATTGAACTTGGAGCTTGAGGGATGGCTTGAGCACATCCTATGTTATGCTGCAGCTCATTTTCCCAGCCTTACTAACAGTGCGTCCTAAAGGAGTAATACAGATGTGCTGTTCTGCCATTTGCCCCTGAAGCTCCACTTCCAATCTAATATAAAGACATATTCCCAACTGTATCTAGCAGTAAACATTGAAGATGAATTCCAATAATGTGACTAGTTATTAGATTGAATGTGGGTAAGTTATTCAACTTGTCTGACACTGTGTGGTACATAGTGAATCTTAATAAATGCTGATTTCTTTTTAATTTGCCCATTTTCTTACAAGTATTTTTAAATCACTTTTTAATTATACTGATAAATATATATTACTTTAGAACAACATTGTACATACTTTGAAAGATACATCAGAAAAGGAAAGTGCTCCTGTATTCCTCCCTGTCCCTGTGACTCCACTATTCCCTCCCTAGAGATCACTACTCACATCTCTGTCTCTTGTGGAACTTTTTGGAGGAATTCTGGGCTCACTGACACATGTGCGATGGTGCTTGCTCGTGCATGTGTGCACCTTCACAAGGACATGCCATCTGTCAGAACCAGTTCCCAGCTAATAGACATGGATGCTGTTTCGTTTTAAGTCTTGACAGTGCTGTGGTAAATGTCTCTGTAGGCATTCATCTTTAGGCAAACCTGTGATTATGTCCGTAGTATAAATTTCTGGAAATCAAAATTCAAGTCCAAGGACTGAAGGAATTATTTGGGGGATGGCATACTAGGGATTGGACACCGAGTCTTGAGCGAGCTAAGCATGGGCTGTCCACTGACTGAGCTGCTATCTCCCACCCCACTTGATAAATCCTTGCCAATTCATTTATATAAAATTTGTATCCATTTTCCATTTGACCAGTAATGTGTTCCTAATTTTGTACTGTACTTTTACTAAATTTAATCTTTACCATCTAATAGATGGAAATAGTGTTTTATTGCAGCTTTAGTCTGCTTTCCCTTGTGAGGATTGGTTGTCCTCAGAAGCTTACTCAGTCTTTTATTGGAATGGCAAAGATGACTGCTGTTACATGGGGAACTGTCCTGACACCCAGAGGCCTCAGAAAAGCCCCCTCTGCACAACTTCCATTGCCACCTTATTTCATTTCCCCCACTCCCAGCACTAATCTGAACTTTCCTTTAAAAAATTAAAAATAAAAGAAAATAAAAGAAGACAAGCATAGTGGTTTACACCTTTAATCCCAGCACTTGGGAAGCAGAAACAGGTGGTTTCTGTGAGATCAAGTCCAGCCTGGTCTACATAGTGAGTTCCAGGCCAGCTGGGGCGACAGGGAGACCCTGTCTCAAAAGATGAAAAATAAGTAAACAAATAAATACAGGCAAATCAGCAGTGAAGGTGAGCTCAGAGGCCGTGCTTGCCTAGCACGTGCCGGGTCCTAGGGTTCCACCCTTATCACTGCAGTACCCAGAGGTTTGAAAGACAAGCATGTGTTCTGTCTTTCAACCACCTGTACATATCTTCTGTTCATTCTCAGCTTCCTGCTGAGAGCTTTTATAGATTCATTGAAGGTTTTAGTATTAGAAAGTAAACCATTAGCTTCAAGTAAGGACAGGGTTTTTTATTGTTCCTTTAATCGATGCAGGGCATGGTGGTACATGCCTTTAATCCCAACATCAGGAGAACAAGGCCAGAGGAGCCAGAGCTCCATGCCAGCCTGGGCTACAGCAAGACCTGTCTCATCAACAAACAAAATCATCATCCCGTATTTTAAAGTTTCATGGTGTTAAATTCATTTTATCGGGAGTTTTAGATGGCAAAACACACACACACACACGCACACATGCACGCATGCACACACGCACCAAAGAGAAAATCCAGTTAAGTACTTACTTTTGTGACTTTATTTATTTATTTAGTCTGTCCTTAACCCACTGCTGGTTTATCTTGGTATAAAGAGGTACTTACTCCTAGTGAGCCAAGTTTATTTTTTCTTGTTAGAGTATTATTTCCCCATTGATATGAAGTGCAAATTTGACATTTCAGTGTCTTGAACTTTCCTTTGGATTTGAGTCTATTATTTAGACAGGCTTCTGTAAGAAGTCCCCCTGATGTTTTGTGGAGTTCCCTCTCATTGCTTGTCATGTGTGGATCACATTTAGCTGTGGTAGTTTTCTAGTTTCAGAAAAGTTCAGTGGGGCTGGAGAGTTAGCTCATGATTAAGAACACATATTGCCCCTTCTGAAGACCTGAGTTTGGTTTCCTACACCCACATCAGGCAGGTCACAAGTGCTTGTAACTCCAGTTCCAGGGCATTCAATGCCCTCTTCTGGCCGCTGAAGGTACTTTCATGCTTGTACACATACACACAAAGACACACACAAACACATAATTGAAAACAAATCTTTTTAATTTATTATTATAAATATTTTATTTATTATTTTTATTTTATGTGTATGAGTGTATTGCCTGCATGCGTGTAAGTGCATTCATGTCGTGCAGTGCCTGCGGAGGTCAGAAGAGGGTGTTGTATTCTCCTCTGCAAGAGCAGCCAGTGCTCTTAACCACTGAGCCATCTCCCCAACCACAAAAACCAAAATTTTAAAAAGAGAAATTTCAGCCCTCTGGAATAAATCCAACAGGATGCCCCTCAGTATGTGGCCTGTGTCCAGCTGATGTCCTTATATGTGGCATTAAAATGGAGAAAAGGCATAGCTGCAGGGATTCCAAACACGTGTCACCTACTCACTGAGCTACCTGAAAAAAAAATCACAAAATAAAACTGAAATCTAAGAAAGGGGAACACAGGGATGTAAGATCATGATAAATAATATAAGCAGTGAAATTAGGCATAATAAAAACAACTAATAAAGTCCCTGTGAAGTTTTATGCAGTTCTTTAAAACATTTGTAAAAGAAAATGGACATGTGTTTTAATCTGCAAAAGCGGGGGCTGGAGCTTTGGATCAGCGATTAAGAGCACTGGCTGTTCTTGCAGAGGACCCAGTTTCCATTCCCAGGACCCATGTGGTAGCTAACAAGCATTTGTAACTCCAGTTCCAAGGGATCTGTTGCCCTTTTCTGGCCTCCCAGAGCATTGCACAACACTGATGCATTTACATATATGTAGGCAAAACACTCCTGCATATAAATAAAAATAAGTAAATAAATAATTATTTAGATCTTCAAAAGTGGAAATGAGGCTTTAGCTCAGTTATTTAGCATAAGATCCTGGTTCAGTCCTCAGCTCTAGGGGGAAAAAAATTCTTAAAGTTCAAAACAGTTCTTGGTGATTTTAGTAAAATATTTTCTATTTTATCTTGGTAGAATCTTGACCTGCTTTACCTCCATTGTCACTAAATCCAGCCACCCTATTCCTTGCATCAATCACCTGGTACTAGTACTTGTAAAGCAACTCTTTGATGTCATTAGAATCGTCAGTGTATTGACTCTTACCCTATTGTTTGTCTTCATTTCCTAACTAGTAGATTTATTTATTTGGTGTGTGTATGTATGCATGCAGACTTGCATGCCATGGTGATGTATGGAGATGAGAGGACAACTTGTAAGAGTTGGTTCTCTCCTTTTACTCTGTGGGTCCTGGAGATTGAACTTAGGGTGTCTGGCTTGAGCCATCTCACAAGCCCCTAACCAGTAGATTTTATTACCTATCATTCCAGTCACCATTTCATTGCTGTTTTGTTGGTGCCTGTTTAACAAACTCCAGCTTAAGACTAGCATCTGCTTTTTGATTCCTCTGGGCATGTGAGCATTGATGAAGGAAATAACACAACCAGGATTTGAGCCACGCTAAGTCCATAACTACTGACTGAGCTGGGTTGTCAGCACTTCTTAGCACTACTACTAGATGTCTTTGGTTAACTGCTCTTTCCTGTCTATCGAGGTAATTTCAAGAGCTGTCTGCTCTCTGAGGGCCTCTATCCTGTCCTCACTCTTAAAAGTGTGACCTTAACCTCCTTTCCTACAGGGAAAGCTAGAGCCCTCAGATTAGAACTCCCTCAGCTTCACCGTCCAGCGCATGCATCTTCTCCATCCAGACCTGGTTGCTCTCCTTTCTGCTTGTTACAGGAGAAGAGAGATCGTCTCCAGCTTGCAGACAATCTCTCCATTGGGCTCTGCATCTTCTCACCTTCCGTCTTCCTAGGAACTCACCTAACTTCCTTCTCTCACCTGTTCCCTTTGGCCTCTTTCCCATCTTGATCCTTCCACTGGTATTAACAACAGTCAGGTTTCTCCCTCCTTAAAACAAGCAAAGGAACAGTAACTCCTCAGCGTACGCCTCTGCTCTTTGGCCATGCTGCTGCCTCAGAGCCAGGCTGTGAAGGTGTGTGCTTTGCTGTGTGCTCAGCTCCCCGTCCCAGACCACCGCTGCTTGACTTTTTTAAGATTTGACTTTTTTTTTTCATTTGTGAATATTTTATGTAAATATTTCATATATAATATTTTCAAATGCAACCACAGTATACGTCTGATGTGCAAGATAATGGTTATTCTTTAGTATTGGCAAATGTACATGACCACATTTTCTCAAATCTTCATCCATGTGGTTTTTAATTTCTTTGCATTTTCATCCAAACAACATGTATAGTTTGCAGATGAGTATTTTCTATAAGACTGCCTTCTCTCTCTTTATGTGCTGTTTAATTGTTGAAGAAATGAGCTAAAGAGCTATGTGGTCCAATCAAATTTTAATTGACTTGATTAATTAAAACTTAAAGGGAATTTTAGTAAAGAATTGAAACTTTAAAGTGCTTCAGTAGGCATATTGTAGGCCCCATGTGGCCATCATATTGCATTGGGCAGATAGTGAACAATCACATTATGGTTGGAAGTTCTGATGGAGAATAATGCTATGGTTTGCCCTCAGGAAAAATCTTTCTCTGATCATGTCCCTATATGTTACTTAATATGATATGGTCCTCCCCTCTATCTCCTGTTAACTAGCTACTTTATCCAGATCTTGGCTAGATTTCTTTTCCATATTTGGATAAATACGACAGATTTGCTGGTCATTCACATCAGGTGGCACATATGATGCCTGGTTGTCTCTCTTAAGTGAAGCTTATAGCCACTCATGACAGTTGTCTGGTTTTAAGGCTCATGTTACATAATAGAACAAGAGGTAGAGAGAATACCGATGCATCTCTCAGCTCTCCTCCGTGATGCTCCCTCATGCAACAGAGGGCAGTGAACACAAATGACCAAAGGGTAGAGAATAAGAGTCTGCAGAATGTGGGTCCCTGGACAGGACTCCTGTATTAAACTTCACTCACCCATAGCTCAGGGACCATTTCGGAAGAGTGGGCAGTAAGATTATAAGAGCCAGAGGAAGAGGTGCATGATTATATGGATCAGAGTCTTAGAGGCTCCTGGGACTTGCTCACGTGAACTTACAGCAGTGGTGTCAGTATGCACAGGATCCACGCAAACTCAAGCAAACAAAAACCCAGCATAGAGCTGGAGAAATGGGTAGCAGGCCCCAACCTTAACCAAAGAACTAATGGCAATTAATTACTGCCAAGTGAGGGAGAATCCTCCTTTAAGGGAGAAACTCTAGATAGGCTGACTAGACCTCAGTGGATGAATTTGCACTGAGGGATGTCTGAGTTCAGTAACTTGATTCAATAGGCCTTGAGGTAAATGACAGAATGCATGAAATCTGGTGGTACAGGCTATGGGGGGGGTCCTGCATTGGGGGAAGGGGTATAAAGATGATTATCGATAAAAATAGATATTTTTGTTTTTGTTTTTATTGAATGTTTCATACAGAACATCTCAGTCTTAATCATCTTTATTCCCCCATGCCCACCGGCACCCTCCCATAGCCTCCCCCTACTGGAGCCCATATACTCTGTCATCCCTGTTACGGCCCTCTGTGTCAAGTCAGTGTCCTCAGATGTTACCAGTGCAAGTCCATCCACTGAGGTGTAGTCAGCCTATCTAGAGTCCCTTGTTTAAAAATAGACATTTTTTAAAAAAGAAAATAATAAAAGCAAAGAAAGTAGCTGTCAACCCAGAAAGATGGGATCTCAAAGCCATAATATAAAATATGAACTAAAGTCCATAGCAATGGTAAATTATTGGCTGATTTTCTTTTATCCCTAAAGGAATAGAGTTCTTGTGTCCTAGAGGCTAAAAGTCCAATGAAAATCAGCATTATTTCACATACATCTACCATGATTCAATAGCTAAGGATAACATGAAAACTAAGAAGAAATTGTGGAAATGACAGAGCAATCAATGAGCAATCGTGAGAGGCTGTGATCACTTAAAGGAGAGTCAATGCTTTAAAATGGGTGTATATTATAAATACAACCTTCTGGGTTAGGAGGACTAGTCACATAACATTATCAAATAAACAATGAAAACAAGTGCACGTGGTGGGAGGTGGGACTTCCATAAGTTAATCCACACCAGAGGCCAACTCTCCAGTGTTGACTTTTTACCCCAAACGATTTTAAAATAATTGCCAGTCACATAGAAGCAAGAGGGAGAGTTCATTTCAAGAGGAGGAATAAGAGCAAAGGGCAGTCAGTGAATATGGGGAAAGAAGAAAAGACAAGAACGTTAAAGTGACAGGAACGAAATGCAGAAAT
This sequence comes from Nannospalax galili, assembly GCF_000622305.1. Classification (NCBI taxonomy): domain Eukaryota; kingdom Metazoa; phylum Chordata; class Mammalia; order Rodentia; family Spalacidae; genus Nannospalax; species Nannospalax galili. Next base: position 4,893,778 of record NW_008359963.1, on the reverse strand, counting down.
CGTTCATTAACTGCAGTGAACATACCAAGTTCTGTTCAGTTTCTGTACTTTTATTGGCGCTCCTTAAATTTAGTATGCCTTTTGAGCTTTAAGTCTAAAAGCAGTCTCTTTCTTCTTCCCCACAAGTGCAAGTATTTATCAAGCACCTCTTTTGTTATATACTATTCTAGGCTTTAAAAATGACCTTCAAGGGGCTGGAGAGATGGCTCAGCGGTTAAGAGCTCTGACTGCTCTTGCGGAGGACTCAGGTTGGATTTCCAGCACCCGCATGGTGGCTATGAACCGTCCTTAACTCCAGTTCCAGGGGAATCTGAAGCCCTCTTCTGACCTCCGCGGCATTGCGCAACACGGGTGCACTCACATACATGCAGGCAATATACTCATACACATAATATAAAAATAAATTAAAAATCTTTTTTAAAAATTGTTAAAAATGACCTTCATAGATAAAAGTCTCCCAGAAATAAGTAACAGAAACAAAGAGATAAACAACAGGAGAGATGCCTGTTGGCCAACTTTGAAATAAGCTTTCTGGAGATGTTCATTATTCTTATGTTGAGACTCCACTGATTAGAACTTAGTCAGATAGCTACATTTAACTCAGAAAGCATAGGTCCAGCATAGGGAGCAGGGAAAGGTAGTGTCTGAGGGTAAGGTTTTTCCTGTAGGTACAGAGAACACCAAGCAAACAGAAGAAGGGTGATTTAATGATGAACACCAGGAGAATATTACAGATTTAACAGAAAAGTGGGACAGGAAGTTAACTCAGGAGTAGAGCCTTTGCTGAGCACATACAAGACCCTGGGTTCCATCCTGAGCACTGCAAAAAAATTTTTTTTGACAAGAAGAATACATTTATCATATGGTTCCATAATTCTACACCTTGGTATTTATCCAAGAGAAATGAAAATCTATCTTCACACAAATAGGAGAATGAAAATTTATGTCTATGCAAATGTTCATGGCTACTTCCCTCAGAATAGTGAAAAGCTACACTGTTGGGCATGGTGAGGAATGCTAAAATTCCAGCACTTGGGAGGTGGAGGTAGATTGATCAAGAGTTCTAGGTATCCTCTGCTCCAGAGTGAATTTAAGGCAGCCTGGCTACATGAGGCCATATCTCCAAAATACCAAAAGTAGGTGAGGGGGAAAGGTTGAGGCCAGAACGTATGACTCAGTGGTACAGCATTTCCTGGCATGGCCAAGGCCCTGGGTGAGAGCCCTAGCACTGAAAGAAAAGTAGAAGACTGTGTAACTGGAAGAATGAATAAACACTTCATGATGTTCCCATGCAGTGCAGTGTTATTAAGTAATAAAAACAATGAACTAATAATACATGCAAGTCATGGATGAATCTCAGAATCAGTGTGTTAAATGAAGGAGGGTAGGTATAGAACAGGGCATATTGGTTTGATCTAAATAGGACATTCCAGAAAAAACAAAAGTATTGGAACACAAAGCAAATCCGTGACAGCGGGGAACTGACAACAGGATACAGGGGACCTTGGAGGGTGATGAAAATGCTTTAGTGCTCAGTGTGGGCATCACTTTCGGTCTCGTCGTGTCCTTATATTTGATGGCCTCTACTGTTGGTCAGTTATACAAGAGTGAAACTGAAGAAAACATTTAATAAGATTCATAATATACTACTTGGCTAGAAGTCATACCGATGTCAACACAAAACCCTTTTGTGCTGGATAGCTTTAGTGTCAACTTGACACACCTGGGTTGAGGGAGCCTCAATTGGGAAATTTCCTCCATAGGACTGGCCTGTGGCCATGTCCATGGGGCATGTAGTGATGTGGGAGGGCCCAGCCCACTGTGGGTGGTGCGACCCCTGGGCATGTGGGCCTGTGTTGCATAAGAAAGCAGGCTGAGCAGGAGCCAGGGGAGCAAGTCAGTAAGCAGTGTTCCTCCGTGGCCTGTGCTTCAGCTTCTGCCTCCGGGTTCCTGCCCTGAGTTCCTACCTTGGGCTCCCTGATGAACTGTGACCAGGGAGATGTAAGCTGAATAAACCTTTTCCTCCCCAAGTTGGTATTGGTCAGAGTGTTTTGTCACAGCAGTGAAGAAGCAGACTAGGACACCGTTTTAACTGGAAATTTGATCCTTTTACATTAGGAGATCGGGTGGGAGGCTGAAAGATCTTAGTCCTACTTGGCTGTAGTAGAGCATTCAGAGAAGGTGGAAGATTGGGGAGTTAACAATGAAAGCATTTTTTAAGAAATTCTAAGAAAATATTACAAGAAAAAAAAGCTAAAGAAAAAGGTTCTGGGGTGTAGGCTTGACATTTGGGAGGGCAGTGCAAAGGGCTGAATTTTGTTGTTAAGTCTATGAATACGAGTTCATCTGTAGCTTTGACTGTGATATACTGTTTCCATAAATTAATTTAAAATTTGGGTTATTGCTTTGCTAAAGTGGCAATAAGACCAGAAATGCTCATTGAGCCTCACTGGTGGGAGGGAGAAGCTGACAGGATGGAAGGCTTCTGGGTGATGTCTAAGCCAAACATGTATTTTCTCTTATTAAAATAATATTGATGAAGCTGGGAGTTGTGGTGCATGCTTTAATCCTAGCACTCAGGAGCAGTGGCAAAAAGAGCTCTGTGAGTTTGGGGCCAGCCTGGGCTACATAAGTTCCTGGCCGGTCAGAGCTACACTGCGAAACCCTGT
>NW_008359963.1:4832474-4891061 GCF_000622305.1 Nannospalax galili | reverse complement strand
CATTTATGCAACTCCTATGTTGAATGGGAAATTTAATGGAATATTTTTAGGGCTTATCATTCAGCATTACTTCCTGGTTTTCAAACAGAGGTCAGAAATTGTTACATTTTTTTGTGTGTAGAGTAAGCTTTACCTTCTAATCATTTGCTCAATTAAAACGATAATTCATAAAAAAATGATAATTCATTAATATACTGTTAAGATTGGCTAGGATTTCTCTAAGTTCCTTGGATCTGCTAATAAACTATATTAATCACTTTTAAAAAAATCGACATGCTATTTGGTCTTTAAAAGAAGCTAACTTCTGGTTCCCCAGAACAGACCAGGTATGATTATTAGCTCCACTGGCTAGTTAAGGAAACAGCCACATGAAGATTAAGTATGCACAAAAGTGAATAGCTAGGAAGTTGAAGAACTTCGTTCTAACTAGTATTAAAGATAAGGAACTCTTGTGAGCTGAGTTGGAGCCTGGTGACCTGTGGGATACAGTGTTGAGGAGCTAGTCGGATCCTCATCTCTGGCCTTATTGGACTCTGCTGGGCTGCTGGGCAGCTTTAGAGCCACGTTGCCCTGCTGCAGGAAGAGTGAAGGGAGGCGGGTATGCTGGCTTGGTGAATGCCTGAAGAAGGAATAATAGTGTTTGAATTTGTTATTTTCTGCTGTAGGTGGGAACTAAAACCCAAAGAAATGCTATAGCTAAGCTAACATAATTTCTTGGCTCTAACAGCCTTATGGTTGAGTTCTAAATTGAATCCATTGCTTGGCACGAGCTAAACCCATGATCTTGCCACGTTCGCTGCTTGAGAATTAAGCTATTGATTAGGAAGGACTGAGGTAAACTCTCCCAGACAGTTTTTCAGAGTCCTTCAAGGACAGATATGCTCCTGGATGATGCCTATGAGCCTAAGGAAAGATATATGATGCACATGCAAATATTTGTTCTTGGTGATTATCTTATAATCAGAACTTAATAATATAAAATATGTCCTGTATGTTGTGATTTGTCATTAAGACTCATAAATGCATTCTGTGGAAGTTGGAAGACTCATAAAATGATTGTGCTTAATGCTGAGGGCTAATTCTTTTTAAAACAGTCACCCTGAAATTGAATCTTGCATCCCCAACTGCACTGTGTTCCATCGGACACTACTGGCCAAATGTAGTGGGTACTTTATTCTTCGGTATCTTGCTTATCCCTCTGTTACACAGTATTTCATGCTGAGTACGGACTGTTCCAAGGGTTCCGCCCCATGCACCTTATGTACACTCAAGAATTCCTTTTTAGGGAATTGATTATATACCTGTTTCATTTATTTTTTCAAATTCTGCTAGAATTTGATCATGTTAAGAATCTTTCAGTTGTTCAGAAATGTTCTCCCTTGTGTTTACTTCTCAGTTTAAAGGTAGTGACCGGAGCAGGGGATGTAGCTCAGTGGTTTAGCAGTTTTCTGTTGTACTCAAGGTCTTGGTTCCAATCCGCAGCACTGCAAAAAAACCTAATTCCTGATCAGTTTATGTATCAGCTTACATTGTGGTGTAACAAATCATTCTAACACTCAATGGCTTAAATCAGCAGCCATTATTTCTGCTAAGTCGGAGGGTCAGTGGGGAATCAGTTGATTTTATCAGGCTCCGTTGGGAGTAGCTCTACTCTGTCTCATCCTTCTGATGTGCTGGCAAGTTTATCCCTAGGAATGGCAGAATTTTGAGAGCAAGATGAAGCATAGCAGAACCTCTTGAAAACTTGTGTTGGTTTACACACTGTTACTTCCAAGTCAGAAATCACACGATGCCCTGGGAGAGTAGAGAACCGTGTCTCATCCTCAGTCTCATCCTCAGCACTGGGAAGTTACTTGGTGAAAGATGTAAGGAATTGGAACTAATAATGCAAGTCTTAGTTCAGTGATGGGGTACATGTACAACTGCCATTGGCAGCTGGGCTGTACACTCAAGTGTTTTGACTCACACTGCCCTTAAACACATCACAGACCTAGGTAGCAAGCTTTCATTCCTTAGAAGTCATTTTGTGTGGGTTCCAAGGCTATGAGGACCCTAAAACCCTTTAATTCAGTCACTGTGTGTTGAGACCTTCCCTGAGCTAGCACTATGAAGTTAGGGGATTCTAGAAGCTTTAGGTTTACAGCAGTAACAGACCCTGGGACAAGTATTTAGAAGATGATGCAACAACTTGAAGTATTTCCTGGACAAAGGTAGCAACAGAAGGGAGGCAGGGTCGACCTCGCTGTTTGAAAAGACAGACAGCTCTTTGGAGGAGCTGCTCACATCATGGAGGGCTAGTGACTAAGTAAATGTGCAGTAACAGTAGGAATGGGGTGGGTGCCACACTGTGTGGAAGCACAGGGTGTTGTAAGAATATGCTAGGAGTCACCCAACCCAAGATGAGACCAGGGCTAAGGTGTGCAAGGGCCGGAGGAAACCCCAAACCCCCAATCCTGAGCTGAATTGAAAAATAAAATAACATAAAAAATTAGAGTGGACTGTGGACATACCTTAGCGTACAAGCCCCAAACCTTGGATTAGTGCCCCTGTACCAAAGGGAGAAAGAAAGTAAAGAGAAAAATAAACACAAGTCATGTTTTGTACAAGACTGAAAAGTAGGTTCATCTTTAACGTGTCTGGAATTTCTGGTCAAAATATTTTAGATAGGCATTTGGCCATATACGTTAGACCACAGGGGACTGAGTTTGTGACGCTGAAAAAAATTCTTCCTTTGCTGATTTGTTCTGCTCATCTTCACTTATTTTATTTAAAAAACAGGTAAAGATGTTATGTTTATCATGCATAATTCTATAACAAAAACTGATAGAAATTTGATGAGTCTGATAAATGCAGACAGAACTAGATGGGATTACAATTAGAGCTAGAAAAAACAGCCCAGTGCAAAGGCTGAGCCCCTCTGAGCAGGACCAACTACTCCCTGAAGTCAATAACAGCACTCAGGAGGGATGCAGTAGATACTGGGTCATGGGCCGGGGCAGGGATATAGATCCGGTTCTCCTGGCCAGAGTAAGCTGAGTGAGGAGGAGGGGCTGAAATTGGTTAGAAGTGTACTTTTGAAGAGGGCAGCTGATTTAACTTGACTGTTGGCCAAGTCATGCCTAGCAAATTACAAGGAAGAGCAGAAAGTGGCTAGCCCAAGTGGCGGGGCTGCTTTAGTTCTTACCCCTGTATGGGGGTCGCATGACTAAACGTAGGGCTCACAGAAAATTTGACCACAGTGGAAAGCTTCTGGAGGCGCATGCTCTGTCTGGAGAATGACCGGCACTAGCTATACCTTTGGTTTGAGTAAGCTTACTACGAAAGTAGCCAACACAAGGAAAAGAACAAACGGCAGGTAGCAGAAAGTCGGAACGTCCAAGTGCGCACTTACAGCACCAACAGTGGCTGGAGCGTCCAGTGGACAGGACAAACAAGAACAAGTAGCAAACAGCCGCATAGCACCATCAGATCGGATGACATTTCTAGCAGAAACCGCTGGGGGAGCCCCACTGGAGATCCCTGCTTGGGAGTCCCAGGCGGAGCAGTGTTTCCGGAGGTTGAGGCTTCCAAGTGCAAGAACAAATAGCAAGCAGTGGGTAGACAGCAGAACGCTGAATCGAGCACTTACGGCATCCAGCAGAACACCTGGGGAAGCCCTGCTTAAACAGGCATGCTGGAGTTCCCAGGGAGAGATTTCCAGGCAGACTGTCGGCTCCCTGGAGGGACTTCTGGCTTCTTGTTCCCTTCACAAGCATTTTAATACATGGAATGAACAGTAGTACCCTCTATTGGAAGCGGTTTACTTCTCGCTGTTCTCAAGGAAACTTGTTTTAAAGATTTATTTTTAAAGTATGTGTATTGGTACATTTATATGCGTCTTTGTGAATGTGAGTGTAGTGCCTATGTTGGCCAGAAGGGGGCAGAAGATCCCCTGGAGCTGGAGTTGCAGGCAGTTGTGAGCCACCCAGCATCGGTGCTGGAATCCAAACTCAGGCCCTCTGCAAGAGCAGTAAGCACTCTTAACTACTGAACCATCCCTCCAGCCTGGGCACAATGTTGTTAATGCTCTTGGGTGTTTGCTGTTCATCCTCCCAGGGAACCAGTCTGCCCTGGGACAAGGAGTCTTAGAGGACCCTTAAGATAAACATGCTTGAATCTGAAACAGCCTCCCACACCCTTGGTCACAGAGTCCACTCTCATCAAGAACAAACATCACATGACAATTTACTGATATAATGTATATTATATTATAGCACAATGAGCAAATATTAATTTAAAAATCAAACACATCATGAATCCACGATGTTGTGGCAGCTGTCACCTATTGGAATGTGTGACTTCACTGCAGCCTTGGTTGTTTTGTCTTTTTGAGACAGGGTCTCCCTGTAGCCCCAGCTGGCCTAGAACTTGCTATGTAGACCAGACTGACCACTATCTCACAGAGATCCACATGCTGGAATTAAAGGCATGTGCACGTTGCCCGGCCAACCTTGGTTTTTGAACATACAACACACTTTACTCTGCTCATGCCTTCACACCACACAGTGCCAACAAGCACCACCTGAAACACTTGGCTCAGATTTGAGCCGACTGTGTGTTATGAATTAGAGTGTTCTGTACATGCAAAGATTTCTACTCTTATAGAAACATGGTTTAATTATGAAAAACAGACTTTTATTTTCCTACTATCATTCTTTGGCACAAATGTGTGTTTCTGGTACGTACTGGGTTAGAGTTAGTTACATTTCTCATTGCTGTGTCAAAATACCTGACAGGAAGCAACATAAAGGGAAAAGGGCTTATTCTGGAGTCCCACTCAAAGGAATGCAGTCCATCATGACAGGGCAGGCATGATGGCTGGAGCTGAGGCAGCTGGTCTTGTTGCATCCACAGTCAGGCCAGAGGGAGATGATGTCAGTGCTCAGTTCACTTCCTCCATTTTACTCAGTCCAGGATGCTAGCCCACAGAATGGTGCCACCCACAGTTAAGGTGCTTTTTCCCACCTCAATTAACCTCATCTAGATAATCCTGAAAAGGTATGCCCAGAGGCCTGTCTCCTAGAGTCTGTCAAATTGACAGTCATAGACCAACACATCATGTTTAATTTTAAAAACTGCTGTTTGAGTTGCCAACTCGAGGTTCACACATAAGCACAAAGAAAACATTAAATGAACTTTGAATTTGAGGTAGTACAGAATTCTTAATAATTCTGAAATGGCCCTAAACACACTTCTGTCGTTTTGTACTAATGACAGATGGCTAACAACCATCTGTAACTCCAGTTGCAGGGGAATCTGACACCTTGTTTTGACCTCCGTGGGCATTGCATGACCTGGGTGTACTTACATACATGCAGGCAATACATTTATACACATAAAAGGAAAAAAATAGTAAAATATTTTAAAAATCAAAATGGACTTAAAGTTATGAAGCACATTTCATTTTAAATGGTATGCCTACTGGTAAGGAGAGTTGAAGCCAGAAAGAAAGAAATACAATATTTAAAATTTAAAATTGTGCTGTACCATGTATTTTCATTGTGAACTGTTAATGAAAGTTATATGTAGTCTTTTAATTGTCCGTTTATAATATAATCTAAGTGGCAATGAAATCTTATATCTTTTCTTAGCACACATCTGTGGATGGCTACACTGAACCACACATCCAGCCTACGAAATCAAGTAGCAGACAGAACATCCCCCGGTGTAGAAACTCCATTACATCAGCAACAGATGAACAGCCTCACATTGGAAATTACCGTTTACAAAAAACAATAGGGAAGGGGAATTTTGCCAAGGTGAAATTGGCAAGACATGTTCTAACCGGCAGAGAGGTAAGTGTTCATGATCTCTTTTAGTGTTTGCATGGACTTTGCTCCAGAGGCTTGTGAGAGGCTTTCTCATAGGTGTGGCTTTCTCTCAGGGCGGCCCTGTGAGATGGTGAACCCCGGGACACATGTGCAGGGAGCATTAGACAGGTCTGCTTCATGGTGCGGCAGCTGCCCTTCACATAGGAAAGACCCGTCTCTACCTTGTATCATCTCTTCCAGATCAGTGCACTGCAGATGAGCTGTCCTCAGCTTGTCATGTAGTATGTGAGCACTTATTACCACCATTCCTCTGTCTGAGGAACAAGGCTGGCATAAGAGCTTATGAATTACTGCTTAGGACAGTTAGGCGTGAATACTTGGAAAATCACATGCTAATTTTTATCTGTTTAGAGACTGCATCAAGTAAATACTGTCATACAGATAATTTTTTCAGGTGATAAGAATTTCTAAAATTCCATATGTTTGTCTGTCTGTGGGGGATGCTGTTGAGACAGGGTCTCTTGTAGCCTAGGCTAGCCTTAAACTTGCTACCTAGCTGACACCAGCCTTAAACTCCTGATCTTCCTGCCTCTGTGTACCACATGCTGGAATTGTGGGCTTGCACCATCACACCCTGCTCATTCCATGTGTTTGAAATAATAGTTGCATAGTAAATACATATGTCTATTTGTATGTGCACTGTGAATTTGTAGTGTTTACACCAGAGTTAAAGGCTGTTTCAGTAAACATCCAATGTTTTGTATTAGGATCTGATTAGAACATTATTTTTTAATTTCAGCCATGATGTAGTAATAATAAGCTTCCACTTCCCTCCATACATATTGTCATTGTGGTCTCCAGTGAGTGGAGTCCCTCCTGTCCATGCTGTCCCCAGCTGCTCAGACACAGGCTGACAAGGCTAGCCTTTAAGGATAGTCAAATCTCTTTTGTTAGTTTGCTGTGAGAAAGCTTAGGTATCCTGTTTCTGTCTCGGTACAACAGTTTCACTTACAGGAAGTACAAGCTTATAAGCCATCCTTTGGTATGTCTGTTACTTATCAAGATCTTGAACAAAAGGCTAGGCTATAAGGATGATTTTATAGTTTTAAAGGAGAAATGTGTAAGAAACAGCAAAGGCTTTGTTCCATCCCTACAGAATCAGGAGGTTAATGGCAAGCCGATGGAGCATGTTCTAAGGCTGCCAGGGTGTTAGAACTGTACCATCCAAGTATGTGAGCATTCAAATAAAACTAAATAACGCTTTCTTAAGAATAAAGCAAAATGTTTTCTGTGTAAGGTTTTAGTCTTTGAAATGTGTATCTCAAATGCAGTTTACAATTCTTTTTTTTTTTTTAGGTTGCTGTGAAAATAATAGACAAAACTCAGCTAAATCCTACTAGTCTGCAAAAGGTATTTAATAAGCAACTAGAATGTGATTTTGTGTTAATATAGAATGCTGTGCCAAGTGTGGTGGTGCACGCCTGTAGTCCCAGCACCTGGGAGGCAGAGGCAGGCAGATCTCTGTGAGTTCAAGGCCAGCCTGGTCTACATAGTGAGCTCCAGGCCTCCTGGGACTACAGGGAGACCCTGTCTCAAAAACACCAAAAAAAAAAAAAAAGTTGTATAAAGTCGACTGTGAAATTTTATTAGGTATAACACTATATTTTATCATTATATGAAGAGCAGACATGACCAAAATTGTTACAGTTATGACTGATAAAAAGTTATTTGAAGCTGGGTGTGGCGGTGCACACCTTTAATCCCAGCACTCAGGCAGCAAAGGCGGGCAGATCTTTGTGAGATGTAGGCCTGGTCTACATAGCAAGTTCCAGGCCAGTTGGGGCTACAGGGAGACCCTGTCTCAAAACATATATATATTTGAAATGCATGATGTAGATTGCATATCATGTACCCAAAATGCTTGGGACATAAATGTTGCATATTTTGAAGATCTTTGGATTTTAGAATATTTACATAGACTTTAGCAGGATTCATATGCTATATGAATTTGTCTTTAATCAGTAGAGTTAAACTTTTTGAAATATTTATATTTTTAAGATTTATGTGTGTGTGTGTGTGTGTGTGTGTGATTGATTGTACGTTCACATGTGCGCATGCAGGTGCTCATACTTGTGTGCGACTGTGGAGGCCAGAGGTCAATGTCCGATCCCTTGGAGCTGGAGTGTTTGCAGGATGCCTGGTTTGTTATGTGGATGCTAGAATACAAATTCTGGTCTTCATGGTCCCACAGCAAGCAGGTCAGCCACCGAGCCTTCTCTCCAGCACTCCGTTTGACATAGTTGAAATTCTTAAGTGAAGACCTCATTCGAGTATTGTTCATAGGCATGTTTTCCTTCATTGCTTCATTCGGGTCTTTGTTCATGTGAATGTCTTTGGCATTGACTCACAGTGGATAATATAAATGCTCCTTCAAAGAATGAAAATATGAAACAGCACGGGGAGAAGAGAAAGCAGTTAGGACTGGAATTGTCTCTGGACACCAAGCGTGTTTCCTCTTACCACATTCTTAAGTGGGAAAGCTTTCTCAGATAGAGATTCTAAATATTTTTAAATGAATTAAATATTTTAGTGTGTAAGTCATATATGCTGTTTGTGTATGCTGAAATAATATATACTATGATGTGTTGGCATATAATAGTATCATATTTATAGGTATAAATGATGAATAAATTACTTTGGATTCCCAAAACAGATCTTAAAGCCTTCATTGTATGTATTTTACTACAACTTCCATTTTTCTAAGGTGAGATTAAAAATTTTCATGTGTTGGGGCTGGTGAGATGTCTCAGTGGTTGAGAACTCTGTTCTTGCAGAGGTCTGGGTTCGGTTCCCATATGACAGCTACCAGCTGTCTGTAACTCCAGTCCCAGAGGATCTGACACCCTCTTCTGACCTCTGTGGGCACTCCAAGGCAAAACATAAACATCAAATAATAATTTAAAAAAAGCATTTGTGAATCAGAGCTTTCTTCTCACTTGACTCAGTACCAGGTAGCTCAATGTATTTTTATGTATTTCTCCTTTGAGATCTAGCTGTGTACTTTCCTGGGGTTCCCTTTAAATTTGAAAGCAAGTAAAACTTCTGAGCAGTGATAGCTTTGCTTAGTGAAAACTTGAAAGGTTTGCTGGGTTCTTCTTTTTCTGAGACTATGAGGCAGAATGTATTCAGGGTGTCGCGGGCCTCTTCTGGGCAGTTTTGAGCTGCCCAGATACAGTCATGTAAGTGACAAAAGCCCTGTCTGGGCTGAATTACCCAAAGATGCCTGTGTTTTACTAGGCCAGAGCCACAGTGGGGTGGAGGTTTGCTCACCTATGTGTGAGGGACTTTTTAACATACACACATTGGGGCTGGAGAGATGGCTCAGAGGTTAAGAGCACTGCTCTTGCAGAGGATCCAGATTCAAATCCCAGCACCTACATGGTGGCTTATAACCATCCATAACTCCAGTTCCAGGGGATCCAATGCCCTCTTTTGACCTCTGTGGGCACTGCACGACACGGGTGCACCTACATACAGGTAGGCAGTATACTCATATACATAAAATAAGTATCTTAAAATACACACATTGATGCTGGGCATAATGGAGCAGGCCTTTAATCCCAGTCCTCAGGAGGCAGAGGCAGATGGATCTCTGTGACGTCAAGGCCAGCCTGGTCTCCACAATGACTTCCAGGCAGGCTGGGACTAGGGAACACTGTCAAAAACAAAATGAAACAGAAAACAAATACACACTTTGCCCAACTGTACCCTGAAGTCTTGCCCACCTCCTATCTATGCTTCTTTTAAAAGACTTTACATTTTATCGTTATGAGTGTTTTGCCAGCACATATATAAGTGCACCATGTGTGTGCCTGGTGCCTGCAGAGGACAGAAGAGGGTGTCAGGGTGTGAGTTGCTGTGCATGCTGGGAACTGAACCTGGGTCTTCTGGAAGAGCAGTAAGTTCTCTAACCGCTAACCTGGGTCTTCTGGAAGAACAGTAAGTTCTCTAACCACTGAGCTGTTTCTCCAGCCATCCTCACACTGATTCTTTGTATTTTTCCTGATCAAGCCGTGGATTACTGTGGTAAACAGTGACTTCAAGTGATGTTTAGAATTTCTGCCAGAATACCCAGTAATGTGACGCCCCATAAAAGCCATGTAACCAGCCAGGAGTGGTGGTGCACACCTTTAATCCCAGCACTTGGGAGGCAGAGGCAGGCAGATCTCTGTGAATTCAAGGCCAGCCTGGTCTACATAGTGAGTTCCAGGACAGCCGGGGCTACAGGGAGACCTTGTCTCAAGAAGACCAAAAAAAAAAAGCAGCCATGTAACCGTAGTTCTGCTTATTGGAACCTGTGACCCTGAAGCTGACTGTTGGTCTCTTTGTCTAGAGATCTGCTTGGTGAAGAAAACCTATATTACAGATTTTGGTAATCGCTGTTGCTCTCCCAAACAGACACATAGAGAATGATGCAATTGTGTGTCCTCTACCATGTTTGCCATAGATTTGCTTTCTGTGAAAAGTTTTTTGGAAAAAAATAAACCCAGATAGATCATGGTTTGATAAGTTCTTTTATAGAACACAATAAATAAATAAATAAATAAATAAATAAATAAATAAATAAACAAACCAAAGTGCAATGAAAACCAAGCTGTGTGGTTTCCCCGCACTGTCAACCCCTACAGGAAAAAATAGTCAAATAAGCCTCCATGACATAGGCATACCTGTCAGACAGGAGATGACAATAGGGTATTACAAATTCATTTTAATCTTGTTTTTAGAAGTGTTTGGCTAAATCTTATTCTGGTTTGGTATGAATTTAAGCTGGCCTCTGCTGTTCTATGTAGAATGTTTGTAGGGAATATTTCTTTCCTTTGCCAACATCTCTAATGGATAAAAGAATCTAAGTTTGAGATGTCAACTGTTTAAAAAATGTTCTTAAAAATAGTTTGGTCTTTGGAATAAAGTACCTTTAACACTGTTCCCATACTATGCATATCATTTGTCCTAATCACCAGAGTCTAATGAGTCCAGTGAGATTTCTTAGTTTGGAAGGTATTGAGGTGATTCCATCTTTGCAGCATGAGGCTCAACTCATGTATTCATTTTGTTTCTTTTGGAGAATGTGCTAGCATTCACATTAGTGATCTCCAGGTCCTTTAAAGCTGTCTAGTAATGCTGAATGAAAAGCAAAACCATGAAGCAATTTTGTTTAATCAGCTTTGACTGTAAGATAATCATTTTCTCAGAAATGTTGCCCTTTTGAATCTTGGACACAATCGTCATGCACAGATGATAAATGTGTGTTCATTTCAGAGTCACAACATGCCATTCACCTCTGCTAATGTTTTTATTCTCTCTCTCTCTCTCTCTCTCTCTCTCTCTCTCTCTCTCTCTCTCTCTCTCGGGCTGTGTCTCCCTATAGCCCCAGCTGGTCTGTAACTCACCATGTAGACCAGGCTGTCCCCAGACTCACACAGATCCGCCTGCCTCTGCCTCCCGAGTGCTGGGACTAAAGGCGTGTGCCACCATGCCCGGCTCTCATATTGTTTCTTGATCTTTTCTCTTTTATTGTGTTGCTTTGTATTCCCAGTTCACAAAAATGGTTCTCTGTGTCACCATTATTTCCTGAGTGGCAAAATGTAAAACGAAACACAGGAGTCAGACACTGAGCAGCCTGTGCCTGTAATTCCAGCCGGTAGTGGGGCTGAGGCAGGAGGGTGAGTTTAGCATGAGCATGTGAATGAATAATTAATTAATTAAAAACAACACTAGTGTAATTCAGAACTGTGTTGTTAAGTAGCAGACCACTGTTGCATTAAAGCTACATAGAATGTGAATCTCTGCGCTGTGACTAGTTTTGTATAAGCAGAAGTATAAAAATTTCAGTAACTGAAATCTTAAACATACTTTATTGACTAGATCACCCATTTACTGGGTGATCTGGTAATCCAAGCCTCTCCGATAACGCCCTCTGGCATGTTCTCTGGCACACTGAGTAAATTTTCCGGAACTTCTGCACAAAAATCACTATCATATTGAAGAATGTGGTTGCTAAAGATAGAACAGAGCCAGGCAGTATTCGGAATTTTGTCTCTTAGAAATTATTAGGAAATCCAATGTATAAAGCAAATCACAAAGTTATCAATAAATAGTTTTATCAAAAAAACCCAGAAGTCCTTTGTTGGTATTTCTTAGCAGATCTCCCTGTTAGACATGGGTTGGAATGTCAGCTACTCTCACAGACCCATGCTTTAGAGCAGATTTTACTTTTAGGCCTCACCCACACAGTTCTTGCCAAGAGAGTGTGGGCCATTTGAAGGAATATGCTGACCAAATCTTCCATGAATCCATGACAGCCAAAGTGATGAGAACATTAGTATTTTGTGAGCTAGGTTGCAAACTGCAAAAGCTGTTCTTGAGTCAGAAATGGTAAAATATCTTGGTGGTTTTTTCTTTCTCTTTCTGACATTCTGCAAGAATGATGCATCCACATGAAAATGAGACACTGCCCAGTGCCCAGGTACTCTGTTTTGTTCCCCATGAAGTTAGAGGCAGCAGCACACTCTGACCTTGATTTGGTTTTGAACAAAATACAGAAAATAGATTATCATAAAACCATCACTTAGGTTACATCTCCTTCTTATGCACTATGAGGAGTTGGCAGGAAGTGGTTGTTCACACTGAAATGTGATAGATTTTGAGGGGAAAGGTGTTCAAGTTTTTTTGGAAAATGATATAATAAAATATCTGTATTAAATATGAAGCTTAGGTGTTTACAGTAAGGCAACCAGGCTTTTTGAAATCTGGCTGTTGCAAGCAGTCCATAACTAAAAGTCTAATACCTAAAACTTGTTTTCCCTCTTAGGTTTGGGTGAGTGTGTGATGACATATTACTGGCCTGTTTAACACACACATGTGGCATCTGGATATGAAAGTTCTTTCCATAGGAAGCATAGCTGAAGAGTGTGTGCTAGGAATTGAATGTTGTTCCTGCTGCTCAGGTTAAAGCTTCAGTCTGTCCATGTTTGAGTGTGCTAAGTCCAGCATGCTGGTGTTTACCTGGAAGCTACTCACAGTCTTCAGCGAGAAATTTCTCCATTTAAAGCTGGATTCAGCCTACATGTTTCTGGGATTGTCTTGCACATTGCCCAATGCTTATTCTGTTCCCTGGAATTCTGCGATCATGAATTTTAAATTGAATAGAAGTAAAATAATATGAAGAACAAAGTTAATAATTAGAAGTGAAACTATCTTATGGGTTCAAACTGTATAGCACCTACTCCCTAGTCAGATATACATGCTTATTAATTAGTTCTTTTTTGCTTTGTTTTGTTTTTTGAGACAGGGTCTTACTGTGTAGCCCTGGCTGGCCTAGAACTCTCTATGTAGGCCATGTTTGTCTTGAACTCACAGAGATCTACCTGCTTCTGCCTCTCAAGTACTGGGATTGAAGGTATGCACCACCATGCCTGGCTCATTAATTAATTCTTGATCCAACCAATATTTATTAAAAGATTTGTTTCTCCATGTTTTCCTCTGCTCTTTTTGGCTTCTCCTCTCCTGCTTCCTTTTAGTGGGGCCGTTGTCCTGTGCCTGGCTATTACATGTTAAAATTTTGCACTGCTTATCTGTAGACTTCTTTTTCTATAATCTCTTCTTGGGCTGATTCAAAAGTAACCAGAGTCTGCATTATTATTACCTATCGGTAAACTCATGAGTTTATTTCTTTACCTCAGACTACTCTTAAATCTCCTTATACTCTCTTCAAGGCACCCCATACTCATTCTCTACAGAACTGAACTCATGATCCCACCCTACATACCTAGTGCCCTGCCTGCCTTGTCTTCCTGTCACCTGTCTCCGTGAAAGGCAATGTGCCCCCAAGTTGTATAAGTAGAGTCCTCATAAGCAGCCCTACTTCATCTTCCTGCTCACCATCTACCCATCTTTGGATAACTCTGTGTCCTCTGACAGTGGCCATTCTTCCATTGTGATCTGAATGCCTTCCATCCTAGCTGTCTATCTGCTTTGCATCACTCCAAACATGCACACACATCCATATGTAAGAAGGTATCCATGAT
This sequence comes from Nannospalax galili, assembly GCF_000622305.1. Classification (NCBI taxonomy): domain Eukaryota; kingdom Metazoa; phylum Chordata; class Mammalia; order Rodentia; family Spalacidae; genus Nannospalax; species Nannospalax galili. Next base: position 4,877,164 of record NW_008359963.1, on the reverse strand, counting down.
GCAGAGGTTGCCTCTGAATATGCTGTCCTTTTTTTATGTTTAAACTTTTAGGAGTTCATTCTTAGTGGCCTAAAAATCAGACTCATAGCATGGCACCCACATCCTTACCTTCCTTTCCACGCCAAGGAGCACCAGCTTCCACAGTCCTCTGCTCTCCTGCCACAACCTCCCCAGATTCAGTCTTCCTTTCATTGACCCTATTCATGCTGTTTATCCCAGCTGTCCGGCCTTTGCAGCTTTTCATCCCTTCTGCTGGCTAACACTGACTCCCTTCTTCACGTGTGCATTTCAGCCTGAGTCACTCCCTTGGGGAAATCTTTCCTTTCTCCATGACAGTCTTCAATTCCCTTACCACTCAGAACCAAGGAGATACTTGTTTTATTTTTGGCAGTAGTTTCTTTACTGTTTACTTTTATGACAGTGTTCTGTGAATCTTAAAATTCATAATTGCTGGGCCTGTGTTTACTGTGAAGCATGCATCTATTTCTACTGTGGAAGAAGTTTCTTTTGAGGGAAGTGAACAGGAGTCTTAGAATCAGGTATGAACTTTAGCCTGATTATCTGGCTGGTTCAAAAGTCATGGCCCCATTTAGTTATTTTAAGATTCTTGTGCTCTCCACACCGCCTCCAGCTAGGCCTGCTCCTTCTTACCCCAGAGGCCTGCTGGGCTTTTCAAGGATTCTTCTTCCCTGCACCACCAGCTAGGTCCACTCCTTCCCATCCCATAGGCCTGCCTCGCTCCTCTGGGACTCCCCTTCCCAACACCAGTAGGTAGGCCTGCTCCTTCCCATCCCATAGGCCTGCCTGGCTCCTCTGGGACTCCCCTTCCCAACACCAGTAGGTAGGCCTGCTCCTTCCCATCCCATAGGCCTGCCTGGCTCCTCTCTTTCGCCACCAACTAGGCCTGCTGCTTCTCATACCAAAGGTCTTAAGTGCTCTGTAGGGATTCCGCTTCCCTTTACCTTCAGCTGAATCAGCCCCTTCCCATCCCATAGGCCCACCCCAGGTCCTCTGGTCTTCCCTTCCCTGCATCCCCCGATAAACCCTCTCTTCCTACCATATAGGGCCCCCTCCTCTGGGACCTTCCTCCCCTCCTTGTCAGGTGAGCTCGTGCCTTTCTACCCTGTAAGTAGTTCATCTCTTCTGCGGTCTTGCTTCTCTAAGCCACTGGATAGACATCTTTCTGCCTCACCCCATAGGCCTCCAGGATCTTGCCTTTAAGTGCTGTGAGAGAGCCAGCTCTTCTAGTATTTCCTATCCTCATACCTCAGACTAAGCCTGCTCCTTCCCAGCCTGTAAAGTGCCTACTACTCCTAAAACTTGCTTCCCATCACTCCCAGGTAGGCTGTGCCCCTCCCAAACAGACTTGGGAGAGCACACCATAAGACAGCAGAGGGGACCAGCAAGGGGTGTGGTGACTCTCGGATAATATGTGTTTGCACAGACTAGTGGACTCTCAAAAGACTAGAGATAGAACCTGTAGCCTTCACTACAAGTTCTAGACACACACACACACACACACACACACACACACACAATCTCAGCCCTCTTACAGCTCAGTCCTCTCCTGAACATTGTAGATGCCTACACCGAAAGAAGAAAGGAGATTTGAGCGGAAAGAAACGTGCAGCTAACAGACCGCTAGAGATGCACAACTCCCAGTGCAGAGAGAAAAGTAACATGGAAAACCAAGACATGCTCTTCCCACATTTCTCATTGGTAATGAACCCCAGTGAGAACAACCTGGAAGATCTTCCAGACAAAGAATTCAAAAGAATGACTACAACTTTGCTCAAACTACTTAAAGAGGATATGAATATATTCCAAGAGAGAAAAACAGAGAGATGAAAGAAATGAAGAAGTCAATCCAAGATATGAAACTAGAATTCAGTAAGGACGGACAGAATTGCTGAAGAAAAGCCAAATTGACTGAAATAATGCTTGAAATGAAAACCTCAATAAACCAAATAAAAGCTTCCCTGGAAAGCCTCACCAACAGAATGGATCGAGTAGAAAACAGAGAGTCAAGGCTGGAAGAAAACGTATATGAGTGAATGTCAGTGAGAAAGTAAATTGTGGGGGGGGTATGTGTGTGTGTGTCGTGTGTTCTGTGTGTACAGAACATGGCAGAGCTGTGGTACACCATGAAGAGATCTAATCTTCAAATTATGGCCATAGAAGAAGAATATTGTAGCAAAGGCATAGGGGCTATTGTAAATGAAATAATAGAAGAAAATGTCTCAAATTTAGAGAAAGAGTTGCCCACCTAGGCACAAGAGACCAACAGGACTCCAAATAGAATCAGAAAAGAAACTCCCCACAACATATTACAGTTAAAGCACTAAAAGCAAAATAAAGAAAGAGTATTGAAAGTGGCAAGAGAAAAAGGTCATTTATGAAGACTGACTAATCAGAATAACTCCTGATTGCTCTACAGAAACTTCGAAAGCCTCCAGAAGGGCCTGGAAAAGATGTATTACAAGTTCTGAAAGACCACAACTGTCAACCCAGAGTATTATACCCATAAAAACTGTATTAAAACTAAAGGAGAAATAAAAACTTTCCATGATAAAAGCAGATGAAAGGACTTTATGACCACTAAGTCACCTCTGAAAAAGATGCTGAAAGGAATGCTTCAGTTTGAAGACAGGGATAAATATATCCAGAAGGTCACAGGGAACAAGTAAACAGTGCCAGGACAGTTAATCAAGAGGTCTAAACACGGGGCTGGAGAGATGGCTCAGCAGTTAAGAACACTGGCTGTTCTTGCAGAAGACCCAGGTTCAAATCCCAGCACCCACATGGCAGCTAACAACTGTCCAAAACTCCAGTTCCAGGGGATCCGATGGCCTCTTCTGTCCTCCATGGGCATTTCACGACATGGGTGCACTTGCCTACATTCAGGCCATACACGCATATACATAAAATAAAAACAAAAAATAATAAAATATTTTTTAAAAAAAGGTCTAAACACAAATTGACTCAGTAGGTCCATATATATGTGAAATTGGGGGTATATGTATATACACGAAATTAGGGGGTAGTGAGAGAGGCTGCAGTTGCAGATAGGGGAAAGGATCTAAATTCTATCAATATATTGTATAAAATTCACAAAATTCAATAAAAAAGGGGAAAAAAGGTCTAAGTAAACATACAATCAGTTAAATGAAAGGAATTAGTGCATGTCTTGTAGTAATAACTCTTAACATTAATGGTCTCAGTTCCCCAGTGAAAAGACACAGACTGTCATACTGCATTAGAAAACAGGATTCATCTTTTTTCTGCCTTCAAGATACACACTTCACCATCTACAACAGACACTGTCTTAGGATAAAAGAATGGAAAAGGTCTTCTAAGCAAAGGAAACTAAGCAAACAAGCAGCCATAGCTGCTCAAAATAGACACCAAACCAAAACTAATCACAAGAGATAAAGTCACTTCATACTCATCAAAGTAACAAACTACCAAGAGGATATTACAATTCTAAACATCCCCCACCAAATACATCTAACCTCATAAAAGAGATACTTACTCGCTCTAAAACTACAGATTATCAGCAACCCAGTGATTGCGGATGATTCCAGTACCCCATTCTCACCAATAGACAGGTCATCTGGACAAAAACTAAATAGTGAAACATTGGAGTTAAATGTCATCATAAATGAGATGGATATAAGAGATATCTACAGAATAGCCAAGCACTAAAGAATACATGTCTTTTTCAGCAGCCCATGAAACTTTGTCCAAAATTGATAGCATATTAAGGCACAGAGCAAGACTCAACAAATAAAGAAAAATTGAAATAATAGCCTACATTCCATCCAAACATAGTGTAATGAAGCTACATAGCAACAGCAATAAAAACTTCAGAAAGTACACAAACTCATGGACACTAAACAACATACTATTGAATGATAATTGAGTCAGGGAAGAAACCAAAAAAGGAAATTTAAAAATCCCTAGAATTTAATGAAAGTGAAAACACAACATATAAAAATTGTTGGGACACAATGAAGGCAGTCCTAAAAAGAAAGCTTATAATGATGAGGGCCTACATAAAAATTTGAGAGCTCAGGGGGCTGGAGAGATGACTCAGCGGTTAAGAACACTGGTTATTCTTGCAGAAGACCCGGGTTCAAATCCCAGCACCCACGTGGCAGCTAATAACTGTTGTAACTCCAGTCCCAGGGGATCCGACAGCCTCTTCTGACCTCGTGGGCATTGCACGACATGGGCACACTTACCTACATGCAGGCAATACACGAATACACATAAAAAAATTAAATTAAAATTTTAAAAAAATTTGAGAGCTCAAATTAACATTAATGATACACTTAAAGACCTTGGAAAAACAACAGATGATACCTGAAATAGTAGACAGGGAGAGATAATCAAAATCAGGGCTGAAATTAATGAAATAAAATAGAAAAAAAGATAAAGAATCAATAAAACAGAATTGGTTTTTTTCAAAGTATTAGCAGGATTGACAACCCTTTAACCAAACCAGCCAAATAAAGAGCAAGAAAACCCAGATCAATAGCATTAGAGATGAAAGGGAGGTGTTAGTCTAGACACTGAGGAAATTTAGTAAATAATAAAGACATACTTAAATTTTTTATATTCCACTAAACTGGAAAATCTATTAAAAAAAATATTAGTTTCTAGGTGCATATGACCAACCAAAGGTAAACCAAGATGAAGTAAATTATTTCAGTGAACTCATAACAACCAATAAGATAGAAGCAGAAATAAAAATCTCCCAACTAAAAAATCCCAGGGCAAGATGGATTCAGCACAGAATTCTACCAGACCTTACCCGATGCTTCTCAGATTATTCTGTAAAACAGAAAAGGAAGGAACACTTCCAAAGTCTTTTTACAAATCCAGTATTATCCTGATATCAAAACTAGATAAAGACACCCCCCCAAAGCAGAATTATAGGACAGTCTCTCTGATGAACATAGATGCCAAAAATCTCAATAAAATACTTGCAAATCAAATTTAAGAATCTATCAAAAAGATCATCCACCATGATCAAGCTGGCCTCATACCAAAGATACAGGGATAGTCCAACATATGTAAATCAATAAATGTCATCCACCACATAGACTGAAGGACAGAAACCACATAATCATACTAGAACTAGAAAAGGCCTTTGACAAAATCTAACATTCTTTCATAATAAAAATCCTAGAGATTCTAGGAATATGGAGGACATATCTCATATAATAAAGCACATCATTTAAACAGAGAAAAACTTTTAGCATATTACACTAAAATCAGGAACAAGATAGTGATGTCCATCCTCTGTTCAGTATAGTGCTTGGAGTCTTAGCTAGATCAGTAAGACAAGAGAAGGGGGTAAGTGATGGATACAAGTAGGAAGGGAAGAAGTCGAAGTATCCCTGCTTGCAGATGGTATGATTCTATACACAAAAAGTCCTAAAGGCTCCACCAGAAAACTCCTAAACACTCCACCAGAACCCCCTAGAGCTGTTAAACACATTCCGCAAAGTAGCAGGACACAAAATTAATACACAAAAATTAGCTACCTTCCTGTATACCAATGACAAACGTACAGAGAAAAAGCTCAGGCCATTCCATAAATAGCCTAAAAAAATAATAATCTTGGTATAAATCTAACCAAGGAAACAAAATATTTGCGCAATGAAAACTTTAAGACACCAAAGAGAGAACTTGGAGAAGTTACTAGAAGATGGGAAGAGCTCCCATGTTCATGGATTGGTAGGATTAACATTTTGAAAAGGTCTGTACGCTGTCCTGGACTGCGCCGCCCCCTGCCACAGCCAGTTGCCCCCTTCCAAAGGCCCTTGCTGTGCAGGCCAGGTTGCCTCGACCCACTCTGCCCCCACTGTGGAAAGTTAACTTTGAAGAGGGGGAATGAGGGGAACATGGACATGAAGAGGATCCACTTGGAGCTGAGGAACTGGACCCCGGCAACTGTTCAAGAAGTTGTCTTGGACAATTGCAAATCAAATGGTGGACAAATTGAGGGGTTAACGGGTACATTTGTGAACTTAGAGTTCCTCGGTTTAATAAGTGTAGGCTTGATAACAGTTTCAATCTCCCCAAGCTACCTAGATTGAAAAAGCTTGAGCTCAGTGATAATAGAATCTTTGGAGGGCTGGATATACTAGCAGAAGAACTTCCAAATCTCACATACCTAAACCTAAGTGGGAATGAACTGAAAGATATCAGCACCTTGGAACCTTTGAAAAAGTTGGATTGTCTGAAAAGCCTGGATCTGTTTAACTGTGAGGTCACTAATCTGAATGATTACTGAGAGAGTGTCTTCAAACGCCTGCCTCAGCTGACCTACCTGGATGGCTATGACCGAGAGGACCAGGAAGCCCCTGACTCAGATGCAGAGGTGGATGGTGTGAAGAGGAGGATGAGGATGGTGAGGAGGAGGAGTTTGATGAAGAAGAGGATGAAGACGAAGCTGTAGAAGGAAAGATGATGAAGTCAGTGGGGAGGACAAAGAATTTGGACATGATGGAGAAGTTGATGAAGATGAGGAGGAAGAAGAGGAGGAAGAAAGTGGAAAAGGTGAAAAGAGAGAGAGAGAGTGATGATGGAGAAGACGATTAAGTCCCCAAACAACGTGCAGAGGCAGAACTGTTCTGTGTTGGTTGGACTGCTTATGGATTTGGTAGCTGTGGTACAAACTCCAGGATACCCACCCATCCAAAGAGCCAAGACTAGCTCCTGTGGCACTGTACTGTCTTCCATTCAGTCCCTCTTGGGGCTCCACCTCCAAGAAAAGTGTAAACGTTGATAGGTTTTCCTGTACGACTTGCTGTAGCCTGGATAGCTGTGATTGGTGAGTCAACCATCCATGGCTACCAGTTACACTGATATTGTAACATTTTTGCTTTCTGTACAACAATAAGAAAAAGCTTTTTAAATAAAATCTTAACATTTAAAAAAAAATCCATCTTACCAAAAGCAATCTACAGATTCAGTATAATCCCCATCAAAATTCCAAAGCAGTTCTTCACAAAAATTGGAAAAAATAATCTCAAAATCCATATGGAAACACAGAAGACCCGGGGTAGCCAAAACAGTCCTGAACAATAAAAACACTGTAGAGGTATCACCATCCCTGACTCTAAATTATGCTATGCAGCTATAGTAATAAAAACACCTTAGTACTGGCATGAAAGCAGAAGTGGGAGCCCAGATGGCAGCCCACCTTCCTATAGCCACCTGATTTTTGAAGAAGCGAAAAACACAGTAGAGAAAAGACCACCAACTTTTACCCAAAATTGTACAAGTCTATAAAAGAGATTCAAGTAATTAAAATAGATACCAATTTAGGGTTGGAGAGATGGCTCAGCGAATAAGAGCACTGGCTGCTCTTACAGATGACCAAGATTTGGGTCCCAGCACCCACATGGCAGCTAACAACCATCCATAACTCCAGTTCCAGGGGATCTGACACCCTCTTCTGACCTCTGTGAGCACTGCACAACATGGGTGCACTTACGTACATGACTGCAATACACTCATACACGTGAAATAAAAATTTTAAAAAATTGATACCAGTTTATAATAAACAAAAATTTCTTGTTTTATTTGGGAGGAGCCTTGTTTATTTGTTTGGGATTCCCCTTTTTTCTTTTTTTGTCTTTTTAAGATCTCTTTATGTAGCCCAGGCTCACCTGGAATTCATTGTGTACATCAGGCTGGCCTGGAACTCACTGTGTAGCCCAGTCTGAACTCATGGTTGTCTTCCCTGAGCATCTTGCGTGCTGGGATTATAGGTGTGCACCACCACACCTGGTCTCAAGAATTACAGATCTAATCTGCTTTTGAAAACAAAGGTTTGGGAAACTGTCACAGCCTGTCATTTAGTGAATATTTCCTTCTGTTTCTTTGCAGAGAGTAATGACTAGGTTATCAGCTTGGGGAATTCATACTAAGTAGTCACTTCACTTTTTAAGCTAGAATTTTTAAGTATGTATTTATTTGACTGTTCAGATTCTCTCTGTGTGTGTGTGTGTGTGTGTGTGTGTGTGTGCACTACTATCTAATGAGGATAATTTAAGAAGGTAGCTTAGGACTGAAGATGTAGTTCAGTTGGTAGAGTGCTTACCTAACATGCATGAAGCCCTGAATTTGATCCTTGGCACTGCATAAACCAGGCATAGTGGTACATGCCTACAGTCTCAGCACTCTGGGCTAGGGGTAGGAGGATAGAAGTTTAAGGTCATTCTCAACTACAGAGCAAGTTCTAGGCCACCCTAGGCTACATGAGACCTTGCCTCAGAATATCGAAATAAAAAGCAAGCAAACAAAAAGAAGTTAACTTAAATTCTGTAGTGCTATAGCAGTTGTTTTATAGAATATCTGATGTCCTAGTAAGATGTCTGAAGGCTAAAAAGGGGGTGACCTAATGGTCCCATAAATGTTGAAGCTAAAAGTTTGACATTTAATGGATAGGATTCTGTTAACATAGGCACATCATATGCATAGTCCACAGTGAATGGGATGCTGAGCACGTCTAGATGAGGAACCAGCACATGCCTTTGACAATAATGGACCAATAAAATGCTGCCAAGGATGTAGACAGAATTACTACAAATTGCAGTGAAGGCAGAGAATGTTTCTTTAGGTCCTTCATAAAACCCACATCAGAGCAACGTATTTGAAAACCATGAAAGCCATGCTGAAAGTCACGAGAAGACGTGCCTGCCTGTCCTTCTTTAATACATTATTTTTATTTTGTATGTTTGAGTGCATTGCCTGCATGCATGTAAGTGCACCCATGTCATGCAGTGCCTGCAAAGGTCCGAAGAGGGTGTTGTATCTCCTGGAACTGCAATTATGGATGGTTGTTAGCCACCATGTGGGTGCTGGGAATCGAACCCAGGTCCTCTGCAAGAGCAACCAGTGCTCTTTACCACGAGCCATCTCTCCAGCCCTACCTGGCCTGTCCTTCTACAAGCCCTGTCTCCTATAACTCTGAAGACACCCTGGAAAGTAGAATCATCTGTCTGATTCAAGATAAACAAGCCACAAAGAAGTCTTTGACACTGATGACACCACAGGCAACACAGTGGCTGGTCTAATAGAAAGAAGACACCAGAGGTTCTTCATAGAGTTAGAGTGACCATGACCACAGACCAGGCATGGCCAGGTGACTAGTTCTAAATACGACATGTTTTCTCATCGTTAAAAAAAAAAAAAAAAACAGGCAGAAGAAATGGAACAAATAGAAAGGAACAGAAAGTAAACAAGACAAGAAAAAGGAAATACTCAGCACGGAGACAAGTACTGATTGACACCAGGGAGCTTTCCTGAATCTTGACCTTGGCCCTAACCAGGAAGGATGGAATCATGCAGTATCCTTCCATAAAACTAAGGTTGTTCAGTGACGTCAACTGTCTGGAACAAAGCCAACAATCTAGAAGGAAGCAGTAAAAGCCCTGAACAACTACAGTAACTTCAGAGTTCACGAAGTAAGGGCCCCTGCCTGTTAGCCAAGGCTTTGCTCAGCAAGAATTTCTCTTAACACAGTTTTAACAAGCACTGGCTTTACTTCCCAGCTCACAGCAAACCTGAAACACTGTTTAAGGAAACTGGTGTACTCTGAGCTCCCTTGCTAAATTTATATGTGCTGAAAACATCACGACATCACAGTTTGGAAATGAGAAAGAAAAAAAATAGAACTAAAAATCAGAAACTCAAATAGTAGTGTGGGACCGAAATACTTGTAAAGCTGTGCTGCCTTCCTTATTTGTGCCCAGAACGTGATACACGGAAACCGATGATTTCAACCACTGTCTATCTCAGAGTGGACTTCTGACTGTGATCCCTCTGACTCATACAGTTCTGAAGAAGACTCTGCCATTGATATCTCTCTCTCCCTCCCTCCATCCTTCCCTTCCTCCTTCCCTCTCTCTCCTACTCCCTTCCCCTCCCCTCCCCTCCCCTCCCTTCTTCTCCTCTACTCTCTCCTTTCTCCACTTTCTTCTGTGTGCCCACCTGGGAAATAAAGAGGTTATGGCAGGTACTAAGGGGAATCATTTTAGATCTTTGCTGATGCCATGTGCTTAGTTCATTTTGGGTTCAGAAGATTAGAATATTAATCTGCTAGGCCTACCATAACAAAATGACACAAAATACATTGCTTAAATCATAGAAAATGTCCCCACTGTCTGGGAAGCTGAACGTCCAAGATGAAAGTGTTGGTAAAGTTGGTTTCTTCTGAGGCTTTTCACCTTGGTTGCACATGGCCAACTTCTGAGTGTCCTCACATGGCTTTTCTGTGTCCCAGCTCATTCTTGGTATCTCTCCTCTTATAAGGACACTAACCATACTGGATTAAGGTCCCACCCTTATGACTTCATTGAACCTTAACTCTTCAGGGCCCTATCTCCAGAAATAGTCACATTGGGGGTTAGGAATATACACTCCTCCATAAGAGAGAGTAACCCATATATGACTGGCATGTGTTTCTTTGGTTGATGGGGCAGGATTCTGGGAATTCATCTCTGTAATCAACACACCGTTCAAATCTATCTGCATGGCCTCTTCTGGCAGCAGCCTGCCATCCTTCTCCATGATTGCCCATCCTTTTTGGCCCAAATACTCCTAACATCCACATACCTCCATGTTCTCACTTGTTGCAATTTTTCTCACTCTTTGTCAAGGTCAAAGGCTAGAACAAATTTGAGACATCTTTGAAGTCTAGGAACCCTAATAGCTATATATTATTATCTTAACTGCAGTTTTCAAAACTGAGGTTCTGATTGGAACTTTGGCTCTGCCGGTAAGTACCTCCTGTGTGTCCTCTCCGGATGGAACTGCACTGGCCTTTCAGGTATCATCTTTGTTAAATGTCTCAACTTTCACAAGATTATTTAATCTTACCCCAATTCATTCCCAGTTCTAGTCAGGGACTGAAACCTTGTGAACCTGGGATGTTGCTCAAAAGCCCAACTTAAAAAAGAAAAAAAAGCTAAATAAGCAAAACCTCAATGCTATGGAGTAGTGCCTTGAAGGACATGCAGCTCAAGTGTTCGTTTCCTTTAGATAAGCTCTTCTCCAAAGATGGAGGCATCAGTCTGTGTCTGTCAGTCCGAGATTTATGATAGCCAGTTTACTTCTAAGAAAAACCATCAACTGGCCAGTGATTTTTCCTAACTTATATTACCCATGGGGCAATGTTGTCCTGTTTTGTAACTTGACGTGCTTTCCGAAGAAAGAAGAGGAACCTGTGTGTCTTAATGGGCTAGCCTGTCAGTACATAGGCAGTGTCCATGCCAGTTAGAGAGTGGATCAAGAGCCCCACTCTGTGGTATAGGGAGAAACTGATGGTTGAAATATAGGTTAAGGTGAGAGACGACTCTAAATTGATACAGAATTTAGCATTTAAACTGAATGTATAACTATACATCTGTTGATCAATGTAGGACCAACACTTTTGTGGGGTTTTGGTTTGCTGATGGTATTGCACTTTGTCTAAGACAAATCATACTCATAAAGTCACAGTGGATTTGCGACTGTTTCCAGGTTTGTTTTCATGAGAGGAGAACACAGAGCACTGCCTGTGAGCAAAGTCCTGTATTCAGTCATTTGCTCTCCTGTCCCTGGGCCTCCGGCACCATTTCCATCAGCAGTTTGGATCTGGGATTTTCAGATTATCCACTTTACTGTGTTACATGCATGTAACTCATTAATTTTTATAAATGCAAATGTCCCTAGTGTGCCCTGCCTCCCAGCATTTGCTCCTTTGTGTCACCCCTTCCCCACACTGCAGACAGGCCTGTGAATTTCTTCAGACAGTAGAATGGGAGGACATGGGCTTGCACTCCCATGGTTATGTTATAGGAGCTGTCTATAGCACCAGCTTTAGAGCATCAGTTCTCGTTCGAGAAAAATGATAGGTTTTCATTCTATTTTAATAAATTTTGCATGCTTGCCCTTTAAAAAAAGGTGGGAGAGGGGCTGGAGAGATGGCTCAGTGGTTAAGAGCACTGGTTGTTCTTGCAGAAGACCTGGGTTCGAATCACTGCACCCACATGGCAGCTAACAGTTGTCTGTAACTCCAGTCTCAGGGGATCCAATAGCTTCTTCTGACCTCCTTGGGCTTTTCACAACACGGGTGCACTTACCTACATTCAGGCAATACATACATACACATAAAATAAAAATAATAATTTTTTAATTAAAAAAAAAAGGTGGGAGAACATTGATTCCAGTTGGAGAGACAGGCTATTCTGATGCTGGGTAGGGGTATTGGTAAGTATCAGGAACTAAGGGACATGCCAAGAGCTAGAGTGAGGTCCATGGTGAAGCAAGACTGTCCTGAGTCAAGTCTAGAGAGGTAGCCTTACCTTTAAGGGCTGAATCACACATGCTAAAGATGATGGATTTGGGGCTGGAGAGATGGCTCAGCAGTTAAGAGTGCTGACTGCTCTTCCAGAGGACCCAACACCCACATAGTGGCTAACAATCATCTGTAACTCCAGTTCCAGGGAACCTGATGCCCGCTTCTGGCCTCCATGGGCATTGCATGCACAGGTGCACTTACATGCAGGCACGACGCTTATACATATAACATTTAAAAATTTTTAAAAGATGGATTTTTTTCCAAGTGATATTGGGAAACACCTGTTTGGTGTGAGCTGCTGAGTCAGTTAGGCTTGTATTCTTGTGGGACAACAAAATGAAATGCTAAGTTGATATTTAGACATAAATTTAGGAATAAAAAGTTTTCTGAATGAGAAGACTTTCAAATTTTGGAGTCAGTGCCAAACTGAAGGTTTTCAAACCACAGTAAAACACCCAGAAAGAGCATGTAGAGAGAAGGTTGACAGCTGAATGCCTGGGCGCTCTGTGTCAATACTGAAGTGGGGAGGAGGACTTGTCAGAAGACAGCGGCTAGTGGTAGACAGGGAGATAGATGTACTCTCAGATTTCAAGAGTACTGAAGGCCATTGAAAGGTTAAACTTCAAGAACACATTCCTGTTAGGGAAGGCGCAGTCTTGAGTGTAATGAGCTTGCTTTCATATCTGTTTACTGATTTATAGTTTTAATTATCAAATCATATAAATTATATGTTTCATAAAAGTTTATTTAGATGAATGTACATGTGCACCTGGTTCTTGTGTAGGAATTACTAAAGACAACTAGGCAAGCTTTATATGCATGTAGGCTTTAAGTGGTTTTCCATTGGGATGAAATTTTACTGATGTGTTTTTATTGTTTATTTCATTTTTTAAAGATTGTGATAAAACACACATACCCTAACGTTTACCATTTTGATCATTATAAGTATGCAGTTTAGTTGCACTGAAGGCCTTTGCATGAGTGCCTCTACTTTAAAACGTTTTTTGTCTTCTCTAACTAAAGCTCTGCACCAATTAGATCCACTTCCCAGCCCCCTCCTCATAACCCTGGGCAGCATTGTTCTGCATTATGTCTTCATGAATTGAACTCCTGTGATGAGTGGAGTCATGTAGTATTGGATCTTCTACGATTGGTTTATTTCATTCAGTACAGTGTCCTCATCCATGCTGTGTGTGTCAGAATTCCCATCTATTTCTGAGTGGAACGATACACCATCATATGGATAAGTCACATTAGTTTATCCACTCATCCATTTGAACTCTGCTTTCAGTTCCCTTAGGTATGCGGCATATATTCAGATCATATGCTAATTCTCTTAATTATTTTAGAAATACGGGTTACCATGATACTGTATTATTTTCCATAGTATCTTCCCGTTTGTCATCCCCATCAAGTGTCAATGGCTTCTAACCTCCACACATCCAATACTTACTCTCTTCCATGTCTGATGTGTCTTGTTCTATTCGCTTGATAGCAGTCATCCTAATGAATATGAAATGGTTGAAGATTTGATTTGTGTTTCCCTAGCTAATAATGCTGAGCATCTTTTCATGCCTTTGGGACTGTTACATCTTTAGAGAAATGTTGCTTCTAAAGGCACTAATTTTAGATTTTATTCTGACAACACATCTTGACATAGTTGGGTGTTTTTGTTTTTTGAAATATTGCCAGTTCTTGGATCTTCTACTTTTCTTGAGCAAATTGCTGGATTTTGATTTTGAATCTAACATCTATGCAGAATGCATAAAGGGAAAAAATACCAAATCATCTTTCCTTTCTGGTCATTAAGAGTTATTGAATATAGTTTTGGGTTTTTTGAGGGGGAGGGGTCTTTTTGAGACAGGGTCTCCCTGTAGCCCCAGCTGGTCCTGGAACTCACTATGTAGACCAGGCTGGCCTTGAACTCACAGAGATCCGCCTGCCTCTGCCTCCTGAGTGCTGGGATTAAAGGCATGCACACCACGCCTGGCCATACTATATTTTAAGATTTTAAAAATTTTATTCTTATTTTATAGCCAGGTGTGGTGGTACACACCTTTAAGCCCAGCACTTGGGAGGCAGAGGCAGGTAGCTCTGTGAGTTTAAGGCTAGCCTGGTCTACATAGTGAGTTCCTGGCCAACTGGGGCTATAGGAAGACCCTGTCTCAAAAAGACCAAAAATATTTTTAAACATTTTGTTATGCGTATATGTGTGTAAGTGCACCAGGGTCGTGCAGTGCCCATGGAGGACAGAAGAGGGCATCAGATTCCCTGGAACTGGAGTTACAGATGATTCTGTTTTCTTTAACAGTTGTTTCGAGAAGTACTGATAATGAAGATCTTGAACCATCCTAATATAGGTATGCAATTTATATATATAACTTATATATTATGTATATTATGTTATAATTATATAATAATTTTATATATAATAAATGATAAGACATTTCCCTTAATTTGAGGACATTTGAACACATACAATTTTATGGATGTTTTATATAAATAGAAGACAAGTGAAAATTTGGGGAAAGTGATACTTTGAAGGTTATACTGAAGGTGACAAGTAACTATTTTTCTACTACTTTGGTAGTTTGGGGGCACCACACACACAATTGATACATATTAGAGTTAATGCATACAAATTTGCTACTTATAGAAAAGAGTTACATATATTTTACTAATAGTCATTTGAGTTTGATTGTATAAACAAAATAACTTCGAATTTTGAAGAAAGTGTCAGTTTCAATTTTTACCAAATTTGTTTTAGTAAGTTTTGATTTCCCCCATTTTTATAAATAAACTTACTGTTCATATTATTTTTGTATAAAAAAATCTCTTGATCCTAAGTAGAAAAAAAAATCATTTTTAAAAAAAAAATCTTAAACCTATGTTTTTTGCACATTTGAAGATTTTATCTGTATCTAGCCATTGATGTGGACATCTGCAGTGAATATTTGCCACTGTCTAAGTCTAAACCAGGTTTTTACTAGAAATTTATAATATCACATAAACAGAAGTTTTATTTTTATACCACACATTAGCATTTTATGAAACATCTTTATAGCAGTCTTTAGTTTTCATTAAAATTCTGCTTTTCTGATTTTAAGGTTTCCTTTTTATTTTCTTATTCTAACTACAAAGGCTATTTTTTTTATCTCATAAACTGTTTTAACTCACAAATTTGGTTCCAAATGACTGAGAAGTTGGTAAGTAGTTTCCTTCCATAGGAATAGTAACTGGAGAGACTTTTTGATTTTGACTTTATAATTAATCATGTCAGCAAGCACTCCAGTTTTCCACTGGTTTACTGTTACTAAGATTTACTGAAAGCTCACCATATCATGCGAACAGTTGTAGACTTAAGTTTCTTCTCTCTTCAGTGAAACTATTTGAAGTCATTGAAACAGAGAAGACACTCTATTTGGTCATGGAGTACGCGAGTGGGGGTAAGGACAAGTGGGCCTGGGAGTCCTCTGTGATGGGACCTGTCATTGCTGCCTGACATTTCCTTGTGACTTTTATGTCTTCAGTATTAGTCTATAGCTTTATTAAAACACCCTTTGGTTATATCTTAACAAAAATTCAATGTTTGCTATCAAGACCTTTTGAGTCTAATTACAAGTAAAGTTTTTGACTTATTTAAAAATTACTTAGGGACTTTTTTAAACTCCAGATTTGTTTTGTCACTTTCGAATGTTTTAATTTGCTTCTTTTAATATTAAAATAATATAGTTGATTTGGAACTCTTGTGTATCAAAAGGAAATCCCAAATGCAGAATGTACTTTAAAATATCCATAGTAAAAGCATGTTCAAGGTCAGATATTTAAGTGATTCTTCGTATATGACAGATCTTTAATATATATACATTGCCAAGATAATCCATAAATGTTTTAATTTAAGCAACTATTGATTTGATCTGTACATTTCATAAGTCAAGACTGAGTTGACAGGGAGATAAGATACAATGTATATTTTGACTAAGACTGATTTTTTTTAATGCTGAATGTATAATTGTCACTTTTTTCTCTTAAATGGATTCTTGGCTCAAAATTATTGTTCTATTGGGACTTTTTAGAAAGATATTTAAATTGTATAGAGTTAAATCATTTAAAGAGTAAAAAGAAAAATTCTTAAGACGCATATACTTAAGAGGCATTCAAAAAATACAGAGAATTTGCCGGGCGTGGTAGTGCACGCCTTTAATCCCAGCACTCAGGAGGCAGAGGCAGGCAGATCCTTGTGAGTTCAAGGCCAGCCTGGTCTACATAGTGAGTTCGGGTCAGCTGGGACTACAGGGAGACACTGTCTCAAAAAGACAGAAAAAAAAAACCAAAAAAAACAGAATTTAAGCAATTGAAAAATGAAAGGAAACAAATTATTCAACTGATTTATTAACTTTTTACTAATCAGTAGAAAAAATTGGTGCTGAACTTAGCACTGAGCCTTTCATTTAAGAAAAGTTACAGGTTTTCGTGGCCAGGCAGATTTATGTGAAGCAGAATGAAGGATTTGTTTCATCTACAGCTCTGAGTTACATATTGTATACGGCTTCTCAGCTTTCTAAACGTTTTATTTTAAATACTGAACAAATATAATTGCTTTGTAAGTTGTTTATGCAGATTAAATATTTTAGTAAATTTGTTTTCTCCAAATTATTTTTCCACCCTGAAAAGATTTCAGTGTAGGTTTTTTGTTTTGTTTCTTCATTCGTTTTTGTGGTGCTAAGGATTGAACCCAGGGCCTGTGCTTGCTGGACAAGGACTCTACCACAGAGCTGCATTCACAGCCCATCGATGTAGGTTCTTTGAGTGGAAAACCAAGACTTTTTTGTCTATTACTACATGATTTAAACTTGTAAATAGCCATATGAACTTGCTTAAAATGTAGATCTGTAATAAAACCTGTAAATATCACATAATTAGCTATTTTTAAATCCTTTAGTTAAATTTCCAAACAAATCTGATCTGTCAGGATGGGAGCCCTGAATGGTCCTTTTAGTTCAGTTAAGCTCGTCTATATTTGTTTGTTTTGTTTCCCCCCCTTGCAGTGAACTCTAAAGTACAGAGAAAGTGTTAGGTATGCTTTGACAGAAGAAACGGGGCCACTAAGAACCAGTGGGTAGCTTTTGTGAAGGTCCACACAGGGCTATGCATATGTGAGCTGATTCCAGTGTTGATGCCAAGTACAGTCAACTCTGGTAGTGCTGAGGAAGGAAAGGTGTCGGGGCTGGAGAAGCAGTGGAAGAGCAGTAAGGGGTAGAGAGATGGGCCCCGATCTGTGTACAGAGAAGAAACAAACAGCAAAACAAAAGAAAAACCAGCCCAAACTGGCTGGTCCTTCACTCCACTCTAGTTCTGGAGGACGGATAGTTTTCTTTGGGTCTCACAAAGCATTGATTCTGTTAGCAAAACAATGTGGTTCTGTGGAATGCATCTAGAACCTTTTTCTTACCCCTATAATCTATGAATGGCAAGGCAAGTCTGGGAAGTAAAACACTGAAATTTTCCTCTGAAGTCTTAAAGCCAGTTTAAAATTGACTGTGATACACACAGTAGAAATTTCAAGCGAACAGACAGTTGCCCCTTTGCCAGGTGTCAGGCAGTGGGTTCTGGTTCACTTCCGATGGGGCAAGAATCTTCAGTGACTAGAAAGCCAAAGAATTCCTTATGGCTTTGAATCATGTTTAATTTAAAAATCCCTGTGAAAGGTAGGTGTCAGAGCTAGACTAGTATGGTATTCACTGCTTTCTTTGTTCTCACACAGTACTTATTAACTGCTAAGAGCAATTGTCTGGGTGCTGAGAACATGTGAGGTAGAGTTAGCCTTCAAGATTACATTGTAGTTAGTGAAGCAAAGAGTTCACAAACCCTGTGATAAGTGAAGGGCTGGGTCATGCAAATACATGGGCCTTGAGCATCCTAGGCAAACTCTTAAGAGGAGAGCCAGTGCTTGAACTCTTATGTGTATCTTTCCCAGCCTAAACTCATGTGCCTAGAGTTAATACTAAGATGGGTTGACTGGAATTAATATATACCTAAATGAACCTCCCTGATGAGCCAACTAGAGCATCCATTCATGTCTCTGTTCTCATCCCATTCATCATTTCACTCTACTCCATAAAATGCACTGTTCAGCACCATAGATTTGTTAGTTTCATCTGACATACATCCATTGCATATTTAATTTTTAATATTTTGCTTCTATTGTAGAGTTAATATTGCATATACATAAGTAATATACCTATGTACTTAAGTATAAGTATCATTTATTGAGTGCTTACTATATGCCAGTCACTGTGCCCAACACATGCATTGCTTCATGCAGTCCTCACAGCAGCCTTGTGAGTAGACTGGAGGCAGAAACAGAGTCTTAATGGGGTTAAAAAGTCCTTCTGCTGTCTCCTAGTAGGAATACACCAAGATTCATGCCAAAACTGCTTCGGTTCTAAAGCCTGAGCTTTGAACTACTTTGCTATACTGTATAAGAGCTTTAAAATCATTCTTTGAGCTTTTAGTCTGCATGTATATCTATACGATACAAACTATAAGAACACAGAAAATAAATTTCTCTCTTACATTGAGGTAATATTTTAAGATTATAACTGAAGACTAATTTTTTAAACTATTACTGACTAGAGAAAAAATTTGAAACTTATGTATGGATCCAATAGAAAATTTCAATACCATCTAGTTATTTTTCTTCACTTCAGCACATAATTATTGCCCACTTTGTGCTCTTGTGGAGGTGAGGGTACAGTCAAGCACAGGCATGATGTCATGATGTTGTGTAGTTGGCAGTTCATTTGGGGGAGCAGAGCTGTGTGCAAGGGTGATTCAGTTCTGTGTCATTTATGGTTAACTGCCAGAATATGCAAAGACAGCAAGGAGATGCAGATCAGAGTGTAGTAAAGAAGTCAGTGCAATGGAAGTGAGACAGCGTCCAGCCAAGACCATGTGTCTATAGAACTGAAAAGAGAGCCAGTGGATGACTATTGTGTTTGTAACGGAGGAGCCAGAGCCGAACGTGGCTCAGACTGCCCTTTATTAGGACGGGGATAGAGTCGACTATATTTTTTATGTAATGCATTAAAGTAGAGAACAAGCTTCTTGGTTATTTTTATGACTTATTTTTTAGGAGTTTTGCTAAATCATAAGTTGCTGCAGATTCTCAATTCTACATGTAATTTTTCCTATTTTTTTCTGTTCGTGTGTTAAGTTTGTGATTTATATAAACATAGCAGAAAATTGTGGGCCAAGGGTTTCTTGAAAAGCAAGGCAAAAACTTGACGTTGCATATATTGTTAACCAAAGTCAATGTCTCTTTTACTACCTGCTCTGCCTTTCTGATTCAGGTGAAGTATTTGATTACTTAGTTGCCCACGGAAGAATGAAAGAGAAAGAGGCCCGTGCAAAATTTAGGCAGGTATGGAAAGTGGTTTTCAACTCTGTTTTGCTGATATTTTTAGTGATGTGCAATGGACAGTGTCGCAGTGACCGTGAGAGTACGTGACCCTTTGAAATGAACAATTCCTCCTTCCTTTCACTTTCTAAGAATGGAAAACTCCTGGGAAAGAAACTGATTTTTTTCCTGAATTTCATTTTATAATAGTTTAAGATGCTTATTGTTAGATGTCCATAAAGAGTAAGTTTTATAAGTTAGACTCTCTTTAATTCTGAGTCTTAGAAACTCAGACCAGACTGAGAGAAGAAATATTTAACCCTTTGATGCCTGTGTCCAGCCATTGCTATCAGGCGTTAGAGATTTATGTATGCATTGCATATGTATACTGGTTAAAGAAGTTGATATATTCTTTTCCTTTATAGTTAAATACATATTGATATTAAAACTCATTTCAGACCTAAAGAATACAGTTGGTTTTATTTAGCCTCACAGGCAAGGAGGACTGGTAAGATGTTCACATTTCCAGTTTAACTTCGACGTGACTTACTATAGGATGACAAAATAAGAAAACGTCATTTAAATCCATCTAGAATTTCACTCTGAATTTTTGCAACTCAAGTAATTAAGCATGCTTTGTAAATTACTTTAGAGATGATTAGTAAATTGTGAATTATCCATAAATTGTACTAGTCAGGCTTCAGCAGACAGTATGTTATATCGTAGACTTTCCTTCTGTGTGTTAAGAGTTTTCATCTTAAAGTAGTTCAGCACCTCTTCTGTAAGCATTACACTGATTGTGAGATTAGAAAGATTCTGTGCTTGCTCAGTTTGGGAAACTTGGAATGCTTGCATAAGAGCTTCCTCTAAGATAGTTTTCCATGTATCTTAACATATTAAACAATCAGAGAAACAGAAAACCTGTTTGACTTTCCTTTACCTGACATTCTCCAAGTTGAATGTATAGTAACTTTGTTTTATAAAGTGTCTATTATTCAGATAGATTCCCATAGTTACTTATATTGAAAAATAGTGGCTGGGGTCCTGATGGCTCAGGCAGTAAAGACATGTGCCACCAAGCCTGATGATCTGAGTTGAGTCCTCAGGACCCACATAGTGGAAAAAGGGCACCGACTCCTGCAGGTTGTCTTTTGACCTCCACATCTCTCTCTCTCTCTCTCTCTCTCTCTCTCTCTCTCTCTCTCTCTCTCTCTCTCTCACACACACACACACACGCACGCACGCACGCACGCACGCACACACACACACACACACACACGCACGCACGCACACACACACAGAGATTAGATAGATATAGATACATACATGCACAGCAAGTGTAGAACAGTTCATTTTCAAGACCCCTTCCAGCTTCAGGGAGACATTACTCACTTCTCAACAAACTTTGCTGGCCTGCCCTTCAAAAAACTAAATAAATTAATTAAAACAGTGGATGTAAAAACAACTGGTAATAAGAAAAACAACATTAAGAAACTATGTTGTGTTCAGCACTTTGCTGTTAAGCTCTTTGCTATCATGGGATGCAAATCCTACCTACTGTCAGGTAAAACACTACAGGTATCCCTTTAAATGTCATTTCTCCTCCTTATCAATCACAGTAGTTTTAGTAACAGATGATCAAAAAAATTCCTGGTGTCATGACATGCTCCCTTTGAGATCTTTATGTACACTTTAAAGATGATCTGCCTGCCTGGAGTGCTGGGCTTAAAGGCCTGTGCCACCACACCTGGAAAATTAACACTGTGTTTAAAAGTAGAAAAATAGAGGATGTTTTCTTTGTAATTATTCATGTATTATACATATTAAATGGATTCAATATCTATATGTGTTCCCCCCAAGCTAGAAAATTTATTTTTGAGGAGCTTATTTTTCTTTGTGGACTTAATTTAGACTAGTTAATAAATACTAAAAAATAAATAAATGGTTAATAAATAATAAATTTAAAAGAGTTAATAACTACACATTCACTTACGTTTGTGACTTTTATTTTGACAGTGAAAGAATGCAGCACTACATTAGCAGGACATGCAGATTCATGCCCTCCAGCTACTATTTGATATACCAAAGACAAGACAGTTTGAGTCCATTTTTGCCCCCATCGTTTGTACATTGCCTCTGTGTTTCATAAACTAGGAGGGTCTGAAAAAAAATCTTAGTGTTGATTCAAAGGTCAAGGCTACTGCTTAAAGAATAGGAATCCCTGACTCACTTAAGTGACTGCAAAGTGGTGCCAACAACTGCACTTTAACAGAAAACACTGACATGTGGGGACTTAGGGCCAGTGCAGGCCTGATCGCAAACCTTGTTCTGAGGGTCCTTAATGGAGGATCATAGAGAAGTTCCTGTGTCTTGTTCATGGAGGTGCAGAGTGCTTTTATCTGGCAGAGTCTGCATGGGTCAATGTGAGGAAACACAGGCTTAAGGGTGGGGGTTCACATGATAAGTCAGAAACCAAAACTTGGATGACAAACATTGTCCCTTGCTAGTGGGTAACAAGGCTAGTGTGTGGCCCTGTGTACTGTCCTGTCTGGATGCTAGCTCAGAGGTCTCCTCTGTGGAAGGACGCATATTTATGCGGGGCATTCTCTAACAATCTTTCCTTTGTGAAAGCTTTGAGGCTTAGGAGCATTTTGCGTCCAGGAATATGTATAAACTGCCTTCATAGGGCTCATCCTGGCAGATGTGAAATGCATGGCCTCTCATCACATTTGGTAGCTTCATCGTCTCTAGCACATCATCACTGTATCATACAAGTGTGTGACTTGTAAAGGGTAGTATCATCAGCAAGTTTCTGTCATCCATGATACACAAGTAGCCTGGTTTTCTAAACACTGTAGCTTGTGTAGCATATCCAGTAAAGTATGCGTGCACGTGCATCTCGTGACTGACAGAATTTAGTGAAAGTCATGTTAGAGTTTTGTAGCACATTGCTCAGAAAGTGTAGAGACATTGGTTGTTATGTCCTGCTGTGTGTGGGGACTCATACTTCGGGATGGTCAGTAGTACTCAGTACCTGCCCAGGTACGTCTAGTAGTTCTGCAGAACTTGCTCAGTATGGAGTTCAAGGACCTTTGCCGAGCTGTCAAGCTGGACTCACTCTCTCACTGCTTTCCATCACCTTTATGAGCACATTGTGCTCCTCATTGTTCATGCATCCTATCACTTTACTCTCCCTCCCCAAATCTCAGTTGTTCCTGTCCTTCAAGGATGGCTTGATCACATGGTGCTCATCCAGGAAGCATTTCCAGTGGAGATCATTCTTCTTCATGATTGCCTCCCTTTTCTACCTCTGCTTCTCTGAGTCTGCCCTGCAGTTACCCGTGTGCTGTGTGCTCTCCCGTAGACAGACAGTAAACTCCGTAGGGCAGCGCCTGTGGGACGCTCATTTCTGTGCTCCCCTAGCAGTAAGCACATTTTCTTGCACATAGCAGGTACTCAATAAACTGACTTAAATCAAATGGATTTAGTTGCATTATATACTCATCATGTGTTGATGTTTTTAATCCATGCTTTTCTTTGAACCATTTTAGCATACATTAGACTGATAACTGATAGGGAAATGCCGCTTTCATGCCACTTTGAGTTTCTTCCTCACTCCTGCCCCTCTCAACACAGCCATTCCCCCCTTAGGCTCCAGAAGCCTTGCTCATCTCTGTGTGTGACCAGCCAACATTCAGCGTTTACAGTTAACCGACTCCACAGACTTGAATATTCTGCTATGCTTAAAATAGTCATCCTTTTAGGCATCAGATACAATTTCACATACAAAATAGCTCTTTTATCAATTGCTGCCAGACTCTCCATTTCTTTATTTTATAAAATTTAAAAATACCACGTGTTTATTATCTATTTCTTATTTATATTTTTGGCCTGGTTGAGTTCTTCTTTGTTTGACCCTTGTCTTCAGAGTCCCGTGCACTGGTTAGAAGTCATGGCTGTGTGCAAAATGTACTCATGGTGTACATTAGTTTGCTGAATTAGGGACAAGCGTAATATTAAATTTCATTTTCCCCTCTTTGACTATTTGGGTTCTGTTTAGGATTCAGTTTTTCTTATTTCTTTATATTTGAACAGATAAATATGAAACATCATTAAATACTTATCCAGTTAGCTCTTAATAAATTAAAGGAATATGCCTTGACCAAATTTGATGTAATTTCCAAAATAGAGTTTTCTTTAACTCTAGCCAGCTTATCTCAAAATACTAATTTATGTGTGCCAAAACACACCTTTCAACATTGTAATAAGCCTTCTGTGTAAAACTATAAATTGTATAATTTGATTCTTGTAAACAAAGAAATGTAATGACCAATAGAAAAATCTTCATGGACCTTGACCAAAAAGAAAGAAAGAAGTTATAGTATATTTTCCCGAGAGAATAATTACTTCACACATTTAAGAACAAAAGTTTCATCTCTTTTAGTGTGATTTTCTGAACTAAAGGAATTGTGAAATTACTATTATTTTGACATCTATTAGCAATTTATCTAAATTGGAAATGATCATTGTAAAAATCAAATGTTTTGCCATAGAATAATTTTGATTTATCCGAACATTTATTTCAGATTGTATCTGCTGTACAGTATTGTCATCAAAAATGCATTGTTCACCGAGATCTAAAGGTAAACTGCTAATTTTAAAATAAAACATATTAATTATTAAAATATTTAATAATATGGGTGCTGGGGAGATGGCTCAGTGGTAAGAGCACTTGCTGAGCAAGCTTGAGGATCTAAGTTTGTATTCCCAGCACCCATGTACTAAACAGCCTGGCATGGCTCTGCAGGCCTGTAACCCCAGCACTGTGGGGCAGAGTCGGAGGATGCTGGGAGCTCCCTGGCCAGCCAGCCTCGCCAAAACAGCGAGCTTCAGGCCCAGTGAGCGACTCTGTCTGAGGGGATAAGGTGGCACAGCAGAATGTCCTCCGACCTCCACACAACCTCACAGCATCTCACACACATGCTTATACACACACTTAAAAATTATAATAACAGCATCTCAGCCACTAGATGAAGTAGTTTTTGTAGAATCCTCAGAGTAAGTTTGTGAGAAGCACTGTTTTCCGTGAGAAAATGAAAATATGGACATGAAATTTATCTAGAATCAGAGGGTGCTAGATAAATTTCTATTTACTATTAACTACCTTGTTTTACTTTTAATTTATTTTTATTTTATGTGTATGAGTCTTTTTCATGCATATATGTAACTATACCACATGTGTGCAATGCCCACGGAGGTCAGAAGAGTTAGCCACCATGAGGGTGCTGGGAACCGAACCTGGGTCCTCTGCAGGAGCAGCCAGTGCTTTTAACCGCTGAGCCATCCCTATTTTAAATGGATAAATGTAGAACTTCATCCTCACCTAAAAATGCCCAAGGTCCCATTTAGAGAGAATCAAGGTCCAAGCACAAATGCATGCTTTCGGGTATAGAAACTAGTGTCCTTTCCAGCAGTAAAGCTGTGAGCAGTTTTAGATATGCTTGTGAGCATTAAATGCATATGATGAGTATAAATTCATATACTTTGGGGTAAAAAACACATGGTGGCCAAGGAATGGTTATGGTCAGTAAGTTTAAGAAGAAGGTGGACAGTCCCTGGGCTGAGTGTGCCAGTCCTTTCCTGGGTCCCCACTCCAGACCTG
Source organism: Nannospalax galili (assembly GCF_000622305.1). NCBI lineage: Eukaryota > Metazoa > Chordata > Mammalia > Rodentia > Spalacidae > Nannospalax > Nannospalax galili. The sequence continues at coordinate 4,851,742 of NW_008359963.1, read as the reverse complement.
ATATGGACTGTTCTGCCCTAGACTTCTAGTTTTCTTTTTTCACATTTCTCATTGCCGTCATCAGTTTCTAGCACCAAATTGTTGCATTTAACTATACCGTCCTAAACGGTAGCCAAAACTAATCCTGTATTTTTATTCCATGTTTCCAGCTTTCTACTGTTACAAATGTTTCTGTGTCAGATCCTTTCTCAAATGTTTTAAGGGGAAATCCAGTTCCACAAAGAAAAAGGACTGTTGCCCTACTTCTGTTTGATTCATAGTGTCACATCTCATTTTTACATTAAAAATATGCCCCAAAAAATCGTGTTCAGCAACTATATGTTCAGTCTGGTCCAGTGGAAAGAGTTCCCATGATTCCTGGAAGGAGACCTCAGAGCCACATACAGCTAGCTCTCTTCTTGACAGTGTGGCTACTTTGATCTCCATCCAGACTAGTCTAGAGAAACTGAGAAAGGTCACTTCACTCCCATATAGCTGAAGTCTCTTCTGAGGCATTGTGGGTACTTTAATCTCCATCCAGACTCTTCTAGAGAAACAGAAAGTTTACCTCACTCACAAACGGCCCAAAAGACTTAAGCCTTTATGTCAGAAAATCATTTTTTATTTACACAGCCCATAAATGACGATTTAATATGATGGTCCAAAATTTGTTTTTATAGTATCTCTATCCTCAGTGATACCACTTTGGTTTGTTGGTTGATTGGTTTCTTTTTTGTTTTTCTTGGGAATGGTTTAAGGAGTTACTTTTGTTTTGTTTTTGTTTTTATTAGGTCTGAGGTTTTCTGAGATGAGGTCTCACATGTCACTAGCCCAGGGTGGGTTAGAAGTTAGAATCTCTTGCCTTGGCCTCCCAGTGCTGAGATGGCAGGCATGTGCCACCACACCCAGCAGTACCACATTTTTTTAATTCCATATTTTGGATATTAGCTCTTGTCCTAGCTATTTTCCTGTGCTATGACAAAAATACCTTCTCAAAAGCAACTTAAGGAACAAAGGGTTTATTCTGTCTCAGAGCTCAAGGTACAGTCCATCATAGTGGGGAAGTCAAGTAGGTAGGAGCTTGAAGCTGGTCCCATCTATCCACAGTCAGGAAGCAAAGAGAGATGAAGCTGCTGCTCAGCTCCCTTTACCCACCGTGCAGTCCACGAGAGAGCGCTGTCTCCCACAGTGGGCAGGTCTTCCCACCTCCTTTCATTCAATCAAGGTAATCCCCACAGGCACGCCCAAGTTGTCTCCCAGGTGACTCTAGATTTTTTTCAAGTTGACCCTTAACACTGACCATCTTTTTAAAACAGTGAAAACAAACGTCCTAAGCTAGCATACCATGATGGTTGGTCGGTGAACAGGGAGACACATGTAAGGGACAGTGTGCCTGGCTCTGGTGACTGCAGACCCTCCAGTGACAGAGCACAACAGATTCCTCCGATTTTCATTTTGACCAAATTTTACTCCAGTTTAGAATCTGAGAAAACACATCTACAAACTGACCTACTAGTGTGTTTATTCATCGGTTTAAACATGGAATTTTAAACAGATATTCACAAAAGCAAGTATGTATTGAGTTGCTTGCATTTATAGAAGACACAAATTTTTGTCTTTGGGTGATTCTATTTTAGAATTTTAGAAATCTAGCCTCTCCAAACAGGGAAGCAAAATTCTCTGCTTTCTACAGAGCACAGTCCAGGAAAGAATCTAGTTTTAGAACATCAAACCTTGCTGAAAATAAAATCTCATGGAAGCCATGTTGTTCCGTTTATCTCCTTTCACTTAGCAGCACTTTGTTGAGGAAGCCTTCTGTAGGAGAGGACGGAGGAGTGATAAACCCCAAGCCCCAAATGCCAGTCATTTTAGACACCCTGGGGGCTGGCCTCAGCTTCGATGTCCTGTTAAAACAGAGCAGTTTGGTCTAATCTTGGTTTAAGACAAGGAGAAGTAGGGGTTTTCCACTTGTATTCTTTAGAATAGGTCCTATTTAGGTAGACTTACAAGATGCTTCTCATCATAAAGTGGAAAAAAGGGGCGGGGTGGGGGCTAAATAAGCTTTCTTAAGTAGTTGCCTGTGAGCTTTCCTTTCTAGTGCTAAAATTTAGTCTTGCAAGTGTCATTTTCAGCATTTACGCATTGAAGTGCCGTCCTGGGCTTCGGGATTTGATGTTGCATTCTAAAATGAGGCGGGACGTAGGAGAGCTTAGAGTCTGAAGCAGATACGAAGACACTTTGATTCCGTGTTCGCTTTTTACATTGTCCTTTTTATTACTTTCCTCTCAGGCTGAAAACCTCCTCCTTGATGCTGACATGAATATTAAAATTGCTGACTTTGGTTTTAGTAATGAATTCACAGTTGGGAACAAATTGGACACATTTTGTGGAAGCCCACCTTACGCTGCCCCAGAGCTCTTCCAAGGAAAGAAATATGATGGGCCGGAAGTGGATGTGTGGAGTCTCGGCGTCATCCTCTACACGCTGGTCAGTGGCTCCCTGCCTTTCGATGGCCAGAATCTAAAGGTATTGCCCACATTTGGTGATGATGATTTTACCCCTGGTGCCATAATCGCAGACGTTCATCCTAAGTGCACACTTGATTTCTCAAAGGAACTGCGGGAGCGAGTGCTACGGGGGAAGTACCGCATTCCCTTCTACATGTCCACAGACTGTGAGAACCTTCTGAAGAAGTTGTTAGTGCTGAATCCCATAAAGAGGGGCAGCCTGGAGGTAAGCGAGCTCTCAGACACTCCACAGAGTCAGCAGTCAGACCGTCTAGAAGCTGGAGAAGGCCAGCTCCCCTGTGTTTTCCTGGAAAAATTGCGGTATCAACCATCTTGCCTCTCCTTTAGTGGCGGGAAAGTGAGGTATCTTTATTCAAAATCTGTCACAGTAGATTTCTCTGGATTTATTTCTTCTTGTTTCTTTAATTATTAAAAATGATACCAAAATAGAGATAAAGTTGACTTTTAATTGAAAAAAGAGGAAAAACATAGCTTGTGTCAGAAACTACTTGGCCCCTAACAAAACCTTTGATGTTAGTAGAGACTCACCAGATTGTTCAAGGTTGAAAAGTAATCCAGTAAATTCTTCACTGTATCTGAAACAGTCTGATATCATGAGTACAGAAACCTTTCAAATATGTAAAAAGAACATATTGTGACAGGTGTTTTCATTGACCCACCACTGTGTTGCCTGTGTATGTTCTCTGTGTGCAATTGTGCATGTGCTAAGTGTGTTACAGAACCTGCCAAGGTTTGTGTAACTGAGATGTGCAGTCGTTTCTCCTCCTTACGCTGTAACTAAGATAACTTACAGTTCTTAAGCTTTTTGCCAATCTGTTTTTAGGAATGGAACTTTTAAGTTTACTAAGATAATTTCAGTGAGTCACAATGCATCACATGAACTTTTAAAACCTTGTATTTACTTGAATTAGAAGGGCAGAAATTTCAGAGAATTAGCCTCCTGTGTACTTTGTAGTATAGCAGTGGAACTTACTGGTCTGGCAGCCACACATTAGGAGGAAGCCCCCAGGGAGCCGCCCTGTGTACTGAGTGCTCGAGTGCCTGTGTTAGTTATAAACTCAGCTACCTAGGAGGCTGAACATCGCCTGTTCACGACCAGCCTCCGCCACTTAATGAGAGCCTGTAGCTCAGTGGGAGAGCCCTTGCCCAGCACATGCAGAGTCCTAGTTCAGTCCCCAACAACATAAAGTACCACAGATTAAAGTATTACAGTTCTAGTTTGTTGAGTTAAATTCAAAAGCCAAATTATTAATAAATAATTTTTTTAAAAAGGGGGCACTGGGGAGATGGCTCAGCAGTTAAGAGCACTGGCTGCCCTTGCAGAGGACCCAGGTTTGGTTCCCGGCACCCACATGGCCACTAACAACCATCTGTAACTCCGGTTCCAGGGGATCTGATGCCTTTTTCTGACCTCCATGGGCATTGCATGTCATGAGTGCTCTTACATGCATGCAGGTAATACACTTACACACATAAAATAAAAATATATATATATAACTTAAAAAAAGAAAAGCCAAATTATTATTACTCAAACATTCGATCTTACACCAGTGAAGCTCAATATCTTACATAATTTAATATACAGTAATAATAAATGATCAGACTTGTTATAAATGCTCAGTCTTCAGACGCTCCAGTTCTAAGTGTTTCAACCACAGAGCCATGAGTTCATGCTGGGAATATCTCACAGTACAGAATTGACTCAGCAGAGGCTGCTCACAACTCCCTGAATGACACTCCAGAAAAACTGGACACCATTTTTTAAAGGAAGAATTTTTTTTTAATTTTTACAAAAACTTTATTGAGAATTTCATACATGTATACAAGGTGTTTTGATCAAATCCATGCCCACTCCCTCTCCTCCAACATTCCCCCCTCTGAAGAGGTGACCCTAAAATCTTTTAAGGATTAGATACAAGCTCCCAAATACTTTTGACATTTTTGGCCTAGGAACAGAGTATGTTGCTAACAGGCCAAGGACATTTTGACTTTTAGCCCAGAAACTGGCTGCATTTCTTTGGGGTCTTTTTACCCTAACTGCCTAGCCAATTCCTACCTTCTATTCTTATCGCACCATCCTCTGAAGGGGTTGCCCAAATTGCTGATGGGGAATAGGGGCACAGACCACTCTGGCTTCTTCCATGCTAAACAGGGACACAGGGTGAGGCAATTGGGGTACCCCTTCAGTGGGTCTATTTAAAAGCTTCCCAAATTGCATAACTCTTGTCTCCAAGGGGTAAAAAAAAAGTCCTTGAATCCTGAATAGGAGATGTGAAGGAGAAGTAAAGGCAAGAGTATTAATTAGCATTACAAGTTCTAGACAGGGAACTAGAAAAAAGTCAGAACAGGGCACTTTTCAAATGTTCATATAAGAGTCCATTGGAGTTTCTTCTTGACGAGGGCTTCCAAAAGCATCCCTCTATTGGGTTCTTAAAGGAAGAATTTCTTAAAACGAGCCTTAATTAACTCCCTTTGTGGCAGGGGCTATGGGAGGGGCCAGTGGGGAAGGAGGTACAAAGATGATTAAGATGTTCTGTATGAAAATACAAAAAAATTCAATAAAAACTTTATAAAAACAACCAAAGATAAATAAGTAAAACTAATAAATTTTTTTTAAAAAAAGAATTAACTCCCCTTGAAATATCAGTGATTTCAACAATTGAATGGTCTTCGTTTTTATTTTATACTGGCTTTATCATCAGCTTGACAATGGGAAGAAAATCTGTAAACTGTTTGAAACAGCTGTTTTCAAAACATTCCTCTCAGATGTGTCTCTATATACTCTGGTACCAACTCCTTATCTGGTGTATGCTTTGCAAATATTGGACCTTGCCCCCCCCCCCCCCCCCCCCCCCCCGCCCCCGCTTGTTTGTCTTTAACAGCCCAGGGCCACCTGCTGTTCTATACCCTCAGGTTGTCATTCACACCAATACCTGTTTCACCCAGACTTTTACCTAATTTCTGATTCTGAACTTAATTTCAACTACTGCCCCTCGTCTTGTTCTCTGAGTTACCAATATTGACTAGCCTAGATTTCCAGCCCCCAAGATCTCTTCTTTCCTAATATTTTATTAAGTTGTGATTTTAAAATACAGACATGAAGTGAGCATGGTAGCACATGCCTTTAATCCCAGCACTCGGGAGGCAGAGGCAGGAGGATCTGTATGAGGAGGCCAGCCTGGTCTACATAGTGAGTTCCAGGCCAGATGGGGCTACAGGGAGACCCTATCACAAAAAAAGCAAACAAACAAACAAACAAAAACAAATTTAAAATACAGGCATGTACTTGGTAAAAGATCAGAAAGAAATGAATCTTTGTATAAATCTTAAATATAAAAATAAAAATATGAAGCAAAAGTTAAAGACAGTAGGCACTCCTGCTAGGGAAGAGTGGTTATTCTGAGCCCTTAGCATTGGTGACTGTGCAATAATCGTCACAGTTTTTATGAGATAGTGTGTCCTAGAGTCCCACACCTCCTGGTGGACTGTTACTCAAGGTAGACACAGAAACTTTATTTGAAAGTAGCACATGATTCTTGGCATGATTCTTATTGAGTGAACCAATACATTTCCCATTTCCTAAGGTGGTTGAATATTGTGATTTGCCAAACATAACATAGAATTTATTTCCTAGCAAATAATGAAAGACCGGTGGATGAATGTTGGTCATGAAGAAGAAGAACTAAAGCCTTATTCTGAGCCTGAACTCGATTTTAATGATACCAAAAGGATAGGTAAGTATTTAAACACTGTAAGAGGTGCCACGTGGGCTGCAAGTAAGAGTTCTTTAGCCTGCCAGAATAGTGTTTAAATATATACATATGGGTGGGGGCTGGAGAGATGACTCAGCAGGTAAGAACATTGACTGTTCTTGGAGAAGATCAGTTTCAATTCCCAGCACCAACATGGCGGCTGACAACTGTCTGTAACTCCAGTTCCAGGGATCCAGTTCCCTCTTCTGTCCTCTGCGGCCACTGCATGACACAGGTGCAGTTGCATGCAGGCATAACACTCATACACATAAAATAAAAATAAGGTTTTTTAAAAAATATATACCTATGGACCAATTTATATTTAAAAATGCTCTGTCGTGTTAATGATAACATTAGACATTAAAATATTCAAGTTTCATAGTTTTTTCTTATGTATATTATGGTCCAGTTCAGTTTTTGACAATTGTAGCATAAAAATAACATAGATAGGGGCCAGACAGATGGCTCAGTGCATTGACTGTTCTTGCAGAGGACCCAGGTTTGATTCTCAGCACCCACATGTGGCTAACAGCCATAGCCATAATTCCAGTTCCTCCTGCCCTCTTCTGACTTCTGTGGTCTTTGCACAACACAGGAGCACTTATTAACATGCAGGCAATACACTCATACGCATAGAACTAATAAATAAAATAATAAAATAATGTAGATAAACATATCAGCAAACATACATGTTTTTTCCCAGATGTTCAGGAGCACTGGATTAAAGGGTTGGACACTGTGTCCCTCCCTTTGTGCTGTCTACTTTATCATGTCCACCCTCAGCCGGTACTCTGCTGCCCACTTGTTCACTTTGCTTCTTTGCCCCTACCCAAAGCCATCAGAAGCCCACCAGTCATCTCAACTGGGCTCCTTTCCAGCTGGTGGGAAGTGTGTCAGGGGAGCACTAAGAGCTGGATAGCAACAGCTGTGGGAGACGGCTTCCTTAGAAGAACTGTACTGCAGAGGAGACGGGAAGTGGAGGTTCTTGAGTTGAGAGGCCTCTCCATGAGTAGCTGAGGATGTGCCGAGAGACAGCACAGAGAGAGAGAAAGGAAGGGCTTTGTGAGGGGGAGTCAGAGACCAGTAGTCCCTGACTTGACAGAGGAGGTTAGCTCAGAAGTGAATGTATCAAGCCCTTAACACAAGAATTCTGCATGAAAAATTATAAATGTAGAGTATCTATAACCATATACTATCTGCAGGCTAATAACCAGAAGTTCTTTAGTTTGAAATACATTTTAATTGTTTAAGAATTAGTTTCCCTAGCAGTATTGGCAAACAATACATTTTTGATGATCATTTACTAAAATAGATGCATTTTTCAGAAATTTTTCTGTTTTTCTAGACATCATGGTCACCATGGGTTTTGCACGAGATGAAATCAATGATGCCTTAGTAAGCCAGAAATATGATGAAGTTATGGCTACTTACATTCTTCTAGGCCGAAAGCCACCTGAAGTAAGTTTTTCAACCTTTTTAGATGAAAGCGAATTAATTCTCCATTTAAATGGATAAAGGTATGTTAGCAAATGCATTTTCATCTTTGAGGTATCAACAGTACAGGCCAGGTGTGGTAGCACATGCCTTTAATCCCAGCATTCGGGAGGCAGAGGCAGGAGGATCTCAGTGAGTTTGAGGCCAGCCTGGTTCACACAGTGAATTCTAGGCCAGCCAGGGCTGCATAATGAGACCCTGTCTCAAAAATAAAATCAAATAAAAGTAAAGATCCTAATAGTCTTACTTATTAGAATTCAGTAATCAAAGTGCTAATTTATATGCTAATTTCATTTATGGGTATGAGAGATGTTAGGGAAGAACAGGCCCTGCCCTGCTTGATTCCCAGCAGCTCCACCCACAGGCTTGACTTTTGGGAATGATGTCTCCTGACTTGTGCAGTGCACGCCTTTATAGCCAGGTATAGTGGTCCTGCCAAAGGCAGCATGGTTGTTCTGAGTCACCCAGAACAGGAAGCATGTAAGGCAGTAGGTACATTGGAAATGACTCAGGTAAATGAACCTGGAAAAGGCTATTCATGGTGCTCATGCCTGTGAGTGCCCAGCAGCTTCCATGCACTCAGCCGGGACCTGTCATGGCCAGGAGAGATCCATGGTAAGGATCCATGGCAGGTATGGTGAGCCTACAAGTAACTGATCCTTTGAGAAAGCAGTTTAGGAAGGATACGCTAAAATCAGAACAGAGGCCAGAGCCTTGACAGTAGGTTGAAAATTAGACATCTATAGGGGCATTTTGTAGAAAAGGCTATAGTTATTTACTACTGAATATTAAGTATTGAGCACAGTCATACATTCCAGATAACACTTATTGAACCTGCATTGTATCAGAATTATGATACATCCATGAATGGAAAAACCAAAAAGTCTGTCCTGTCCCGGAGCCCTCACTGTAGAGCTAAGGAGCCAGTGGCATGGGATGTTGTGGTGTGGGCTGCAGATACTATGGGAGCTTATGGGAAAGCAGGTATCTGTGTACCTGTGGCGATGTTGTGGTGTGGGCTGCAGATACTATGGGAGCTTATGGGAAAGCAGGTACTTGTGGCAGGCTAGGGTGAGATCCACCAAGGTGGTCTGTGACATGCAACACATAAAGTTAGTGGTATTGGTGACCAGTGGGAAGATGGGATAAGACCTCTGATTCCCAGCATGAATACCTGGATGTGTAAGATGTGCTCTTGCTATTTATCCCCAGCTGGCCTGGGGCCCTCTATATAGACCAGGCTAGCCTTGAACTCACAGAGGTCTTTCTGCCCCTTCTTCTGAGTGCTTGGATTAAAGGCATCCTCCATGCCCAGCTGAACTGAAGATTCTTGTTGGGTGGTACTTCTAGTAGATGTGGATGTGAAAATCTGGATTTGGGGGAAAGGATTTGAATGAGGTTAAGATTTGAGAGTGCCTGTATTAAAATCCACCCACCCAGGGCTCAGGGATCATTGCAGAAGAGGGAGTGAAAAGATTTTAAGAGCCAAGGAGGAAGTGCATGACCATATGGAAATAGAGTCCTCTAGGATCCTGGGGACCCTTCTCATGAATCTACAGCAATGGTGTCATCATACACAAGACCCATGCAAACTCAAGCAGACAAAAACCCAGCACAGAAATGTGGAAATGGGCAGCAGACCCCAATCTTAAAGAATTATTGGCAGCTAATTACTCCTGAGTGAGGAAGAGCTGATCTTCTAAAAGGAAAGGGCTCTAGATAGGCTGACTAGACCTCAGTGGATGAACTTGCACTGAGGGACATCTGGGGACACTAAGTTGACATGATGGGCCTTAACAAAAAGAGAGAAAGTATGAATTCCAGTGGGGAGTGGGGGGCTAAAGGAGGGGACTCAATGGGGAAGGAGGGATAAACATTAAGATGTTCTATATGAAATACACAAAAATTCAATAAGTTTTTTTTTTAAGATTTGCTATCACAGGAACACCTGCTGCACATTGTGACATGTCAGGAACTGCTGTAAAGACTCCATCAGTGTTAGTTCTAACTGATCCTCCTTGGATATCCAGTGACCTCTGGGCACTTTCACTTACTAATTTAAATGCAGAGGAAGCAATGCTTTCATTTGCAAGCATACAGCCAAGCCCAGGTGCATGTTGGGATCAGGTGCGAACTATATTGTACATAAACTGCATCGGCTAAGTGGAGTCAGGCTCTCTGCCCTCCACCACCCAGCAGAGCTGCCAACTATACCTCATTTCTGGACCTCTGTTTCCTCATCTATAAAATGTGGATAATAATGCTTACCTCCTAGGGTCATTGAATGGTTGAGTAAGTTACTACTTGTAGCTCTCAGAATAGCTGCTGACGGATTTCTCTGCTCTTAATTCTGCTGCTGTAATTACAGCAGCGGTACTTGTCGCTGATGTGCTTGTTACCTATTGCCAAAGATCGAGCCAACAGTCTCCAGCAGCACAGCCTTTAGCATGGTCAGTGCTAAGGAAATACAGTGTCCTGGTCAAAGCCAGCAAACCAAATGTTTTGATTAATGTGGAAGAAACACACAAAACGCTTTTTCTGAACTTAGGTCAGGGTTTAAATATGGTTATTTTTAGTAGTTTATGTACATGCGTGTATACATACGTGTGTGTTTAAATTTTTAAATTTTATCCTGAATTTGAATCCCAGTGACATCCTTGACCTCAGTTTTTCCATCTAGAAAATGGGGATTAATACATCACAGGCTTGTGGCAGTGATTAAGCCAAATAGCACCTAGGACTGTGTGGACTGTGCTCACTGTGGTACTGTGTGGCTGTTACTTGATGTTTTGACTAAACCAAGGATTTGTGCTTAATAACAGATCATAAGTGCTCATGGGAGCAACCTCATCCCAGTTCCCGCCCTTCCATCTTTCCTCCTTGAAGCCTGGCCTTTAGTTCTGAGTGCTCCATGTATATCTTTGAATCATCTTGTTTGCACACTTTTGTGTTTTAAGATCCTGGTGCTGTCTTCTCAGTTTGAAGGTGGTGAGTCTCTGTCCAGTGGAAACTTGTGCCAGCGGTCCCGGCCCAGCAGTGACCTAAACAACAGCACTCTGCAGTCCCCTGCGCATCTGAAGGCCCAGCGGAGCATCTCTGTCAACCAGAAGCAGCGGCGCTTCAGCGATCATGGTGGGGAGCAAGTCTAACACATGAGGACAGGCTGGTTCCACCCCAGGCTGTGTGGTGCATGACACACTCACACCTCCCTGTGCTCCTGACATATCTCAGCCTTACATCACTGGATGATGAATAGGATCTCTTTTGCAGGAACATAACCTAGTCTTTATAATTGATTTAACCTTACTTTAGAACATAAAGCATGCAAATATAGGTATTTTAACGTAGAGGGTTTTGTGTGAGAATATGTCAGCTGTTTTTTCAATAACCATGCTATTTTTAAAATTACAGTTGGTCCCTCCATCCCCCCTGCTGTATCATACACCAAAAGGCCTCAGGCTAACAGCGTGGAAAGCGAACAGAAGGAGGAATGGGACAAAGATGCCACCCGCAGAACTGGTAGCACCACCGCAGGGTCACAGCGTGAGATGACAGCCAGCCCTCTGGTGGGTCCAGAAAGGAAGAAGTCTTCAACGGCTCCAAGTGTGAGTCAGAGTTCTCTTCCACAGCTTGTTGGACCCATTACAGTTTTTGTAAAGTCTTTGTCTTTTCTTTTTAAATGTTTCTATGTGGATTGTAACATGAAGAACTTGAAAAAGGGACCAAGCTTCTCAGGAACATACTGAAGAAAATAAGGCGAACAGCTCTGTTTGTTGTTTTCATGGCGTTGTTGTCGTTGTTTTGAGATAGGGTCTCACTCTGTGGTCCAGCCTGGCTCAGAACTCACAGCAACAGCAGTCCTCCACCTCAGCATCTGAAGTGTGGGGATTATAGACATAGCCAGGCCCAGCTACCATTCTTAGAACAGTGCATGGCCTCACTTCCGAGTGGTTCATTAGCCCCCTGCTTTGCTTTCCCTGCTCGTAATATTTGTTTAATGTTATACTGGTACATTTAATCTTATGTTTACAAGTAAACTGTTCGTTGAGGACAGACTTGGTTAATAACTTTTCAAGGTGCCTCCCATTAGGTCCCTTAAAATGGCACACTCTAGAAATTATGTCCGGAGCTACAGTAGAAACTACAGTGCTATCCTGTAAGATGGCAGGAAAGAGGAAACAAAGACACTGAAGGATAGAATAAGGTGGGTAATTCGACAGCTGGGGTTTGGAGTGAAATGAGGGGAGTAGGTGTCTAAAGGAATGATAACACAGAGAGAGAGAAGACCCAGACTAGCAAAGAGAAGCCGGAGAGAAAGTGTGCTCCTGGGTTCAGTAGAGTGGGAAGTGTAAACACCAAAACAAAAGATGTTTTTAACAATTTCAGTGGGAGAGCAGGGGAGCTCAGAAGGAGCACGCTTAGGTTGGTAAAGTCTCGCCAGCAGTGTGTGTGCCAGAAAACGGATAGATGGCAGCAGTAGTCGAAACTGTTGGAGGGGAAAGAAGCCTAGAATTTTATATCTAGCCAAATTGCCATTTAAATACAAAATATGATAAACCATATTCTTGGGCATAAAGTCTGTCAGCTATTTGGCAGCACAGTGACTACTTAAAAACACTGTATCATTTAAGAAAGCATTCTTAGAGGGACAGATGAGCCCAGAGCATTGCTATGACATGTATGGAAGTAGAAAGGAATCAGCTTAGTAAGGGCCAGTGAGTTAGCTCATTGGGTAAGGGCACTTGCCACCAAGCCTGACAACCTGAGTTCAGTCCCCAGCACTCACATTGTAGAAGAGACCTGGCTCCCACAGCTTGATGTCTGACCGCCACACATACACCCATACACATATACACAGGTGTGCACACACTACATGCATACATGCCACACACATACAAGCAAATAAATAAATTCAATAAAAACCTTTAAGAAATTCACTTCTTAAAATATACATGTAGAAGCCAGGCGTGCTGGTACACACCTTTAATCCCAGCACTTGGGAGGCAGAGGCAGGTGGATCTTTGTGAATTTGAGGCCAACCTCGTCTACATAGTGAGTTCTAGGGCAGTTGGGGCTACAGAGAGACCTCGTCTCAAAAAGACCCCCCCTCCAACAAAAAATGCATGTAGTGGTGCTAGAGAGGTGGTTCAACAGAGGACCTGAGTTCAGGTCCAGACTCACAGTAGGCAGCTCACAGCTGCCTGTAACTCCAGCTTCGGGGGATTCAAGACCATCTTTTGGCCTGCACAGGCATTTGTCCTCATGTGCACATAGGCACGCACACATATACATAATTAAAAATAAAAATCTTTTTTTAAAGTGTGCATGTAGCAACATACATACAAAGTATTGGACAGTCACAGCCAAAATTCTGGATGGTGTCCAGGGACTAGGAATAGGGGTAGAGATTAGAATACACATGTCTTGTTCAGCAGATGATTGGAGTAAAATTTAAAAACCAATAGTGATAAGCACACGTGAATCCAGGAACCTAAGGCAGGTGAATAGTATGAAAATAAAACTAGATTATGGCTTTTAAGTCAGTGGGGGGAGGAGAGAACCCATGAACTCATGGATGAAGAAAAGGGGAAGGTACTTTAATCAGAAAACTGGAAGTGACATACCAGAACCCAACACACCTGGGTCACAAGTGGGTCAGAGTCTCTGGTGCCACCGTTCTGTTTGGGTCACTGAAATCACGCCTTTTTGAATATGTGACCAGATTATTACCTCCTGCTCTCAGAGGTACATGTGCACACCTCTTCAGGTATGGGGGGTCGCTGCTTACTCCCCACCTGATCTCCTTGGAAAGGATTGTTTAAAAGGTTCAGTTTTTAAAGTACTTATTCTAGGCCTCATTTCCTTGTCAGTTGGAGAACAGTTTCAGAGGTCAGTGCCCCACACAGCGGAAAGAAACAGACTGGTCTGGTGCTTCTTACCACTCCACATTACCTGTCACTCCACTCAGCGAGGACTTCCTCTGCATAGCCACACTCAGCCTTGCACTGTCCTTATACACTGCTCAGACCTAATCCCATTGCCACAGATTGTGCAAGTGCTGCCTCCTGACCAGAACCTCCTGGGCCTGGCAGTGCCCATCTCACAAGCCTTTCCCGTTGCTGTGACCCACTCAGTTCTTGGCCTGATGCTGCCTTGCTGGGTTACTGTCTCCCTGTACGGTCCGCTGTGTACTGGCCCAGGAGCTTCCTCGGGATCAGTGGGGATGAGGTGAACAGTGAGTGTTCAGACTATATGTATTTGCTTAAAGAAGGCGAAAATTTAAGACATTAAATTCAAAGTAATTATGCCATATTAGTTAACATTATTTTTAAAAACTACAAGCCAAAAATTCTGCCAAAATGTCCAGCCTTCCCTCTCCTGTCCATTACTTGCCAATCTGAACCTGTAATTAGTGCTAATGATTTGGGCAGACTCTGTAGGTTCTTCTTTGCTAGAAAAAACATAAATGAACATACAGGTCAATACTGTGTCTGTTACAGTTTAGGCTTTGTCACTTAAGGTGGTATAGGGTTACCTAGGACTGGAACATGCAGATCTGTGTAATAGCAAAATGTCTTCACTCAGGATCGACAGGCAAATGCATCATAAGTGTGATGTGCACCCTGTAGATGTGATAAGCATCCTGTCGGTAGGTGTGATGTGCATCCTGTCGGTAGGTGTGATGTGCATCCTGTAGGTGTGATGTGCATCCTGTAGGTGTGATGCGCTCCCTGTACCTGTGACGTGCGCACTGTAGAATTCTGTTACTTCTTCTCTAAGATTTTGTTGTGTGTGTGAGTGTGTTTCTATGTATGCCACATATGTGTGGGTACCCTCAGAGACCAGAGAATGGTGTTGAATTCTCAGGAACTGGAGTCACAAGCCATTGTGAGCTACCTGGTGTGAGTGCTGGGAATTGAGCCTGGGCCCTCCAGGAGAGCAGAAGAGCTCTGAACAGCTGAGCTATCTCTCCAGCCCTCCTCCTTTAAATGTTTTTTCAATAGTTGGCTCTGGGCCCATCTAGCTGTGCTTTTTTCAGTCTTGGCTACACAAACAGGCATGGTGACCCTCGGTCGGTGTCACTCACTGTCGTCGTCGGGGCAGGTCTATCCTCACTGTCACACAGCGCACCTGAGCACCACCCTGATGTGTTCTAATGTACATCACTGGCAGGCTATGTCCTTGTAAGACATTTAAGTTTTTGATAAATGCTACCAGAGTAATTTTCCAAATGGTGAGATAATCTGAAGTACTTATTTTCCCACAAGTTCATCAACAACTACATGCATCCATCTTTACATTTTTCCCAGTCTGAAAAAAAAAAAAAAAAAAAAAAAAAAAAAAAAAAAAAAAAAAAAAAAAGTATGCTTTTATTTCTGGTTCGAGATCCCGACTACTGTTGGTAGTATCTGCCGAGTTCCCCAAAGCCCAGAATGCTTGCTGTCTGTCTTACAGAAAAAGTTGGCTAACGCCTACATTAAAGCCAAAATGCCAGCTTTTTTTTCTCTTTTCTTCTGGGATGTAGTCTTACGCTGTAGCCCAGGCTGTCCTCCAACTCAGGATCCCCTGCCTCTACCTCTTAAGTGCTAGGATGACAAACCCATGCCACCATGCCCAGCTTATCCCTTTTCATTGAGATGATTTCTTGGGTAGAAAGAACTAGAGTGTGAATGAATGTCTTTTACTAGCAACTCTTATTTGTCAGTAAATGGAGTATTGTGAAAAACATCTATGCCCTCAGAGGACACGGCCTGGCTCCTTACTTCCTAACATTCCTCAGCAGTTCAGTGATAGTTTAATTGAACATTTCATGTTAATCAAATTAAAGCTTATTTTAGTAATAAAAGCTCTTGTTGGGACTAGAGAGATGGTTCAGAAGTTAAGAGCACTGGCTGCTCTTGTAGAAGACCTGGATTCAGTTCCCAGCACCAACATGGTAGCTACCAGCCGTCCATAACTCCAGTTCCAGAGGATCTGATGCCTTCTTCTGACCTCCTCGGGCATTGCATGGCACAGATGCACCTACCTACATGCAGGCAATATACTGATACACATAAAATAAAAACAACAATAAAATATTTAAAGGAAATAAAAGCTCTTGCATACGAATGTGACTCTTGTTTGACACAAGTCTAATATGATGTTTTAAGAGCAATATTGAGGGGGCTAGAGATTTGGTTCAGTGGTTAAGAGCACTGGCTGCTTTTGAAGAAGACACAGGTTCAGTTCCCAGCACCCACGTGGCCATTAATAATCATCCTGAACTCTCGTTCCACAGGATCTAGTGCTCTCATCTGGCCTCCTTGAGCATTGCAGGCATATGTTATACCTGCATATGTGCAGGCAAATCACTGATACACATAAAATCTTTTTTAATTTTATTTATTTTATTTTATGTGTATGCGTGTATTGCCTGCATGTAGGTAAGTGTGCCTGTGTCATGCAATGCCCGCAGAGGTCGGAAGAGGCTGTCGGGTCTCCTGGGACTGGAGTTATGGACAGTTGTTAAGCTGCCATGTGGGTTGCTGGGATTCAAACCTGGGTCTTGTGCAAGAACAACCAGTGTTCGTAACCGCTGAGCCATCTCTCCAGCCCCCACATAAATTTTTTTTTTAATTAAATATATAGACTGACTGGAGAGGCAGCTCAGGGGGGTTAAGAGCACTTGCGGTTCTTCAGAGGACCCGAGTCAGTTTCTAGCACCCACATGGCGGCTCCATTATCTTTTCCCAGCCTTCTTGGGTACTTCTCACACACACACACACACACACACACACACACACACACACACACACACACCAGTAAACATACAGGCAATCAAATCACTTGTACAAATAAAAATAAATAAATCATTTATATATGTATCAATATTGGTAGGTAATCTTTAAAATTTCCCAGTTGATAAATCCAATGGGAAGAGTCTCAGGTTAAATAATTTAATTTGCTGGTTAATTATCTGAATCACTTGTTTATGTCATTGCTCCTTACCTGCAGTTGTTACATGCTGTGAGGATAGGCCTGTTACTCTTTGTAAGGGAACTTGGGAATCTCTCTGCAGTAAGGCTTAAAACCTATGTTAAAGATGTCCTTTCATAAACCCCTACCCTGTTTCAAAAAGTTCTAAATATTTAGAAGTCAGTGAAAAGCCTAAAACTTTAGCTAAATGCTGAGTTTTGAAAATACAGGTGTGCTCTGTTGGGGTTTTTTTAAGTATATTTTCCATATCATCTTGCATATGAGTAACATGGAGTATACAGTCTATGCTGTGGTCTAAGTGTCTGTGCCCCCAAAGACTCACATGTTGAAATCCTAACCCCAAAGTCAGTGCATTAGAAGGGGCCTTAGGGAACTGATCAGATCAGGAGGGCAGAGCCTTCACTAATAGGATTAATGCCCTCAGAAAAGGCCTGAGGGAGTGAGAGCCTTTGTCCCATCTGCCTTGTGAGATTACAGCACACAGCTGTCTGAAAAGCAGGCCCTCACCAAACTCTGAATCTTGACCTTGGGCTTCCCAACTTCCAGAATCAGAATCTGTTGTTTACAAGCCACCTGCCTATGCCATTTTGTTATAGCAGCTCAAACAGACTCAACTGTCACTCTTCATAACAGAATAACTTCCTGAAAAACAAGGAGAATGCTTCTTTCTGGGCGACTCAAAGATTAAGAATACTATTATGATTATAGTATATGCTTATGTAAAAATTGTGATATTATATAAATACAATTGCTTTGCAGCAAAATAACCTCAAAAAAGTCACTCACAAAGTTGGTTTCTACTTTAGGGAAGTTGTTAAACTAAAGTTCAAGGGGTATGCAAAGGTAACTCCTACCTGTCCCCAAACAGCTGCTAGAGTTTGCATATTTGTACTAGGAAGGCAGCTATAAAAGTCGTTCTGTATGTGAATCTGTGTCTGGTGGACTCTGTAGAACCTGACCTTTACATAACCACAGCCCAGGTTTCCCTGTGAAATTCAACCTAGATGGTCACAGTGGCTCCCACACCCAGGCATCACCAGCATCCAAGGCTGGTAGTGGGTGAGGAGTGAGGACCTGTAAGGACTCACTGGGAGGAGACGCTTTCACCAGCACAAACTGAAAGGAGAGATGGGCCACTGGAAACAGCCAGGAACACTGTAGAGTTCCAGGGAATGTGTGCTAGTGTGATTTCACAAGTTCAGAATTAGATGAGTTGAGTGACTGGCAAAAATTACGAAAATCTCAAAAGCTGCCATTCTTATGTTGGTGCATTGACAGGGTGTTTGCAGCCTGACAGTCATTTTTATGCAGTTCTAACAATTTCTATTCTTATTTCAAGGATTTTTCCCTCTGGATTTTAAATGTCCAGTAAACTTCTAAGCAGTTTAACTTCCTCAGTAGCTTGTAGAAGCAAAGTGGGAAATGGTTTAAATGTTCAAAAATTAGGAATCTTGTCAGTCAGATAAAACATGCTGCATCTGGATGGCTGAGTCCTCTGTAGCCATAAAACTTCTCGGTCACTTGACAGGGACAGATGCTGATGACACTGTAAGTGACAATGAGGTATTAGAATCATGTCTTTCACACTGAAATGCAGATTGCATTTCTCCTTTTTTAAGAACTGTTAGGCCAGTTAATTTCAAAATAGATCTCCCTGTAATCACATCTATTTTCTTTGCCTTTGGTTCACACAAACCAAGTCTTACCTAAAATTGTTTTATTAATCTTACCGTCTTTGGGTACTATTCTTTTATATTTTTAGTTTATGCCTTATAAATAGATGTTTTATTGATAATTTATGTCTTACATAACTGGTGACGAAGCCCATTCCACTGAGGAGCCAGTACTACTGAAAGACTTAAATCCGCACAACAGTGTTGATAGAATTGTTTCCCTTCTACATCTGCCTTAAAGCAAATATCTTTTTTTTAATATTTTACTTAATATTTTTTTAAATTTTATGTATATGTATGTGTTGCCTGCATGTAAGTGCACCCGTGTCGTGCAATGCCCATGGAGGACAGAAGAGGCCATCGGATCACCTGGAACTGGAGTTATGGACAGTTGTTAGCTGCCATGTGGGTGCTGGGATTTGAACCTGGGTCTTCTGCAAGAACAACCAGTGTTCTTAACTGCTGAGCCATCTCTCCAGCCCAAAGAGAGCTGTCGCAGCCATTAAAGGCTCAGGCTCACAACCATAAAAACAAGTATCTTTTAGCTCTCTAGTACTCACTACTAAACAAAGGTAGGTTAATTGTGTATTTTAAAGAATTGGGAAACATCACAACAGACGCCAGAAAGATCCATAACATTATAAGGGAATACTTTAAAAACCTATATGCTACTAAATTTGAAAACCTAAAAGAAAATGGACAGGTATCTAAAGGCATGGGACCCACCAAAACTAAACCAAGAAGAGATTAACAGCTTAAACAGACCCATAAAACAAAAAGAAACTGAAACAGTAATAAAAAACCTTCTGACTAAAAAAGCCCAGGACCAGATGGATTTACAGCAGAATTCTATCAGACATTTAAAG
>NW_008359963.1:4831156-4831691 GCF_000622305.1 Nannospalax galili | reverse complement strand
TAAAGAAAGAAATTGAGAAAGATACCAGGAGATGGAAGAATCTCCCATGTTCATGGATTGGAAGAATTAATATTATGAAAATGACCATCCTACCAAAAGCCATTTATCGATTCAATGCAATGCCAATCAAGATTCTCATGACATTTTTCACAGAATTCGAAAAAGGCATCCTAAGATTCATATGGAAGCACAGTAGACCTCGGATAGCCAAAGCAACCCTGAGTACTAAGAACAATGCCGGGGATTACCCACAACACATTTTCACCTGTATTACAGAGCTATAGTCATAAAAACAATATGGGACTGGCATAAAAATAGACCCATAGATCAATGGAACAAAATAGAAGACCCAAATATGAGTAAATGTAATTTCAGCCACCTGATATGTAGATCCTAGAACCAAATCTGATAAGTGAGTATGTATCCAGACATAACTATAAGAACCAGGATAATTGAAAGGAACCAGGGAGGTAAAGGAAAAGAAAGAACCTGAAAGAGAAGAACAGTAGGAAACAGGCCTTAATAAGGGAGATAT
>NW_008359963.1:4829368-4830127 GCF_000622305.1 Nannospalax galili | reverse complement strand
ACGGAACTGGTAAAAGAAAGGAGCCAGGGGCTCCTCCCAAGCCCATGTGACCCCTGAGGAACAGATCCTTAAACGGCCTTAAGAGTAAAAATAAACTGGTTTGTCTGGACCAACTGTATGGCCTTAAACACCCAAAAGGAAAGTATAACCAAAGATTAAAAGGTCCAATATAATTTTTTAAGAGTCCATATGTATAGCTAAAGCCTACATAACAAGCAACAGTGCCAGATAGGAGATACCTTCTTTTGAGTTGTTGGTCAGGGTGGCCCAAAGGACTCCCAGATAGTGACCCAGCGTAGAACTGGGAAAATGAACAGCAGACCCCAATCTTACCTAAAGGAATATTGACCACTGATTGCTGCTAGATGAGGAAAAGCTGACCTTCCTAAAACAAAGACCTCTAGATAGGCTGACTAGATTCACCAGATGGACAAGTAGTGGGGAACGGCTGGGGTGCCGACAACACAGTGGACAACAGTAGCAGGGATGACAGAGTATAAAGGCTTTAGTCGCGGGGGGTGGGGAGCTGTGGGAGGGTGCCATCTGGGAAGTGGGTGTATAGATGAATAAGATGGTTTGAGATGTTATGTGTGATATCTACACCAAAAAAAAAAATCAACAAAGTAAAAAACTGAATTATGGCTGGGCGTGGTGGCACAGGCTATTAATCCCAGCACTCGGGAGGCAGAGACAGGGGGATCTCTGTGAGTTCAAGGCCAGCCTGGTCTACATAGTGAGTTCCAGGACAGCTGGGGCTAC
>NW_008359963.1:4779731-4829279 GCF_000622305.1 Nannospalax galili | reverse complement strand
GTAATAAACATTACCATTGAAATCTACCTGATGACTTTATAGACATACACAGGTGCCAAGGATCCGAGTGCAACCGATTATGACTAGCAATAATCAGTACATACAGATTAGAGACGCATGTGCCAGCATCACAGTGTTATTAGCAAAAACAATGAGTCTTTCTGTAAGAAGCAGTATATTTTAAAATGAAATGGAGATCTTTTCTAAAGGTTAAAAACTCATTCAATTTTATATTTTACAGAGTTTATACAGAGTTCAATATTGTATAACTATTAATTCAACAGTGAACCTAAAAATTTTATAGCCACTTTTGAAAGAGATGTATCTTTGCTCTGGAATCTGTTACTGAGTATGCTAAAGCTGTAATGAAGTGCTTCTTCATATATATATATATATGTGTGTGTGTGTGTGTGTGTGTGTGTGTGTGTGTGTATGTATATATAAAAGGGAAATCAGGAAAAGCAGAAGAGATAGGTCTTGTTTATGTGAGATTCCAATCAAAATTTACTATGAAGTTTTTCAATTCATTCACAGTTTTAAATGCATTTCTTGGACTCCACACACAGATGGTTCATTTTTAAATTGAGGTGTCTTTCTCTTTAAGAACAACGTTTATTCTGGAGGCAGCATGGCGAGGAGGAACACATATGTGTGTGAGAGGACCACGGATCGGTACACGCTGCAGAATGGAAGAGACAGCAGGTGAGGGCAGCAGGGCCCGCAGTACCACCTTTAGTGCTCCTTACTAGTGCTCAGCGGAGATGTCTGTACATAGGAAGGGCAGGAAAGGAAGCTTGGAACTACAGACTGCGGGGAGCCCTCCTCCCTGGAGTGGCTCGCTCTGTACCAGGTGGGAGTGTATTTAGGGAAGGCAAGAAGTAAACCTCTTAGCCTTCGACATTCTGAATAAAGTGTGAGAGTGAATATCTCCCAGAACCAAAGCAGCTCCTGCGATCCTAGTCTGACCCTCATGACCAAATCCTTTCTTTATGCACGTGCCTCCATGGTGCCTCCCACCGACTCTATTATACCCAAATAGCAAAGGCTTCTTTTCCGTCCTCTAAAGAAACGTGACCATCTCAATCAGTCAGAACCACCAAATTCTTACTGTATTTTATTGTAAAAAGTGATAAACTATATTATTTTAAGAAATTGGACATTTCATTATGAGTTGGGGAGATTATTCAGTAAAGCTGAAAATGATACAGAGCTCAGGCTAATGAAATTCTGTCCTAAGCCCCACCTCTGGTGATCCCAGTAGAGTGGGCACACCCTTCTCACATTTTTTTCTTTCAGTGACTAGGCTTGTAAAGTAGTTTTCCTAGAAAGCCCAAGGATAACTGTATGTTCCTCGGTGTCACACCCTTAGGATAGACAGATGAGAACTGATTTCCAACTTACTATTTTTCCTATACTGAGTACTAATATGCAGATCCATAAATCCCCAGTAGTTTACCTGTTCTTCTTGGTCTGTGTCAATGCTGTGATGTGAGCTAAAAGGTGCTGTTTACAGAAATAGTGATCTTCATATACTGATGGAATCTTAAACATGAATAATTTCAGAAGATCCACTACAGCAACACATCACACAAAGTTGTTCTTGGAATCAGTGAACCGCATCTCCAGCAGTGAGCAGCCCATCTACAGAAATGCCCCGCCTTCTCAGATTCACATTCAGAACAAGTGTCTGTGCACGCTCTTCAGTGGAAGAGTGAGGACTTCACCCCAGACACTGAAAACAAGGACCTCAGTCCATTAGTCCCTGATGATGTGCCTTTCAAGTGTTTGGTCATGAAAGTGTTAATTTAGATTTTTGATCTCTTTTCTGCATTCTGGTAAGCTGTGCCTTCTCTTCTTTTATGTCAAAGCCTCACAGAGATGTCTGCCAGCAGTATTTCCTCTACAGGCCCCGCTGCAGCCTCTGGTGTCCCCTCAGCACGACCCCGCCACCAGAAGTCCATGTCCACCTCTGGCCATCCTATCAAAGTCACACTGCCAACCATTAAAGACGGCTCTGAAGCGTACCGACCTGGGTAACGTCCTGCTTCCCCTGTTGTTGTAGAAGGTGAAAGTATGTGTCAGTGCCAGCACCTAAATGAAGGGCCTGGAGAGGAAAAGTTTAATCGTAATAGGCACTTGCTATTTGCAGTTATCCAGAATGTTGCTTTATAATTTAAATCATTCTCCTGAAGAATATTCTTAAAGGATTTTATTTTTAATCTGTCCATAAGTATTGCTGCCTAATTTATCATTTAAGTAATTGAGGGACTGGCATGATGGCTCAGCCAGTAGACATTTGACAACCTCAGTTCAATCCCAACTCCCAGGAGGAATTGTCCACTGACCTCCACATGTGCGTGCTGTGGTACAGAGGCACACAGCTGCTCTCTCTCTCTCTCTCTCTCTCTCTCTCTCTCTCTCTCTCTCTTTCACAAACACACACACACACACATTAGTGGAAAAAAATCAGGTGAAGTTTGGGACTGGAGAGATGACTCAGCAGCTAAGAATAGTGGCTGCTCTTGCAGAGGACCCAGATCCAGTTCTCAGCACCCACATGGCAGCTCATAACTATCTGTGACTACAGTTCCAGAGGATCTGACGCCCTCTTCTGACCTCTACAGCCCTGCATGACACGAGTGCACTTACATACATGCAGGCAACACACTCATACACATAAAATAAAAATAATAATTTTTTTAAAAAATAAGGGAGATGGCTCAGCAGTTAAGAGCACTGACTACTCTTGCAGAGGACCTGGGTTCGATTCCCAGCACCCACATGATGGCTACGAACCGTCCTTAACTCCAGTTCCAGGAGAATCCGAAACCCTCTTCTGACCTCCACAGCATTGCATGACATGGGTACACTCACTTACAAGCAGGCAATACACTCATACACATAAAATAAAAATTAAAAATAAAAACTATGAAACAAAAATTAAGTAAAGTGAAGCTTGTTATTTATTTTTAAAGATTTTCTTAAATTTTATTTTATTTTTTTTTTTTATTTTATGTATATGAGTGTATTACATGCATATATGTGAGTGCACCCGTGTCGTGCAATGCCGCAGAGGTCAGAAGAGGGCTTCAGATGCCCCTGGAACTGGAGTTAAGGACGGTTCATACCGCCATGTGGGTGCTGGGAATCGAACCCAGGTCCTCTGCAAGAGCAGTCAGTGCTCTTAACCGCTGAGCCATCTCTCCAGCCTCCTTTCTTTTTTTATTTTATGTGCATGCATGTATTGCCCGCATGTAGATAAGTGCACCTGTGTTGTGCAATGCCCGTGGAGGTCAGAAAAGGCTGTCGGATCCCCTGGGACTGGAGTTACAGACAGTTGTTAGCTGCCATGTGGGTGCTGGGATTTGTTCTGCAAGAACAACTAGTGTTCTTAACCGCTGAGCCATCTCTCCAGCCCCAGGCTTGTTATTTAAACTCACAAAGGCAAGCACTAGGCTAGGTAAGGCCTCTGCGTCGTATGAGTTGCTGTTGCTATTAGTAAAGCAGATGAACTCAAGGAGCTTATTCCGGTCTGAATTACACAGCTGTTTTTTCATTTTTGCCTCTTGTACGATTTCTCAAAGTCAGAACATCTGAACATTTTAATGCTTGGATAATTAGCTTTTATTAGTCACATTGTAGCTGAGGTCTAAATTAGAAAGAGGAAATGATTGTATTTAAATATTTTTGTTTTCTTGTTTGGAGGTTTTGGGGTGGTTTTTGCTTGGTTGGTTGGTTGGTTGGTTGGTTGGTTGGTTGGTTGGTTGGTTGGGGATTTTGGGTATTGTTTTGAAACAGGGTCTCCCAATAGCCCTAGTTGCCCTGCACCTCACTATATAGTCCAGGCTGGCCTCAAACTCACAGACATCCACCTATCCCTGCCTCTCGAGTACTGGGATTAAAGGTATGTGCCACTGTGCTGGCCTTTAAAGGTTTTTTGGTAAACAATAAAATTCATGTTGTGCATTACTAAGACACCTAAGGTAAAAGCAGTGCAATCGGTGTTCCTCATCTGAAATTCCTGGGACCAGAAGCCATTTGGATTTTGGATGTTTTCAGATTTAGGAAATATTTGCCTGTACATAATGACACATATTAAAGATGGGACACAGATTTAAACATGGATTCATTTAGGTTTCTTACATGCCTTCCGTACACAGCCTGAAGATGACTATAGACAGTGTCTACAGAGCTTCATTCTGATTGTGACCTCTCACATGAGGTCACATGTGGGATCTTTCACTTATAGTGCCTTATCGGTGTTCAAAAGAATTTTGGATTTTGGAGCATTTTAGGTTTCAGATTTGCAGATTTCATAGTGAAAATACTGAACAGTGTTTGTCTTTGTGTCCTTTTGTGTCTTTAATCTCTTAATCTTTAGCAGCCGAATTTTTATAAAAAGCATTTGGTTTCATAGTGCTATCTTATCCTTCCGTGATGATATAATAAATTAATTACCGTGCCTCCCGTCTCTAGTGTGAACAAAAATAATTAGACCAACAGCAGCAGCCACAGCCTCACCCCTCCCCAGTTTTTAGCCTGAGTGAAAGCTGTCGTTATTCTGAATAATATATCTTAATTTGTCCCAGCAGCACAAGCCAGAGAGTGCCTGCTGCTTCTCCATCTGCGCACAGTATCAGTGCTGCCACTCCAGACCGGACCCGCTTCCCCCGAGGGAGCTCCAGCAGAAGCACGTTCCATGGGGAGCAGCTCCGGGAGCGACGCAGTGCGGCTTATAATGGGCCACCTGCCTCCCCATCCCACGAAACGGGGGCATTCGCACATGCCAGAAGGGGGACATCCACGGGCATAATAAGCAAGATCACTTCCAAGTTCGTGCGCAGGTCAGTACCAGCAGACTGCTGTGCTGTTTCTGTACCGGAGAGTAAATTCGGTTCTGTTCTTTGATCTGCACTGTGGTTTTTCCAGAATGGTTCATGATGTTTCATTAAAGCTGCTCTTTTACAAAAGTTGGAGTAAAGGTCCAGGAAGATATAAGTCTTTTTCCTTAAGAGGGAGAAAGAAAAAAATTGAGCAAAGTGAGAATTTAAGGGCTGGAAATGTAGCTCAGGTGATAGAGTGCTTGCCTAGTGTGCAAGACAGCCTGGGTTCCATCCCTAGCATTGTACTGGATCCCCCAGCTCTGCATAAACTAACACTAAAGAAAAGGCAAGATCAGAAATTCACACTCATCTTGAGCTGTATAATGAATTTGAAACCAACCTAGAATGCAGGTTTTTGAGATCTTCTCAAAAAGAAAATTTAAAACTTGTATAAAATAGAGCAAAACCTTAACATAAAAAGTTTAAGCAGCTGGGCGTGGTGTTGCATGCTTTTAATTCTAGCACTCAGGAGGCAGAGGCAGGTGGGTCTCTGTGAGTTCAAGGCCAGCCTGGTCTATATAGTGAGTTCCAGGACAGCTGGAGCTACAGGGAGACCCTGTCTCAAAAAAACCAAAAAAAAAAAAAAAAAAAGTTTAAGCAAAGAAAAAAAAAAAAAATCTACCCAATATTTTAAAAATTTAGAGGGGTGTTCTTTTTGAGACAGGATCTCCTGTAGTCCCAGCTAGCACTCACTATGTAGACCAGGCTGGCCTTGAACTCACAGAGATCCATCACCTGCTTCTGCCTTCCAAGTGCTGGGATTAAAGGCTTGCACCACCATGCCTGGCTATATTTAAATGTTTTGATTTAGAAAAAGGGAAATTCAAGTTCATATGTATCCCTCAAAAATACTCCTTTAAATTTTTTTTGTTGTTGTTGGGGCACAGGGTTCATGCTGTAGCATGTCTGTGGCAGTCAAATGACAGCTGGGATTGAACTCAAATCATCTGGCTTAGTGGCAAGCTCCTTTACCCACTAGACCATCTCACCACCCCCAAAAAATTTGTCTTTTAAATACTTTCAAATTGCTTACATATATAATTTACCATTTTTGTCTTTGTATAAAAAGTCTAAGGTCGCATAGATTGCCTAGGTACTATAATCTTAAAAATTTAACACCAGGTGCATGCCTTTAAATCCCAGCTCTTGAGAGACAGATAGGTGGATCTCTGAATCGGCCAGACTGCTCTACCTAGCGAATTCCAGGCCAGCCAAAATTACATAGTGAGAGCCTCCAAAAAGGAAACAAGAACAAACACCAAAATTTAGGAAACTTTAATCCCAACTCTCAGGAGGCAGAGGCAGATGGATCTCTGTGAAATGGAAACCAGCTGGGGCTACAGGGAAACCTTGTCTCAAACACCCCCAAAAAGAAAAAGGAAACAAAATGAATGCGTTGAATAAACACATAATCTGATAAGACAGTACAACATACTTCCTACAAAGTAGCCATGTGCATACAACGGCCAAGTAAATACAGACATAAATTTGGCCTGGTAACAATATCACCATGTCTCTTGACCTGCTGTATACAAAACACTGTGCTAGGCAGAGTGGGCTATAAAGATGAACGGATGGTTTCATTGCCCCCCCGGAGTCTTACAGTTGTAAAAGACACAGATAAGTAAACAACTAGCCATTACCTAACGCAGAGTGTGACTACCAAAGCATTGGAATGAGTCCAGAGGAAGGGGGAACTGTCTGCTCTGTAGCCAAGTAGTCTTGTGAACTGAGCCTTAAATGAGCCTTAAATGATCAGAAGTTATGATGTGTGCTTAAACAGTATTTATTTTCAGTGCCAGTAGTATTCCTGGGATTTAGAGTGCGGAAGCCAAACATGGTGGTTACACACCTTTAATCCCAGAACTCAGGAGACAGAAGCAGGTGGATCTTTGAGTTAGAGGCTAGCCTGATCTATATAGCAAGTTCCAAGCCAGCCAGGGCAACATAGACCATCTCAAAAAAAAAAAACCTAAATTTTTAAGTCCTCAAATGCAAGTTTCTTATCAAACCATCAGTGACCTTAAGCTGTTCGGGTCGTTACTATGCAGAGTGGCATTATGTGAGAGGAAGACGTGCTGTGCACCAGCAGTGAGGAAGCTAAAGGATGGTGTGGGCGGCCTGTGCTAGTCAGACTGGGTTGTTAGTGAAGTGGATGGAGTGCAGAAGGTGGGGTGGCACTGTTACTGCAGCCTTTTACGAGGTGAAGCCCTGTCTTCTCTCAGCTGTGGTGTTTTTTCCACCCCCAGACCAGCTGTCCCTTCCCAGGACCCTGCACATCTCAGGTTTCCTTGCCTTTTCCTATGACCTCCACATAGCAGAGTTACAGGGCAGGCTCAGGACACACACTCCCCTCCAGTTTTCCATACTCTCTTGCTCTCTCATGGAGGCTTATGGCAGTAGATACCATCTTACTTGAGCAACATTTCAATGCCCGTCTTCAGCCAGGTCTCCTCCCAGAGGCTTATCTCCAGGATCCCATAGCCTGCTCAGCATCTCCACATTCTCACAGCCTCAGCTTCTGCCCCTCTCTTCCTGTGATGGTCCCTCCCTCATTCTTTACCCTCTTACAGAATGCCAGCATTGTCCTGGGTGCCTCCAGTGACCCTTGCTTCCTCTTTATTTGCAAATAAAGAGTGGCCAATGGCAGTTGAAGCCCACTCTTGATCTTCACCTCTCCTGGCTTCGGCCTTCACCTATTCCAACTTTTCTGTATAATTCTGATCAAGTCACTCCTTGATTTAGGAGTGAGGATGTACCTCATTGGGGCAGAGGGTGTACCAGTGGTAGGGTGCTTGCCTAGCATGTGTGAGGCATTGGTTTTGATTCCTGACTTTGCAAAAAAAGGAACAGAAAAAGACCCTTAACTAGCTTCCATCTTACTCAGAATACAAATCAAAGTGTGGGGAGAGAGGCATGAGGCCTGTGTGGTCTGGCTGCTCTTTCCTGGATGATCCCCCCCATTCTTTCCCCTGCTCATTCTCCATCACCTCCCAGCACCTACTGTCGTCTGCACGAGGCACTCCTGCCTTGCTTGCTTCTTCTGTACCAAGTTTGATGGCTAAACGTAGCCTGTTCTTGCACAGGTAATGGCCTGTGCATTCAGTTGCGTATATGCTGCTGTGTAAAAGGTACTGGCTGTTGTTAAGTGTCACAGAGCCATGCTGTGTGGTATGAACTGTTGCAGCCAGCTGTGCTTCTGTGTCCCATCTGCTTCCCACCAGGGCCACTTAGAGCAGACTTTACTACACTGTTTGAAACAACTGCTCCCCACCCCCAGGTAGGCTGGAGCAGCGTGAGTCAATTGGTTTCAGCTCTTTATAGCAGAGGAAGTCGAGTCTGAGGGAGATTCCCTCCTGGTGCTCAGAGCTCGGCAACGGTATACTCCTCTGTTAATAGGACAAAAAAATGTCCAGTGAGACTGTGTTATCTTAACAGCAGGTCAACACTGAAACCATCTTTGTTGCACTACCCTCCTGCGTAGCATAGCCGTACATCTACACAGCTCACACCTACACAGCACACATGTACTACACGGCACACACCTACCTAGACTGCACACACCTACAGAGTGTACACCTACATAGCGTACACCTACACAGCACACCCTACACAGCATACATCTACACAGCACACACCTACACAGTGTGCACCTACGCAGCGCGCACCCACACAGCACACACCTACAGAGCGCATACCTACACAGCGTACACCTACACAGCATACATCTACACAGCTGGAAAGGTGCGTTGCATTGTGAACCAGCTCAGAAATGTTCTGTTTCCCTCAACTTGCTATAATAAAAATAGCTTTGTACAGACATCATGAGTAGTATCCTGCTGAATGGAAATGCCAGTTATTAAAAACCATAAATTTAAGAGACTCTTTGAATATGAGAATAACTTTTATTATCCTTTTCAGTTCTGAAAAACAAATGGTTTTTGTACAATATTGTTATGGGAAAAGGCTATGGGTTATGGAAAACCCATTTGTACAATGTAGTTGTAGAAAAAGGTTAAAGCCTTATAGGGCTTGAAATACTTGTGATTTTTATTTATTTTTATGTGTTTGAGTGTTTTGCATGCATGTAGATAAGTGCACCATGTGTATACAGTGCCCACAGAGGCCCGAAGAAGGCGTCGGATCCCCTGGAACTAGAGTTACAGTTGTTAGCTGCCATGAGAGTTCTGGGAACTGAACCCATGTCCTTAGCTGTCGGGGGTCCTGCCCTGACACAGGAGCTGGGGAAAGGGAGGTGAGCTGTCCGCCTGTTACCCGCAGCCTCCCCGGGAGACAATCAGACGTGACAGGGAGCCAGTCAAGCAGGAACTCGTTTATTGCAGGCATTACAGGGCTTATGAAGGCAAAAACCACGAAGGAAAATCCCCTCCCCAGCCAAGTGTCCAATCATGTTAAAGGTCAACTTGAGCATGCAGTCTCCTCTCCATAGCACAGCATAGTGTTCGTGAGGTGATCATGTGCTGCCAAGATGCACGGAAATGGCAGGAGCCAATCAGCGATTCTTCATAACAAGTCTGGCTTCGCCCCAGCCACTTCCTCTAGGCACCATCTTGCCCTGTCCTTGGCCTCAGGCCCCTGCATCTCTCCCCCTACTTTGTTTTAAAAGTGAAGTTCCTTAAGGATAGCCCCTGGGGACGGGGCGCACCGTCCCCATCCCCCTCCGCTGCTATGGCCTCTCTGTCTTAGGTTGCTTCTCCTCAGGCACTGAAGTTGCCCGTCCTTGGGTAACCATGATTGCCCTCATGGCCCCTGTCTTGGATTCATCAGTCTGGGAGGGTCTTACCCATCATTGGGACCAGCCATGCCCTTTTGCGGTTAATATACGGGGGTCTATCCCATAAGGGGGCAAAGCAACCTGGGCCCTCAGGCTAGCTCAAGCATCCATGCCTGGATTTGTCTTGAGGAGGGACCCAAGGGGGATTGGGTGGCCAGGGCAAGTTGGACCAGGACTTTCTTCATCTGTCTTTGTCTTCTGATAACCGAGCAGAGATACCTGAGGAGAACAAAAGCTAGCACAAGCATTAGAAACATGCTCCCATAGGCAAGTAACCAAGTTGGATCTAAGAACCCCTTGATATGCTCCCGTACCTTACTAAAAAAGGAGGAGTCCATCGATAGGACCGGGGCCCAAGTATAATTTAGAGCAATAATCTAATTGGTCAGCAATATGGAATAGTTAAGAAATTGTTGGGTCCAGTGGCCATGAATATAGTCCGCGAGTTGTAGGCGTGATTTAGTAATATTTTGAACTTTGTAAGGGGTGAGACAAAGTGACCTAAAGTGAGGGTCACAAGCTAGCAGAGCCATGTCTTTGGTAATTGCCAGCTCTTCACTTAAGAGAAGGGCAAGAGTATAGGCGGGGAAGGGACCAAGGCCCAGAGGTCCTCGGCTTTTATCTGGCAGATGGCCAGCAGGAGGAGTACCATTATTGACAGATTTTGTTCAGCCATCTATTGATCAGATCTTGAATAATGATGGTAACGATAAAGATGATGATAGCCAGGGTAACAGCGGCGAGCATGGCAATGAGCACTGGAGGAAGTGAGACTGAGCATGTTTAGACTTTTTTCCTGTATGGGTGGTAGCCCACCAGGCATGTGAGAACATGTCAATAGACACGAAAACATACTTGAGTTTTCCAAAAGGAACATAATATGTGACATCTGTCTGCCAAAGAGAGTTAGGCTTCAGCCCCCTAGGGTTTACCCCTGGTTGTTGGAGGGGTGGCACCTGTAGAAAGGGTTGACAAGACTTACAGGTATGTACAATTTTTCTTAGGTCCTTGATAGGGACTTGAGGGAACCTCTTATGGAGTCCCCGCCAATTTACATGGGTATGATTATGCAGTTGTTGAGCTTTCTCCAGGCCTGCTGATAGGATATGGGTAGAAGCCATTTTGTCTGCCTCTGCATTGCCCTGGGAAAGGAACCCAGGCAGTCCTTGGTGGCCCCTAAAGTGCTGTAAGAAAATGGGGGCACTTCTTTCTGTTAACAGTGTTCGAACCTGGATCATTAGGGGGGTAATAGGGTTATCATCTAGCTGAATATGAGAATTTAATAATCCAGGGAGAAGGTTGACTACATATAAGCTTTCAGAGAACAAGTTCATGGGGTCATCTACTTTGGACAAGGCTAGGGCAATGGCCATGAGTTCTTTAAATTGAGCCATGAGTTCCTTGAATTGAGCTGAGCCATCACAAGTGTGGACCTATCTTTTTGGTTTCTCATCTGCCCCTGGGTATACTACCACTGCAGCTCCAAATCTGCCCCTGTCAGTGAAAACATAGGCTTTTACTAACGGCTTCCTGACAAAGAGCCAGGGAGCATCCCAACAGAGGGTACGAAAGGAGGTTACCCATTTATGAGGGCCATAATGACAGTCCAACTTTCCCAGAAAGCCCTCCAAGGCTATGGCCATTCGCTGTTGTTTTTGCAAAGCCATTTAAAGTCCTTTAGCCAATAAGGGATAATAATCTTGTGGGGGTCAATGCCAGAATATCTCAGGGCTATATCCTGTCCTTTCTCAATTAGGTCAGCCAACTGGTCTGTGGGTGTATACACCCGTGGAGTGCCCCCTAGGGAGGTATGTACCCATTTGAGGGGCTTCCCCCCTTGTGTGAGGACGGATGTCATCAGGGCCTCGCCGGGGAGCACCCATAGTTCGAGGTCCTTTCCAGGCATATAGCGGGCCCCCTGTAAAATGTCTAGGTGTTGTGGGGACAGATGAATCAGCTCTGACGGCTGTTTACCTACTAACAATTGGAATAGGGGCTCCAGTGTCTCAGTGGAGACAGGCATCCAGGATCGTAGCCAAATGATCTCCCCCAATAGTTTTTGAAGTTCTGTCAGGGTCATATTAGGTTTAATAGTCAGATGTGGCTTTAACAGACTTACCCCTTCCATGGACAATGTAGTCGCCAGAATCTTAAAGGGGGCGACAGTCTGTATTTTGTCCATGGACACTTGAAGCCCTCCCACCTGGAGGCATTTTTGAGTGAGCTCATATAATTCCTGCAGTTGGTGGGGATTTGGTGTCCCCCAAATTATATCATCCATGTAGGCATATGCAGTAGCATGTGGCAAAGACTCTGTTGGGCTCAAGAGAGCCCTTATGAAGCTCTGACAGAAAGCTGGGCTATTGGCCATGCCTTCGGGCAAGACCGTCCATTCATACCTTTCATCAGGCATGCTAAAGTTGATGGAAGGCACAGAGAAGGCGAACTTCTCGCAATCTTGGGGTTGCAGGGGGATAGAAAAAAAGCAGTCTTTGATATCTATAACTATGAGAAATAGATCTAAGGGGATAGCGGGTATCCAGGGAAGTCCCCTCAAGGAGACTCCCTCCAGGGTTATTCTGTCATTGACCTTGCGGAGGTCCTGTAGCATCCTCCATTGGCCAGATGACTTTTTTATGACAAAAACAGGGTGTTCCAAGGGCTCATGGAGGGGCAGATATGCCCCAGCATAAGTTGTTCCTGTATAATATGCCTCAAAGCCTGGAGCTGAGTCTCGGGCAAGGGCCACTGTTCCACCCAACCTGGGCTCCCTGGGGACCATCCAGATTGCAGGAACTTGAGGAATGGCGGCCTCTAGGATTTGGGGTGGACCCAGGGAGACTTGGACTCCTCCCCCCTGTAGTTTGAGAGGTGGTCAAGGGGGTGTCTAACCCTGTTAATTTCCTCATCATCGAGGAGCCTTTCAATAAACTCCCTATTGTCTGTGGTCACAAAAACATCTGCCCCCCCAGGAGGTCTCTCCCGAAGAGGTTGTAGGAAAGCCCCTCAGTCACCAAAGGTCTAATCTCTCCCTTAGTACCATCTGGGTCCCGCCAACAGAGCCAGTTTTTAAGCTCCCATGATGGCATGGTGCTGCCGACACCCATCACCTGTGGGCCAGGCTCGAGGGGCCATCTTCCAGGGACTTCTTCTTTCCTTAGAATGGTCCTATCTGCCCCAGTGTCAATAATGCCCCGGAACCTCTGCCTATCAGGCAAGATGTCTATCTTAGGGCAGAGCCCCGGGATGATAGGGACTGTCCAGTGGGCAGTAGGCCCTCCAGGGCCTGTGCGCCCTCCCCCTTTGGGTGACGGGGCTGGGGGTTGCCCCAAGTCTAGTTTAAAGGTTTGCCTTCCACATCATACCAGGACCGGCAGTCCTTCTTCCAATGAAACCCCTTGCAGCAGCGTGGGCACAGGGCCCTGGACTTGTCCTCCTCCACCTTGAGAGGGGCTTTCCCTTGCGGGCAGTCTCTCTTTATGTGTCTGGGCTGGCCACACTCAAAACATCTCCAGCCCTCAGCCCTGGGGCGTCTATCCTGTGGCCCAAGGCCTGTGAGGGCTTCTCTAAAGGCTGTAGCTAGAGCCTCTGTCTGTGTCTTGAGGACCGTGGCCATAGCCTCAGTCACCTTTGTTTTGGTCCCTATGTCCTTTGAGGCCACGATCCAGCTGCTCATGGAATGGTCCTTTAACCCCGCGCAGGTGGCCTTATGGTCGGCGTTCATATCATCCTATACTAGCATTTTTATGAACTGTTCTCTGAGTGGCCCGGGGGGAAACTTTTTCTTTAGACTCTTTACAACCCTATCTACAAACTCATGTAATGGCTCCCCTGAGCTTTGATGGATCCCCGATATGGGCGGCTCCGTAGGGTCCGTATCTAACTTATGCCAGGCCTTGAGGCCGAGGGCCCTGACCTTTTCCGTATATGGTGGCAGAAGTTCTGCCTGCTGGGCGCCCGTGGCAAAGGCATCCATGGTCCCTGTCAGCATGCTGAAAGTGATAGGGATGGGGGGGGTTGGCAGCACGATTATTTTCCGCCTGGACCCGACATTCCTCTCAGTATAGTGCCGCCGCCCATTTAATAAACAAGGAGCTGGGGAGGACTGCCTTGGCTAGATCCATCCAGTCTTTGGCCGTATAGGGCTGATATACCAAGCCCTGGAGAAGGGTGTCAACTCAGGGGGACCCAGGGCCTTCCTCAGCCACCTCCTTCTTTAATTCCTTAAGATCTTTAGACTCCCAAGGGTACCAGGTGGCCGGGCGCTGGGGTCTGGGGTTGATGTTTACAGGGAAAGCCTGGACCCAGGGCTGTGGGAGTGGAGGGCTCCTCTCCTTCATGTTCATCCCGACTGCCCAGGGTCCCCCCTTTTTCTCCCCCACTCTTGTCACCCCCCCTTTCCAGATCTCTCCACAGCATGTGCTTTGGTTTCACTTTTGACCGTTGGGCTCTCCCCTCATCAAACGCGACCCATTGGTCTTCCCCTGTGGTCTTATCTACCCGGCAAAGGCTGGTATGCCCGGGGCTCGGATCAGGTTGAAAACATGACTTAAGGGTGAGATCGTGGGGTAAAACCCCAAGGGTGGTTGCTCCCCTCTATTGATCTCTGCCTTGCAAGCCAGTTGTTCAAGCTGGCCCCAGGTAGCCCACTGGAATAAATTGCCAGCGGGCAGCCAGGGAGCGAGACGCAGGGTGGCCTCCCAGACCTTCTTTGATGAGGAATCGGACTGTTCTAACCCCCTGGATCTCAACATGTGTCTCAGCGCCGTGAGCGCCGGGTCCTCACTCTTGCTCGTTGCGTTACCCATCTCTTGAGGTCTCACTTCCCTCAATACTCACCCAGTTAGCCCTGGCGATCAGCTCCCATACCAGGTCCAAGTGGTCTTTGAGCCCCACGTTGGGCGCCAGATGTCAGGGGTCCTGCCCTGACACAGGAGCTGGAGAAAGGGAGGTGAGCTGTCTAGGGAGACAATCAGATGTGACAGGGAGCCAGTCAAGCAGGAACTCGTTTATTGCAGGTGTTACAGGGCTTATGAAGGCAAAAACCACGAAGGAAAATCCCCTCCCCAACCAAGTGTCCAATCATATTAAAGGTCAACTTGAGCATGCAGTCTCCTCTCCATAGCACAGCATAGCGTTCACGAAGTGATTACGCGCTGCCAAGATGCACAGAAATGGCAGGAGCCAATCAGCGATTCTTCATAACAAGTCTGGCCGCGCCCCAGCCACTTCCTCTAGGCACTATCTTGCCCTGTCCTCGGCTTCAGGCCCCCCTGCACTTAGCCAGAGCAACCAGTGCTCTTAACCACAGAGCCATTTATCCAGCCCCAATACTTGTGATTTTTAATAACCTGATTTAAGTTTAATGTGTAGAAGTATTGTACTAATTTGGTAGATGGAAAAATGACACTGACTTTAATGCTGTTGTGTTCATTTTACATTAAAAAACTACATTTGTGAAATGGCTCAGATATTAAGACAACCTTAAGAGTTCAAGTTGATGGTTTTCCTAGCTCCTTAAAGTAGTTTGTTCTATCACAATCCACCTTTTAGCATTTTAAAGTTAGGTTGTAACTTAGGCCTCCTCTGGAGATATCCAATCACCTTTAAAATGGCAAAGGGGTTAGAGTTTTGGAAGACTTAAAAAATATGAATCACCTTCAGTGCAACACAATTAGCAGTGTTTCTCTTGTTTGTTTCAGACATGGATATACAGGTAGGATCGTTGTTTATTTGTAATTCAGTCCATGTTTTTAGATTCAACTGCTTGGACAGACTGTTGACTTACTATGCATGAATTATTAGCAAAATTTCTTTTTTAGTCTTTTTGAGACAGGGACTCCCTGTAGCCCTAGCTGTCCTGGAACTCGCTATGGAGAAAGGGCTGGCCTCAAACTCACAGAGATCTGCTTCTGCATCCCAAGCGCTGGGATTAAAGGCGTGCACCACCCAGCACACCCTGCCCCAAAATTTCTAAAATAAGTTCATTGTCTATTTTAAATTGGTATTTACTTTTAGAAAAACATATTGGACTCTCTTCCTCGATTTATTTCTTTCCTCTGAACTCAGGTCCTAGTGCTTATATAGCAAACACTTTTCCCACTGAGTCATCTCCCAGCTCTACTAAGTCCTTTCTAACTATAGTATTAGCTCCTTAACCTGCCTGAGTTTTACTTCTAACTATGAAGTAAACTAGCATCTGTTTTCTTAGTTGGGTGACTACTGGAATTATATGTAATAACATGAAGTTTAATATTGCTGTTGATAATTATTAATCTTATTTAATCTTAGTTTATTCTAAACTGAGACAAAGATAAATTATGAGGTTATAATTATGGCTGGAAATTGGAAGATCATGTTTAAAAAAAAAGAATAACTAAATTTTCACCCAAAATCTCTTCTTGACAATATGTAGTAGATGCTCAAGAAATGGCAGTAGCACATGGTTATGGTTGAGAACGTGAAGGACTGTATCAGACCCAGCAGTCCTAGGAAACTGTCATGGTAGAAGTCTGTCTGCTGAACAAGTTAACTCTGGAATCATTTTAGTTGTTGGTTTTCTTTATCTCTTTTTTGCTTTTATCATTAAATCTCAGCTTCTCTTTGTTTTTGAGGGATCCAAATGAAGGTGAAGCCAGTGGTCGAGCCGACACAGCCAGGTGAGGAGTGGGGGCTGCTGGGAGCACGTACTAGATACTCACAGCACTTGATGATCACGAGCAGAACTGAGAATTTGACAGCATATGTATCTTAAATCTTTATATTGGGATGGGGTTTCCTAATGTTGCCTAGCCCCTAATGAAATTTAAGTTCATTAACTTTAAGTTTGTGACTTACAAATATTACTTTGAATTATATACTTGAAGAAATAGGCTTTCTCTTCTGTAAAATAAGTCATAATAGAAAAATTAATAAATTAAAATGTGGTGTTCTTTTTCTTTTTAATATGTTGTAACTAAAATTAGCCTGAGTCATATAGCATAGACTATAAATATGAAGGAAGGTTTGATATAGTAATATGTTTAGGTGAGCAGTCAATATTGGACCATGTTTTAAAACTTGGCCCTGACATGCATTCTGGGTTTTCCCCGGAGAAAAATAGAGAAGACCGTGAGATGAATACTTTCTATGTTTATTTAATAGTTTTTGTTGTGTATTTGTTGTTTTCTTAAGACTGAAGTTTGTGGCCTTTTGGAGGCTCAGATTCCTAGGAATAAAGGAGACAGTATTTTTCTACTCTTACATACATGTAAATGTATATGTTTCTAGAAAAAACTACAAACTTGTTTTAAGGTATACAATTTCTTCCTTAAATCACAAATAAGTGAGTTGTATTTAACAGGTAAAAATTGTAACCTTTGTCTGTGATTGGATAGTTGTTCAGCATATTAAACACAGGGCAGTCTATATCATGAGTAACCCACTGATCTTACCCTCCTGTGATTATTTGAGATGGTTTTCTGGTTCTGTATTATTTGTGAGAGATCTGCATAAGCAGACCTCAGTGTCAGTCATCTACTGTGTGCCCAGCGTAGTGCTAGATGCCTGGAGCATGTCAGGAAATAAAGCAGGCAAAATCCTGGAGCCACTGATCCAGGGTAGAGTCAGGTGACAATCAGAACCCTAGTAAATGGTTAAGTGGAGGACTAGAATGATACAAACAGGAAAATGGGGGGTAGGGTAAAAAGTGACACACTAGGCTAGGAGTTAGGGTGCAGTGGGGTGGTTGGGGGAGCCTAATAGAGAAAGTACACAGAGACTGGGATAGAGTAAGAGAATTATCCATGTAGCACCCACAGGAAGTAAATCCTCGCTATGCAGAGGCCTGGAGAGGGGAGCATAGCCGTTGTAGTCAGAAACAGTTTAGACGCCGGTGGGAACAAAGAGGAATGTAAGAGACAAAGGCTGGGAGTAGAGACGGGGGAGCCACCACTGTGGTACAGACTAGTTTATAGACACCTTTAGCGACCATGGAGCTTATTGGTAGTGCTGTGATGAGCAGAACATCTCAGGCTGTCAGAAACTGCTTCCTCTGTGGTTGTTACGTTCCTACACAAAAAGGACAGAGAAAGAAAAAGGAACTTGATTTCTATTTCAAGTGCATTTTATGAAGAGAATCCCTGTGATCCTCAAAGTGGGTGTGTATGTATACGTGTGTATGTGTGCATGTATGTATGTGCACATGTGTGTTTGTATGTGTATATGTGTCATCCCAGTTTACATTCTGTTGCTGTGATAAAACACTGACCAAAAGCAACTTGAGGAGGAGGTTTATTTGGCCTACTGGTTACAGTCCATCATCAGGGGAAACCAAGGCAGGAACCCAGAGTAGGGAAATGAAGCCGAGGCCATGGAGGAGCACCACACACTGGCTTGCTTCCCCTAGACAGTGCACCGTGGGCCAGACCCTCTGCTATCAATCAGAAATGAAGAACATGCTTCACGGACACCACCACAGGCCAGTCCAATGAAGGAAATTCCTCTTCCCAGGGGTGTCAAGTTGACAGCTGAAGTGGTGTCATATGTGCACACTGTGTGTGTGTGTGTGTGTGTGTGTGTGTGTGTGTGTGTGTGTGTGTGTGTGTGTGTGTGTGTGTGTACAGAAAATAGAGAATCTTTCTGCAGAATTGACCCAAGAAATATAGAAAAAGAACTTTAAATATTAAATTCTTCACTTTCAGCTGCACATTTCCTTGCCAGGAACAAGTGCACTTAAGAAAATATGCTGCTTTAGAGTGAAGATACTAAAAGCCAGAGTATAGGATATCTTCCAGCTGTTTACAGTTTTTACCACAGAAAGATAACATGAATCTGGATCTCTGAGTTGACTGCAAACTGGATAGTTTCATTAGCTGAATTATAATCACTGAGATGTTGTGGTTGTGCAGATTCTTCACTGAGTAGAACTGTGTTTCTCCTTCTTCCCCTTCACCCTCTTCTAGAAGTACATCAG
The DNA here is from genome assembly GCF_000622305.1 of Nannospalax galili. Lineage (NCBI taxonomy): Eukaryota > Metazoa > Chordata > Mammalia > Rodentia > Spalacidae > Nannospalax > Nannospalax galili. The sequence goes on along the minus strand of NW_008359963.1, from coordinate 4,810,648 downwards.
GGGAACCAAAAGACAAAGATGAGGCTAAAGATTCCAAGCCGCGTTCCTTGCGGTTCACGTGGAGTATGAAGACCACCAGCTCCATGGACCCGAATGACATGATGAGAGAAATCCGGAAAGTGCTAGATGCAAACAACTGTGATTATGAACAAAAAGAAAGGTTTCTGCTTTTCTGTGTGCACGGAGATGCTAGACAGGATAGCCTCGTGCAGTGGGAGATGGAGGTCTGCAAGCTGCCTCGATTGTCACTAAATGGGGTCCGTTTCAAGCGAATATCTGGGACATCTATTGCCTTTAAGAACATTGCATCCAAAATAGCAAACGAGCTTAAGCTGTAAAGATATCTAAATTTGCAGGATCAGGATGATACATCCACATTTGAATGTACTGGTAATGCCTAATGTGGTCCGCCTGTGAATCTCCCATGTAGAATCTGCCCTTAATGCAATAAGGTTATACATAGTTATGAACTGTAAAATCAAAGTCAGTATGAGCTGTAATAAAAATCTGTAGCTTAAAAAGTAGGTTCACATGTACAGGTAAGTATATTGTGTATTTCTGTTCATTTTCTGTTCATAGAGTTGTAAAATAAACTATGATTGCTTAAAAACTTGTATAGTTGTCTAGATCTCCGCACATAAATGTACATTTAATGCTTTGAGTTGAAAATGTATTCCGGTTATTTACGTTCTGGTGGGTTTTTTAAATTCTTACTTCCGTCATGCTGTTTTGAAAACTGTCCAGGATTAAAAATGCACAGGAATCGTCTTTCAAATTGTATCATGGACTTCATACAGTTATTTTACAGTCACACTCAGTTTAAGCCAGAGCTGATGAGCAGGTCTGTGAGTTCGATTACTCCTGCTCCTCTTTGCTCTCGGCCTTGGAGTCAAACAAGGTGTAGTTGAGAAGATGCGAAACGTTTACAGGGTTGGCACTTAGACTCTTGAAAATAAAGTACATGAAAATAAATAGTAGTTTTGCTTGAGCTGATTAAGAAGTGCTGAGGGAAAAAAATTAAATCTTTACCAAGTCAATGTTGACCTTTGTTTCCTGACCCACCCTCTGCTAACTGTACCAGCAAAATGGAAAAGAATCCATAGTCCATCGGCTGTTCTAACTTAGGTTTACCGCCTTCAAATTCTGCAAGGTAATTGGGGGAATGTCACCTGTGAGGACTGTTTCATAGCACAACTCATCTTTCCAATGTTGATCAATGCATCAGTTAGGAAATAATGCCACCTCAGGAATTAACTGGCATTGGGAACATTTGCCTCGTTGTCCTCTGAGCCTCCTCGTCCACCCCTGTCGCTGTAACATCTGTAAGTACTCAAGAGTCTTGTGAGATGTGCTCTTGACACCGGTTGATTTTGGGTTTAGGCTTGCCTGTGGCTCAGTGTGCTCCCATGGAACCATTTATTTAAAATGTTTTGCCCAAATTCTTGTGTTTATTCCCCCTGTAAGTCATGCCTGTAACTTGTGCTTTATAACTGGGCACTTGCCTCTCTTTCTTTATTAGTGATGTATGCGACATACAGCCACAAGCTGTACAAGGTACATTTTAATACTTGTTATTTTATACTGAATAGCCTTGGAGGTTGACTGTGCAATGTTGTTTCATGTTGTAATGACTATAATACCAACATACGGGCCCATCCACACATTCCTGAGAAGGTGTGCTCCAAGCTTGTTGGTTGAAAGAAAAATAAAGCTGTGACCAGTGCTGTCACTGAAGCCAGCATTGGAAAGCCATCAGCGTGGGTGCCGCGCTGTTCCGCTGTGGTTCCAGATGAAGAGGATTTTTACCTTCTGTGCTGTGATGTAGCTTTCTTCTGTAGCATTCTGTTCTAAAATGATGTGTATTCTTGCCTTAGCGAAGGGTGGCGTTTGGAAAAAAGACAAAACAAAGCTGTGTGGCCCCCTTTTAACCAGTGTTCATCCAGAACAGTTGATGCAAATCCCCACTCACTCTCACGGTGCACACGGAATTTTACTTGAACGGGTCTCATAATAAAGCACTTGTCTTTTGTTCTTTCTCTGAGTGCGCATCACCTGTTTTCTGCTCAGAAGGCATTCTTCGTGCGTTCCTTCCTGTGTTCTGAGTCTGGTTGGCAAAGCCATGAAGCTGGGTAGGTTTTCAGGATGTCATGACAGGAAAGCTGCGGGTAGGAAATCTGGTCACTGAAACACTTTCCACAGTGTGGATCTGAGCCTTTTTCAAGGCAGAAGCTGGTGTTTCTTGTATTTTCTCACCCTGGTCAGCTCCTGTATTCTGTGGGAAGGAATTTTACTTCAGTATTTTTTTAAGAACTAAAATTGAAATCTTGACATTCACTTTATATTTTCCATTTTATGTGTTCGTGATAACTTTTTTGAAGACTTAGAGAATTTTAATATGTTTGAATAAATAAACGGCAGTTTATGTTCACCAGGTACATGATGTCAGGGTTTCCTTGGCTCTGTGGAGATGCTACAGGACATGAATCCCTTCTGTTATTTCTTAGACTCTCAGACACAGTGTTTTGTTTGATAAAGAAAGCTAAGATGAAGATGAAATCTGCTCCAGAATCTTGGCCCAATAATATATTCTGTGAGGTCAAATTTGATTTGAAACTCAGTAGACTTGATTATGAGGTGATTTTTCAACAAAAGGCCTGACAGTGGGAAAACAAAGTGGCCCAACAGGGAGGCCCAGCTTCCTGTGACTGCGCAGCGCTGCCCCATACTTACGGTTGCCCGATGGTCTCCGCCTTGGTTTCAGAGTACCTATAGTGAGAACTGTCCTAAGATGGATACCACAACTTTAAGAGGTGGTTCCTAACTTGCCCAGACTGGTCCTTTTGGGAAGATGATGTACTACACACACAGCCAGAAAAGATGCTCATAAGAAATCCAGGGGAGACTGACTTCTGAATGGGTGCCAGAAAGAACGGCCTAGTAGAAAGACAGGTCAGGAAAAGGCCCTCCAGATAGAAGGAGCACGTGAAGGGAAAGAGGCGGAGCTGTGAGGCACTTGGAAATGGAAACATGTTGGGGAGTGTCCAGGTTCACTGAGGTCATCGATAACAAGTCACACTGCCAGTTTGTGGTGGTGTGCGCATGTGCTCCTAGCACTAAAACGGTGGAAGCAGGAGCATGGCTGCAGTTTCCAGACCAGCCAGGGATACGCAGCAAGACCCAACCAAAAGACAAAAAGTATTGGCAGCCACAGCTTCAACTTGATCTCTGTCTGATCCTTAATTCAGCTTATTTATTGAGTGTGAATGTACATCAGAGTCCGAGTTATAGGGAAAGAGCAGTTTAAAAAAGGATACCTGCAGGGTGTGGTGGCACACGCCTTTAATCCCAGCACTCAGGAGGCAGAAGAGGGTAGGTTTTTTTGGGTTCAAGGCCAGCCGGTTTTACAAAGTGAGTTCCAGGAAAAAAAAAAAAAAAAAATTAGTAGAAATGCTTAGAAAGGCTTGAAGGATAGAGCCAGAAAGATCTTTTCAGAGGTTATCAGTAATGAAACGTGGGTGAAATGGCACAGGTGGGAGTAAGAGGAGGTGGAAGGGCTAAAGTGGGGGAACCCAGAGGTGTTTCAACAGATGTACCATGCGGAGGGTTTTTGTGTTGTCATCAGTGCCTTGCAGATGTTGGTATCAGCCAATGAAAGACTATGCACCATGTGATTGGCCCAGCCCTCTACCTAGACAGAACTGCCAGTCTGCAGTACAGGAAGGCAGGGGGCAGAGCGGGGATCTGAGTTCCATTATTAAAAAGCCAGAAATGGGCTGGGGAGATAGCACAGTTGGTAAAGTGCTTGTCATTAAGCATAAGGACCTGAGTTCAATCCCCAGAACCCACATAAAGGAAATTTTTTTAGGGAAAACAGGCACAGTGGCACATGCCTGTAATCTCAGCAGTGGAGAGACAGAGACGGGAGGATCCCTGTGGCTCACTGGCCAGCCAGCCCTGCCTAATTGGTGAGCCCCAGATCCCTGAAGTTGACCTCTGGCCTCTACATGTGCATGTATACATACACACGGTGCGGGTTGGGGGGAAGAGAACACTGAACTGAGAGATCAGGAGACCAAGATGAGTAGAGCCTGCAGGGCAGAATGCTGTAAGGAGAGAACTGTGCAGATCAGAGCTCCAGGGGCAGATGGGCACAAGCCTGTGACAAAACCTACCTGAAAGGTGCCACCTGAAAATACCCCAGGGAATCATCATATTCCATGTCAGAGCCAGCCTGCCCCAACCAGCTGTAGAACAGTTTGCCTGTTAACCCTAGACTTAATGCTGCTTTGCTGCCAAGCAGGGAAATACAACCCGTAACAACAGGACAAAGTCAATACTGAGTCAGAAATGTCAGTATTGACTAGAACAATTGTACGTTCTGAAAGAGGAAGGAGTAGGTGAAGAAATGCAGCGTGAAACGTTTCCAGACATCAAGACATGTTCAGTGTCTTACAGTTTCTGAGGAGAAGAGCATGCCAGATGGAACTGGTAGAGATTAGCCATTTCAGGAAAAAAGATGGTAGAGTTGAAGACAGCGAAAGAGACTGAAACAAACAGAAGACAACTGAAACAAAGAATACTGGGTCAGCGAGCTCTGGAACCATCTCAGTCTACTCTGAGGCAGCCCTACAGAGGGGATGGAGAAAAGGACATTTGAAGGTGGAATGGATGGAATTTTTCAAACTTTTCCTGGAAATCATAAGCTCATAGACCCCAAATGTTCATCAAACACCAAAGAAAATTATGCGAGGTTTTCATAGGTTGCTTTGAAATGGTGGCTATTACAAAACCAGCTGTAGGAGGGGAAAGACATGAAAATAAAGAATTACAAATTATCAGAAATGAAAAAAGCCAGAAAAATACTGGAAAAAATGAAACTGTTAAACTAGGATTCTATACCCAGACGAACTATCTTTACAAACCAGAGGATTGACATAGAAAAGCTGAAGAATTTATCACCAGCAGACTTGCGAGACTTACAGATTTACAAGAAGCGCCCTAGGAAGGCTTCCAGGCGGACGGGAGAGTGTATCAGATGGGGTTCTACGTCTTCCCAAAGGCATCAAGAATGCAGAAAGCGAAACTGTTTTAAGAGTCAAAATAGTAGCAATGTAGTGTAAAACCTATAACGTGAAAGCAAAACTTACAGTAACACAGCACAAAAGCCTGAAGGGTGTTTGTAGGGTGCTTATGCCAAATGTGTGGTTTCCTGTGACTGTAAGATGGACTATCATGTCAGAGGCACACTATATATACACTTTGACTCAGTCCCCCAAAATACACAATGGTTACAGCTAAAGAGCCAGCATAGGATGGAATGTTTTAAATGTATTCATCTAAAACACTCAAATAATGACACAGTCGGCAGATGAAGAGACCACCCACAGCGGGGGAGAAAAGTTCTGGAAATTACCCGTCTGATTGAGTTAATGTCCAAAATGTATAAGGAACTTAGATAACTCAATAGGCCGAAACCTCAACTTAGAAATGTGCAAGGGACCTGAATAAATATTTTTAAAAGATATTCAAATGACCAATGAGTATGTGGGGGGAAATGCTCAATGCAATTAAACCACAGGTTCAAGCCAGGAGTGGCAGTGCACTCCTGTAATACCAGCACTTGGGAAGCAGAAGCAGAAGGGTCATATCTGAATATTGCTAAAAAGACAAAAGGTAAATGTGGACAAGGGTCTGGAAAAAGGAGAATTCTATGCTGTGTGGAGTATAAATTAATGCAGCCTTTTTGGAGAACAGTATGAACAGTCCTCAAAAGTTAAAAGAGCAGCCATATGATCCAGTGATCCCAAGGCTGGGGGTATAGCCAAGTGATGTGAAGTCAGAATGTTGAAATGATACTTGCATCCTATATTCATTGTAATAGTCACAAAAGCCATTCTATGGAATCAACCTGGGCATCCACTAGCACAAGCAGATGCAGAAAAGGTGGGACATACACAGAATGGAGTACTATTATGCCCGATAAAATGAAGGAAATCCCATCACTGTGACAACATAGATCAGCCTAGATGGCATTGTGTTAAATGAAATAAGCCAAACACAACGACAGACGCATGTGAAATCTAAAAAAGCTAAACTCATAGAAACAGAGAATAAAATAATGGTTATGAGCCTTGAAAGGGAGTTGGGGAGATGGTCAAAGAACACAAAAATTCAGATAGGATAAATAACTTCATGAGAACTGTTTTATATAATGATTGTCATGGCCACTGTGTCCAATGACAATGTGTCATATACTTGAACAATGCTAAAAGAGTAGGCTTTGAGTGTCCCAGCTACAAAAAAGTATGTATTACAATAACATGTTAAACAGCTTGGTTTTGATCATTTAACAATATACACATAACAAAATATGTGCACCACATGTACATAGCTTCAATTTTCAGAAAAATAAATTGTACAAAAAAACACTCCAAGACATTTAAAAACTAGAAGAAGAAATGAAACAGATAAGAAAATATAAAGGAAATAGCAAGTGACTGTTTTTTAGTTGGTTGGCTTGTGTTTGAGACAGGATCTCCCTGTAGCCCCAGCTGGCCTAGAACTCATTATGTAGACCAGGCTGGCTTTGATCTCACAGAGATCCATCTGCTCCTGTCTCCCAAGTGCTGAGATTAAAGGTGTTCATCACCATACCCAGCACAAGTGACAATTTTGACCCAAACATCACATTAAACATTTTTTAATGGAAAGGCTATGTGGCCCAACTATATACTCATACAAGAAACCCATTTAAGGGGCTGAAGAGATGGCTCAGCAGTTAAGAGGACCCAAATTCAGATTCCAGCACCCACATGGTGGCTAACAACCATCTGTAACTCCAATTTGGGATCCGATGCCCTCTTCTGTCCTGCATGGGCATTGCACATCATAGGGGCACTTATATACATGCAGGCGATACATTCATATACACAAAATGAAATAAAATAATAATAAAAGAAACCCATTTAAAAAATAAAGATATACCTAACTAAAAGTTAAAAGGTTCAGCAAGATGGCTCAGCAGGTAAAGGCACTCGCCACCAAGTCTGACGACCTTAATTCAATCCCTCATGGTAAAAGAAAAGAACCAACTCCCCCAGGTTGTTCTCTGACCATACTTGTGCTATTGTACACATGGGCACACACACACACACACACACACACACACACACAATCAATCAATCAATCAATCAAAAATAACTAAATGAAATTCTTTATATAAAAGGAGGGTCAACCAAAAAAAAAGTAAAAAAGCGGGCATGGTGGCACATGCCTTTAATCCCAGCATTTGGGAGGCAGAGGCAGGTGGATCTCTGTGAGTTTGAGGCCAGCCTGGTCTACATAGCGAGTTCCAGATCAGCTGGGGCTACAGGGAGACCCTGTCTCAAAAAGACCAAAAAAAAGGAGGCTCAAAGAATAAGTCTCCTATTTAGAGTAAAAGTAAGTTTGCTTTCAGGTTCAAATCCTAAATCACAGGAAATATGATCAAGCATATGCCCAGTATTTAACCAGCAGACCCCACCCTGGTGCAATGGCAAGCTGATGTGATAGACTCTGAAAGAGACGTCCTTAGACCGGGTATGATAAACTGGGTTAGAAGCTGCATCTTAAGCAGGCTTGGATGCTGCCAGCAAGGATGTGATGGCTGTGAGTTCAGGAAATGGCCCGTAAAAGACCATGGTCCAGTGATGGATATTTGGATGACCAGGTAAATTTATAGACATTTAAAATGTGGGAATCATTTATATTTGGGAATATAAGGATGAATTATCCTCATTTAGTTCAGGAGTAAATAAGTATTTTCCCTTCTCTAGATTAATATTCCAACAAATTCGATTATACATTTATAGAAATTTACATAATAAGAATTTTTATAGCCAGATGGTTAAAAATTAATTTTTATTCATTTCCTTGGTCTCTAGTATCATTTGCATTTTGTGTTTACAACTAACTGAATTCTATCATTCATTTTTATGAGTAGATTCTTAAAATGCATCTATTATTATTGAGAATAATTGAGTTGATTTTTTTCCTCTATGTCATCAGTAATTAAATTATTCCACACGAAATTTGATATTACCCACTGTGAAAAGTTTTTAACCCACAGTAATTTATATAAATTTATAGGCTAATTAGTAGTAATCATTTATATAAATTATTAGTCTAGATAAGCTGATAATAAACTTATTCCAAAAATCATGGGGCTGGGGAGATGGCTCAGTGGGTGAGAGTGCTTGCTGTGCAATATGAGTGCCTGAATTCGAATCCCCAGAACCCACATAAAAAGCCTGATGTGGCTGCACAGAGGCAGAAACTCCAGCACTGTGGAGGGCCACTGGGGCTTGCTGGGTGCAAGCCTCGCTCCAGGTTGAGTAAGAGACCCTGTCTCAAGGGAATGAGATGAAGGTGATAGAACAGGACACTTGACATCCTCCTCCAGCCTCCACGTGAGTGCATGAGTGTGTACACCTGTACACACATGCATATGCACAACATACATTCACATACAAAATCAAAGTATGGGATCGAATGGACTGTTAGGGTACTGAATCCAGTATAAGTTGGCTGTGCTGTTGCTGCTACAGTAATAAAGAGACAAGTCCAGGCTGCGTTGTCACAGGCTGGACACACGTGCAGGAAGAGCACCGCCCCACAGCAAGTTCTGTTCTTCTCCCACGTCCATCCCTCCAGGTTCCAGCGAGCACCAGGAGAGCCTGAAACACAAGGTCTGTGGACAGTCATCAGCCTACACTATTTGTTCAACCTCTTGTAAGTCTTAAGCTGTTATCTGCTCTTTGACTTGCATTTTAGTTCTACCAAATCTTTACTTGGGACCTAAGTATATTTTTTTATGAGATTGATTAGTGAAAATAAGAAGTAGGCGCCAGCCATTTTTCCTTTTTGTCCAGGCTGCTGCCACTTCTACAGAGCCAAGAATCAATCTGTCTGCTTTGCTTTCACAAGATAAAAAAGAAGAGCTGGGTCTGGGGAGGTGGCAGAGACAGTAGAGTGCCTGCTGCACAAGCCTGAGGATCTGAGTTCAAATCACCAGGACCCATGTAAAAGTGGGGTTGCACGTCTACAATTGCCGAGGGGAGATGTGGAGGCAGGTGGATCCCTGGAGCTCTCTGGCCAGGCGATCTAGCCAAATCCATAGGCTCCAGGCTCAGTGAGAGACTGTGCCAAAAAGCAAAATGGAAGACAGCCACCATGTGCATCCACACATACATACACATACCATGCATGTGTACACACACACACACACACATACACACACACACACACACAAATAAGAAGAGGAACAAGGGGGAGGAGAAAGGTGATCTGGTATCATGTCTTTTCTTAGTAAACCCATGCTAATTACCAATAATTACATTCCATTTTCTTCCCTAAGCCAGTGAAAGATTTCTGGAATCCATGTTTGCTTGTCTTGGTGTTCTCTTCCATCTGCCTCACTTTCCCAAAGGCCACTTGGAGCAAACCAGAAATGAGCTATTTCTGTGCCTTTGGGTGTTACCTTTCCAGCTAGGACTCATAAACACAGTAGAGAAAATAATCTTATTTGCTATTCTGTCTTTGAAAGTTTTTTTTAATTTTTTTAAATTTTTTTTTCATTTGTTTTTATTTTATGTGTATATGTGTATTTTTTGTTTGTTTGTTTGGTTTTGGGGGGGGCTCTCTTGAGACAAGGTCTCCCTGTAGCCCCAGCTGTCCTGGAACTCACTGTGTAGACCAGGCTGGCCTTGAACTCACAGACATCTGCCTGCCTCTGCCTCCCAAGTGCTGGGATTAAAGGCGTGCGCCACCACGCCCAGCATGTTTATTTTTATTTTATGTGTATGAGTGTTTTGCCTCCATGTATATAAGTGCACTTATGCCATGCATGCAATGCTCACAGAGGCCAGTAGATGTCGGATCTCCTGGAACTGGAGTGATGGATGGTTGTTAGTGGCCGTGTAGGTACAAGGAACCAAACCTGGGTCCTCTGGAAACAGCAGCCAGTGCTCTTAACCACTGAACCATCTTTCCAGCCCAACTCTCCTGTTTTTAAAATAGTAAAATAAAAAGTTTCTTGCAAACATAATATGTTCAGGGACAATTTAGAGAATATAGGTAAATCAAATAAAAATATAAATAAAACTGATGCATCTCCAGACTCGGTAGGGTAAAGGTGCTTGCTGCCAAGACAGAGGACCTGAGTTCCCAGATCCCAAATAATGGAAGGGAAAAACCGACCCCCACACGTTGTCCTCTGACCTCCACATGCGTACAGCAGCATACATACATCCACACACATATGCACAAATAAACAAATGTAATAAAAATATGAAATACAGAAGCATCACACCATCCAGAAAGCCCTACCCATATTTTGACATTTATCCTCCAGCCTGTTTCCATGGAAAAATCTGTTACTTTTCAACCTGAAGGTTGGGGGTTGATCAGAAGAAAGGCCTGGCTGCGAGGTGGTAATAGCACACAGAACTTGATCTGGATGCTGTTTGGACAGTTGTCTGGAGGGAGCCCTCACAACCGCAGCCCTTCTTGAAAGCACACAGGGTCCCCCCAGGAAGGAGAAAAAGCCTGGAGATTTCCTGCACCTGGAGAAGATGGAAGAGGGAGCCTTCCACATCTAAGCAATGCGTCTGAGCAGCATGCTGGTGAAAGGGTTGGAGCTCCAAAGGGCAGCAACCATTTACAGTCTCTGAGGAGTCCCAGGATTTGTCTTTTCTATGCCTAGAAGATTCTGGGAAGTTTTACAAATTATGCAAAGTAGTCAGACTTGAAAATACTAAAATATATACATATATGTGCTTATTTGGGCAATAGTTAAAACAATTGGATGTACAAAGAGTTTGAGTTTGGCTCCAGCAGACCTAAACTAACAGTCCTGAGCTGTGGTACAGAAGTAATCAACATAGTTCTACTTTTAACCCACTTATGTAACTAATTTATAACACCAGTTGGTCTGGTTAGATGGCTCAGTGGGTAAAGGCACTTGCTGCCAAGTCTAATGACTTAGGTTTGATCTCCGGACCCACATGGTAAAAGCAGAAAACTGAATCCTACAAGCTGTCCTCTGACCTCCATATGTGTTGCCTTGCTGTTAAGGTTGGCTCCTTTCTCAGCAGGAACTCTCTGCCTGACTTACCTGGAAAGTGCCACCAAGCATGGATGCCTGACCTTATTTGGAACATGACCTTTGGCATAGTTACCTGGAGTAAAAACTACCCCCAGTTTTTTTCTATATGATAATTAGGCATTGCCCGATAGTCGTATGATAGGAGCCCACTGCCACATGTAAATAAAGCATACTATGAGCACCTATCAGCTGAAGCATTGGCTGCTGCCTCCACACTATATTTTCCCTGACCCCCACTGAATAAACAGAGCTGTTTCACTGAGTCTGGAGCTGTTTGTATCACTGAACCTGCCTCCCTGGAAGGGCTTTCTTCCATCAGTGCTCACTGGCTGTCCCTGACCCCATTCGTCACTTCTGCTCCCTTTGTCCTCATGGAACGGTGGCCAACGACCCACGAGGAAAGGGAGAGATCCCACACATATGTGCCCCCCACACACATGCAAACACACAATATACATAAATGCAATCTTTAAAGTTTATGGGCTGGTTGTGAGGGTGCACACCTTTAATCCCAGCTCAAGAAGCAGAGGCGGGCAGATCTCCATGAGTTTGAGACCAGCCAGGTCTATACAATGAGTTCCAGACCAGCCAGGACTATATGTTTAAAAAATTCAAGTTAGGGCTGGAGAGATGGCTTAGCAGTTAAGAGCATTGGCTGCTCTCGCAGAGGACCTGGGTTCAGCTCCCAGCACCCACATGGAAGCTCACAACTGACCATAAGTTACTCCAGTTCCAGGAGAATCTGATGCTTCTTCTGAACTCTGGGCATTGCATGACACAGGCTCACTTACATGCATTCAGGCAATACACTCATACACATCAAATGGAAATAAATAAATAAAATTTTAAAATTCAAGTTTATATTTTAAATTTTTCATCATAAAATGTAATCTTTTTTTCACACCTGCCTCAGGTTCATCCCAATGTCATTGTGACAACAGTGACGTAGGACAGGAAGGTGGCTCTCATTTCTAGGAGTGGCATAGGCTGAAGGTCAGCAGGTCTATGCAAATAAACATCCCAGCCAAACTTGAGTAGCAAGAATGATCCTCTGCAGTTAGCCTCCTGGGGCAGAGCCGGAGCAACTACATGGACAGGTGACTGGGCTAGCCCAGGGGACTCCACACAGCAAGCAACACCTGGACCCCATCTGCTCATACCTCTCCTATGTCCCCCAACAAGCAGTGTCTCCAATACACATGCATGTGTTGTATCAAAGTCATACTGGTTATATAGTTAAATTGGACCACTTCTCTGCAGTGACTTCACAGTGAATGAGTCCAGAGTTGATAATTCAGGCAGGTTTCCCTGTCCCAGAAATGCACCTGGAAAAACCTGGTTGTGTGGTACATCTTCTTTCTCTTTAGGTACAGCCGTGCCCGCTCAACTGCCAGCTGAGCCATTCGCACAAGCACGGGTACAAGGAACCCCCACGTCACAGTGTACGGAGCATGTAGGCATACATCCAGAGTTGGGGTCCAGAATCAGGACATCCATACAACAGAAGCAGGGTGTGCTGCAGCTGGTCCATGAACTCACCCTGGAGCTTTCTGGGTCCCAGCACTGGCCTCCCAGGCCTGCTGGGGACACACAGGAACACCCAGAGCCCTCCAGGAGGTGAACCATGCATCTATCCACCCTCAGGGAAGACCAGCTGTCCTTTCACTCCACACCAGGCAGAATAAACAGGGCATCAAGGGTTATTAGAAGAAGCTGAACCTGGTAGTGAAGGCCTGTAATCCCAGCTACTCCCGAAGCTGAGGTGGGAGGATTGCAAGTTCAAGTTCAAGGCCAGCCTGGACTATAATGTGCTACCCTGCCTCAAAAAGTAAAGGAAAAAGAAAAGAAAAAAAAAAGGCTAGGGGTACAGCCCAGGAGTAGAGCACTTGCCTAGCATGTGAGAGGCCCTGGGTTCAATCCCAGTATTAACGAAAGAATCATCAGGTCATCAGGAGCAGAGACAAAAACCTAAGACTGAGCCAGACTGTCTTCTGGCTGAGTTCCCTCAGCAGAAAGAGCCCTGGTGGCCTGGGGAAAGCCAGATGTTCAAGCAGCTTATCACCTGCAGATCTCTACATTGTTATTTGAAAACTAAATGGCCTCAAAATAGAAATAAAGTCGACATTTTTAAATTTTTATTTTATGTGTATGAGTGTTTTGCCCATGTGTACGTATATGTACCATGTGCCTGCAGTGCCCACAGAGGCAGAAGAGGATGTCAGATCCCCTAGAACTGGAGTTACAGACAGTCGTGAACCTCCGTATGGGTGCTAGGAACTGAGCCCTGGTCCCCTGCAAGAGCAGCAGGTGCTTTTAACTGCTGAGCCATCTCTCCAGCCCCATTTTTTCCCTCATCTATTTGTAAAGAGGCTAGGAAGGATGGACTAAGGAAAGATGGACTAATCCAAGCACTTTTGCTTCAGATGTTAAGAACAAAATGGGATCTAAACTTGAGCTATGATGTTTCTTTAGCCTGCTTCTTTTAAAAGTATAATCCTGTTAAAGGACTTCCTCTGGGAAGAAATGTATCCAAACTGAGAATGTAGTTCTGATTTTTAAATCCTTCCACTTTTTTTGGTTCTCAGAATGTTTGGACAGAGAAGGCCTGGGAAATTATTTCATTCAAAGCCTCACCCCTCTCCCAAAGAAGATGGATTCAAAGATCTTATAAGTGAGGTGATCCAAAGTCTTGGCCAACAAGATCTTCACCCTAATTCTGGAATCCCAGTTTACTGTACTTCTCTCCAGAATCATCTTTCAGACACCATTCAACAACCCGTCATTCTTTGTGGACCTTACTTTAAGTTTGTCCTAGGGCTGGAGAGATGATGACTCAATAGTTAAGAGTACAGGATGTTCTTGCAGGAGACTGGGTTCTTTTTCCAGCCCCCCCATGATGGCTAATAATCATCTGTAACTCCAGTTCCAGTGGATCTGATGCCCTCTTCTGGCCTCCTTGGGCATTGCATGCATGTGGTATACTTAACATGCAGACAAAAACACTAATACACATGAAATAAAAATAAATAATTTTAGAAAGGTTTGTTCCAACAAACTGCATTTAAGTAACAATTTATTTGTCAATCAAAGATTCTGGTTAGTGTAAAAGGTCCCAGTTGGGGCACTGAAGAGGGATAGTCCCAGCCTGAGGTAGGGTAGAAAGACGTGAAATGGAAAGGGACCCTTCCTGCGGTCTGACCGAAGCCTCTCACCAGTAGCGAAGCCAGAACTCCAGAACAATTAACAGCAACTTAAGGGTGTTCTCCTTTCCCAATGTAAACCTGCAATTTTCTAGAAATCTTCCCAGAAACCCTATGTATAGGGAAAAGGCATGTATTTAAACCCTTTGTGCAACCCTGGTGACTTCTGGCCTTACCTTACCAGATTAAAATTTAATCTCACTTATCAGAAGAGAGAAAAAAGGGGTAGGAGGTTTCTTAGCGGCCTTCTGAGATGAAACTTGAGAGCCACCAAAACGGTATACACAGGTAAGGCTATAACAATTACTTACAAGTCTCCCTTGAGGAGTGGTGCCCACACTTGGGTATGCTTTATTTCCTTTCCCAGTGCCTCTCTTTCTCCTAATCCTTAAGCTTAAACTCTGTATTAAAATATCTCTAATTGGGACTGGAAAGGTGGTTCAGTGATTAAGAGCACTGGCTGCTCTTGCAAAGGACCTGGGTTCTAGTCTCAGCATCCATGTGGCGGTTAACAGCCATCCATAACTCCAGTTCCAGGGGATTTGACACCCTCTTCTGACCTCCCTGTGCATTGCTTGACAAGGGTTGCACTTATATACATGCAGGCAATACACTCATACGTGTAAAATAAAAAATAAAATATTAAAAATAAAAAATACCTATAATAAAACCCCAACTCTGCTTCATCCTGGTCCTGAGATTATTCTCTGCATTGAAGCCAGAATTCCCACTTTGACCTAAATCGGGGACCCTAAAATGTTAAGAGACCTCTTCGGGCTGCTGAGGGTAACAATGTGGGGCTGTGCGTGTCCCTTCACTGCTGACAAGCCCACAGCACAGAAATACCATACCACTTCAAATAAACTTTAAAAATTTTAAATTATTTATTATTACTGGTACACATGATGTATGTAGGGATGTGTGGGAGTCATGGGGCACATGTGGAGGTCAGAGGATAACCTTGTGGAGTTGGCTCTCTCCTTCCACCATTGTGTGGTGTATGAGTTACTTTTCTCTTGCTAGAACCAAAGGCAACTTAAGGCAGGAAGAGTTTACTTGGGCTTATGGTTCCAGAGGAGGAGTAGATAATTTATCGGTAGCAAGCAGTCAGGAAGCCGAGAGACCACATCTCCATCCACACAGAGGAAGCAGACAGTGTGGATTGGAAGTGCAGTAAAGCTATAAACACTCAAAGCCCACCCCCAGTGATTTACTTCCTCCAGCAAGTTCACTCTTCCCCATAACTTCCCCCAAACAACGCCATCAACTGGGGTCCAAGTGTCCAAGTATATGATGGCCTATGAGGGACAGTTCTCATTTAAACCGTTACAGTGGGTTCTGGGGCTGAAACTCAGGTCATCAGGCTTGTGTAGGAAGTGTCTTTACACTGAACCATCTCACCAACCCCCAACTTCTTATAAACTGTGAGCACAACTGATACCATTTCCTTTACTAGGGAGACTGAGGCAAGAGATCATTTGAGCCCAGAAGTTCAAGGCCAGCTCAGGGAACATAGGAAGACCCTGTCTCAAAACAAACAGGGATGGCTCAGAGATTAAGAGAGTGTACTGCTGGGGCTGGAGAGATGGCTCAGCATTTAAGAGCACTGACTGCTCTTGCAGAGGACCCAGGTTTGACTCCTAGCACCCACATGGCAGCAAACAACCATCCTAAGTCCAGTTCCAGGGACTCCAACACCCTCTTCTGACCTCCATGGGCACTGCACGACACTGGTGCACTTACACACATGCAGACAATACACTCATACACATAAAATAAAATAATAAAATTTTTTTTTTAAAAAAAAGAGTGTGTACTGCTCTTCCAGAGGGCCTGGCTTCAGTTCCCAGCACAGGTGTCTAGTGGCTGACAACTACCTATAACTCCAGTTCCAGGCAATCCTCTTCTGGACCCTGTGGACACTGCATGCACATGATGCACATACATATACACAGGAACACACATACATATTAAATAAACAAATCTTTAAGAAAAGATTGAGTAAAAGAAGAGATAACCAAGATTTAAAAACAAACAAGCAAGTCAGGCCTGGAAACACCTTTAATCCCAGCACTTGGGAGGCAGAGGCAGGTAGATCTCTGCGTTGGAGGCCAGCCTGATCTACATAGTGAATTCCGGGCCAGCTAGAGCTACATAGTGAGACCCTGTCTCAAAACAATCAAACAACAAAAACAAACAAGGCATTCCAAGCAGGTTGAGATTCATCTTGGCTTTTCTGATTGCATCACATGACATCACATGTATGCTCTAGAATTCAGCTTTCTGTCCCTGTCGGGCAGCTTCACTTTTTCACGGGGTCAGGGTGATGAACTCTGTGGACATGATGCATTGTATTTCTGAACAAGTTCCTAGATGAATATGAACGACTTTTATGACTTGGTAAATGCTTTCTGATCTCCGTCCAGAAGCTTCTCCCCATAGCAGTTGCACAAACATCATTTGTTTTGAGACAGAATTCCACGTAGCTGACCTCAAACTCACTGTGTAGCCAAGTACAACTTTACGGATGCCCCTGCCTTGTATCCTGAGAGCTGGGATTGCACATACGCCACCACGCTGGAGTATAAGTATGCAGCGCTGTGGATCGAATCCACAACTTAGTACCTGCTATACGTGCATTCTAGCAACTGAGCTACATCCCCAGCTCTGAATATTGCCTTTTCCTGACCTGTCACCACGCCTTCGCCGGCGCCGTGTCCTTCACCATCAATACCATTGCTGCCAGTTTTGGATACTTTGTGTGCCCGTGGGCTGTTGCTAGTGCTGCTAATCATGCTTGCGTTGAGCTCTGGTGTCTTCTTCGCCCTTTTGTCCAACAGGTGGGACACGAGTGTGGGGCCGGGACGCAGCGGCCGCAGTCCCAGGACCCACGGCCAGAGGGCGCTGCGCCGCGCTCCCGGGTCCCCCGCTTGGACCTGGCTGGGGCGGGTGGCTGCAGAGAGAGGCCGGGCGGGGAGCAAAGGTTGGCGGTCTTCGTCGCCGACCTTCTACCGAGCTCCACGGCGTCATGACGGTGGGATCCCGGCTCCGCAGCAAGGTAGCCTGCAGCCTGGCGCGCCGAGGGCCGCTGGGGCGATTGCGCGCGGCGGGCGACGAGGAGACGGATGCCATCGTGGAGCGCCTGGAGGGCGAGGTCGAGGACGAGGACCCAGCGAGCGAGGTCGGGGCGCGCGATGCGGGAGGCCGGCGCGCGGGGACCCCGGGGGCGCGCAGGGTGCACCTGGCCGTCTTGCCCGAGCGCTACGAGCCGCTGGAGGAGCCCGCGCCTGGCGACAAGCCCAAGAAGAGGTACCGGAGGAAGCTGAAGAAGTATGGCAAGGTAGGCGCCCCGCGCAGCCCGGGGGTCCCCAGGGCGCTGTTCCCGCCGGAGGACCCGGCCTCCCCGGGGCTGTGGGGACCCCCGCTGCAGAGCCCCCGACTGGCCGAGTGTCCTGATACAAACCGAATCCCCGGTTCCCGGGTTACTCTGGGTGGCGTTGTGCCCGCGACCCTGCTGCTGGCGGGCAACTCGCCTCCTGGACGCATGGCTCTGAGCGCGCTAGCTTAGGATAGGACCTGTGCGCCTGGATGGCACAGATGCACGGGTGACGCGGTTAGGTGACTTAAACAAGGTGACCCGAAGTGAGAAGTTGCAGCCCAAGTGTACCTGTTTTCCATCCTCTGCCCACCACCCCACTAGTTAAGAGCTGCGAGGTGTCTTCGGCAAGCGACGACGTGATCTGCCGGGCTCGGGAGCTCAGCAAATGCATTCCCATGCACCATGGAACCTCCCTTTCTCCAGCTATCTCTGTGCTTTGGGCCTTCAGACATTCTGTATGCCTTTGCTTTGATAGGAAGAGGGAGATGGATGGGTTCAGAATGGAATGAATATCCTTTTTTCGGATTAAGAGCAACTAGGTACAGTTGCAGTTCCCAGGTGCCCTGCCTAGAAAAAAGTAGAATTGCTCCCTTGTTTTTTTTAAAAAAGTCACAAAACTCATCGATTGTATCCTGACCAAGGTCCACTGGCTCTGCCTGGTTTATTGTCCAGTTATCTGTAGCCTTCAGTGGGTGGCCTTTTCAGTCTCTGACCAGGAGTTTAGGTTTATCATTCTCTTGAAGGAGAGGACAGTGGCTTACTCACATGCAGGCAGTAATAAGATACACTGAAATCGAGTTAGGACTTTCAAGATTAAGGTCATGGTAGGATTGATGTGTTCTTTTTTCCACCCCAGTTGATCACAAAGAAGCCATCGTTTGCCTCTCTGAAAGTGAGGTGATGGCATGGATGCCTTAGCCTGGAAGCTGACATTTGGAGAGGCTTTGAGAGATGCCCACTCTGTGTCAAGCACTGTACAAAAATGAATGCCTCACTGCCCGGAGAGTCCACAGCCTTCCGCAGAGAGATGCAGAGTCAAGGCACTTCCCTATCCCCATAAGGTTGTAAAATCAGGGAAGTCTTCAATCATGGTGACATGAACACTGAACACAAAAGGGGAGAGCTAAGGCTTCACCCAATAGAGCTGAGGCCCAGGACCCTGCAGCTGTAATCGCAGGTACTCTGGAGTTTGGGTAGAATGCTGGAAAGTTCAAGGCCAGCCTGGGCTGACAAGACCTAAAACCAACCAAACAAAAAGGTGTTTACCAGCTAACAGTGAGGGCCATACCACTCCATGGGATGGCTACTCTAAACATCAAAGTCCAAACATAAAGCAACAGATGTTGGTGAGAATGTAGAGAAATTTGGAGCCTTGAACACAGGTATTGGGAATGTAAAATTGTGTAGCTGCTGTGTAAAGTAATTTGGAGGCGCCTTAAAAAGTAGAACATGGAGTTACTCTATGATGTCACAGTTCTAGAGAGATAACAGAAAACAGAGCTGGATATGCTGCTCAGTTGGTAGAGTGCTTGCCTAGCATGCATAAAAAGCCCTGTGTTAGATCCATAGTGCTATACAAACCAATGCTACATGGTAGTACAGGCCTGTAATCCCAGTACTCAGGAGGTAAAGCCCAGAGGATCTGAAGTTCAAGGTTAGGTCAGGGAGATGGTTCAGTAGATAAGGGCTGACTACCTAAACTTGATACTTAGGACCCACAAGATAGAAGGAAGGAACTTATTCCTGCAAGTGTCCTCTGACCTCCACATGCATGCTGTGTAATGCACTCACTCACACACATATGTAACACATACATACACACACACACACACACATACAATAAATAAAATAAAAAGATTTTTTTTTAAAAGATCATCCTTAGGTACTTAAAGAATTTGAGGCCAGCCTGGGCTATATGGCTACAGTTTCAAAAAAATTGACTCAAACATGTATACATACATGTTTATAGAAGTATCACTTACCAAGAGCCAAAGATGAAAACAAACCAAGTGTCCATGAGTGGATGAATGACTAAGCAACCTGTGGTGAGGCAACGTGGAATATTATTCAACCATAAGAAGGAAGAAGTGGCTGGGCATGGTGGCGCATGACTTTAATCCCAGCACCCAGGAGGCAGAGGTAGGTGGATCTCTGTGAGTTTGAGGCCAGCCTGGTCTACATAGTGAGTTCCAGGCTAGCTAGGGCTACAGGGAGACCCTGTTTCAAAAAGACAAAAAAAACAAAAAAAACAAACAAGAAGAAGAAGAAAGAAGTGCTAATTTTACTGCCATTGTAGCTAAACTTCTAAAAACATGGAGCTTGGTGAAAAAAGTCAGACCCACAGGCGACACACCGTGTTCACAATTCTCTTTCTATGAAATGCCCACAATAGACGAGTCCAGACAGTCAGAACATAGAAGAAGGGTGGTGCTCAGAGGCCAGTGGGAGGAGGACTGGAGGTCACCTGCTTACCTACTGGGCTGTTTGGTTTCCTTCTGGGGTTGGGAAGTGTTTTGGAAGTAGACAGCTCTGGCTGTTGCACATCCTAAATGCATTCAATGCCCCTGAATTTTCCGCTTTAAAGTGGTTCCTTTTAGCGAGGACTGCTCACGCCTTTAATACCAGCACTCAAGAGGCAGAGGCAGGCAGATCTCTCTGAGCTTGCGGAGATGGAGGCCAGCCTGGTCTATATAGAGAGCTCCAGGCCAGCTAGGGCTATAGGGAGACCCTGTCTCAAAAAACAAACAACTAACTAAATAAATAAATAAAATAATGTGGTTCATTTTACGTTATGTGAATTTTGAGATTTTTTTATTTTTTATTTTTTATTTTTTTGGTCTTTTTGAGACAGGGTCTCCCTGTAGCTCCAGCTGCCTGGAACTTACTATAGAACAGGCTGGCCTCAAACTCACAGAGGATCTGCCTGCCTCTGCCTCCGGAGTGCTGGGATTACAGGCGTGACCACCATGCCTGGCGCTGAGCGAAATATTTTTTAAAAAGAAAAAAATGAAATTTTGACAAGTGTTATCCAAGAGAGAGCGGAGAAGTCGCTGTGGGAAAGATCTAGAATGTTACACACTAGCTCAGTAGACCCAAGAAGCCCAGTTGAGGTGACAGCCCATGCAAGGAGGTCAAGAATCATCTTGGCTTCCCCTTTCTCAGCCAGGAGAGTGTACCAGGCTCCAAGAAAACAAACCACCTGCTTTTTCTGAAAAGCTACAAGAACAGTCCGGCTCTGGAAGAAAGGTGGGAGGTCACTTTTACCAACTTTAGTCATAGGCAAATTTTTCTCTTACTTGAGATCTGTGGAGGAGGAGAGACCTGTGAGGAACCCCACTGTTTTAATGGATGTGTTTTCATTCCCATTCCTGTTAACTTCTCAGCTCCTTCACCAGAGCCCCTTCCTGCTTCTATTTAAGGAAAGGTGCTGGCCTTTGTGCAACATGAAAGGGCAGGCTCTCTCCCTCTGCCCCACCCACACCCACCCTCACAGTTCCACCCAGGGATCAAACCCCATGCTGAAGTGGTCCAGCTTTTTAGGAGCCTTTGTGCCTGGGCTCTTGTGGAGATCAATGTTCCCAGTTCATTTTAAAGAAATAATAGCGTTCCTATGGAGCACATGTTATTGTGAAAGTGCTATGTACTGGGCACTGGGGAGAGGGAGGAAGTTGGCAGTGCTCCTCCAGCAGGCCGGATGCCTGCTTCCTTCTTTGTATTCTGAGTCCTCTCAGCAACTTTGGGAAGATGGATTTTCCCTTTCTGCCATGAAGGAAGCTGGAGTTTAAGAAAGGCTGTAGATCCAGACTGTAGCAGAGCTGGGGGGAACTGGCCTGGCCCTTCCCCTGCAGAGCTGTGGGTGAGAAGGCTGGATCTTGCCTGGAACCCAGCTGAAAATAACAGACCACCCTGGAGAGCCACAGGGTGAGGTGTGAGAGAGGAAAGGCATCAATTCTGTTAATCAGGCAGCTAGGGGGTGGGTGGGGGTGTTGTAAAGTGGAAAGTGTGGGGTAAGTCATGTGGTGTTGCGGGCCTGTAATCCCAGTACTCTGGAGTTTAAGGCCAGCATGGACTACATGGTGAAGTCTCAAGGCCAACCTCAGCTACATATTGAGTGAGACCCTGTCTCAAAAAAACTGAGGATTGGTCTGTAGCTCACTGGTAGAACACTTGCCTAGCAAGTTCAAGGTCATGGGTTTGACCAGCACCACAAAAAGGAGGGAAAAGAAGAAAAGAAATCCTCATGTTTGAGGTAGAGGCCAAGGGTGCAGGTACTGGAGTCACACTGCCAGATCCGAGGGCACCCAGCCGCCCACGGGCTGTGTGACCTCGGGCTAGCCTCCTCCACCACCTGGCCACCCACAGGCTGTCTGACCTCGGGCTAGCCTCCTTCACCACCTGGCCACCCACAGGCTGTGTGACCTCGGGCTAGCCTCCTCCACCATCCGGCCACCCGAAGGCTATGTGACCTTGGGCTAGCCTCCTCTACCCCAATTTCTTCTGTAAGAGTGAAACCACGGAGGACAAGTCACGGCCTTTGGGTTGCAACAGCAAGAGGTTTATTCAGGACACAGGTACCTGTGGGCACAGAGTCTCCTCGGAGGACTTGCGCGCCCCAGGTTGAGTTCAGGGGGTTTTTATAAGGCAGAAGCAGGGTACAGAAGCAGAAACGCGGTTATTGGTTAATTTCAAACACACATAGTAATTTTACCAGTAATTTCAAAGGTATGCAGAGATATGGGGTAAGGGCAGCCCCCCGGGGGCTGTGTGACCTCGGGCTAGCCTCCTCCACCACCTGGCCACCCACAGGCTGTCTGACCTCGGGCTAGCCTCCTTCACCACCTGGCCACCCACAGGCTGTGTGACCTCGGGCTAGCCTCCTCCACCATCCGGCCACCCGAAGGCTATGTGACCTTGGGCTAGCCTCCTCTACCCCAATTTCTTCAACTTGCTTCCATTTTCTCATCTGTGCCTCTGGGTGAAAAGGAGGTCATGGCAGAGTTTCGGGGATGGCTCAGTGGATAAAGTGCGTGCTGCTTAGGCTTAAGGCCTGGGTTCTACCCCCAGAACCCAGTCAAAAGCCCACCATAGCAGCTTGTGCCTATGATCCCAGTGTGAGGAGCCAGGAGGCCAGCCAGCTTACAGGGAGACCCTGTCTCTAAATAAATAAATAAATAAATAAATAAATAATAAATAAATAAATAAATAAGTGGAGAGTATTTGAGAAAGACACCTGACATTCATCTCCAGCCTACACACACACACATATGTGTGCATCATGCACGCACGCACGCATGCACATGGTCATAGCGAGAGTCAATAGTTAATCCATGTGGGAGTTCTGCATCCAAGAACACTGACAACGGTTCTGTAGCTATGGGCTGCTGCCCTTGAGGGCTGAGGGGAGGCCCCAGTTGGTTTGTACATGAGTTCTGGCTCATTCAGGTTCTGTAGCTGACCACCCACCCCAGCCTGAGAGCATTGCACAACTGAAGACCTGACCTTTGTGTTTGGACAAAGTGATGTTTGCAGAGAGATGGTTTTCTTATCTGAACTGGAGAGTCCCAGGCATTGGAGGGAGTCAGCTGCAATGATCTTCTATAGTTCTAGAGGCCAGATGTCCAAATTAGTCCTCCTGAGCCAAAATCGCCAGGGTCATTGCCTTTCCTTGTCTTCTTAAGCTTCCAGAGGCCATTCCCCGCCCAACACACATACCTGTAGTATAGGCTCTTCCAGTCCCCACCCCCCTTCCATCTATACATGCTCTGTCTGACTCTTCCTGCATCCCTGCGTATAAGGAATGTGTCTGGGTTGAGGCGTGGCTCACCAGTAGAGCTACTCTTTGCCTAGTTTTCAAAAGGCCCTGGGTTTGAGTCCCAGCACTGAAAAAAAGATAATCCAGGGGACCCTCCCCCCCAATCTCAAGAGCCTTACTCATACCTGCCAAGACCCTTTTGCCACTTCACGTAACATAGTTCTGAGAATTGAAACATGGATCTTGGGGAGCTATGGGGCCTGGCACACTCTCCCATGCGCCCCCATCCCCAACACCCTTCTGACAGTTTTCTTTTACCAGATCTCCTCCCTTGAACAGCAGCAAGATGGGGGTCCATGGCTTCTTCACACCTCATTTCTCAAAACTGTGTTTTGACAGTGTTCCAGTTAATGAGCTGTTTTTTCAGACTTTCCCCTGCCTCTAAATTGCAAAGATAAAGTGACTACAGTTTTAAATAAATAAATATAAAATAAATAAATAAATAAATAAAAAACTGAGAAAAACTGGATGTACAAATACCAAAAATGTCAAGTGTCAGACAGGCTGTTTGATTCTGGTGGCATTCTTTACAAAGGATCAGTGACGATGGTTCCATTGCGCCCAGAAACATGGTCTTTGTTGTTTCAAACATGTAAAATTCACTCCCTGACTCTTTTCATTACACACTTTTAAAAAAATTTATTTTTAGCTGGACGTGGTGGTGCACGCCTTTAATCCCAGCACTTGGGAGGCAGAGGCAGGCGGATCTTTGTGAGTTCCAGGCCAGCCTGGTCTACATAGTGAATTCCAGGACAGCTGGGGCTACAGGGAGACCCTTTCTAAAAAAAACAAAGAGACCAAAAAAAAAAAAATTTATTTTTATTGTATATGTATGAGTGTTATGCCATGCTTCTGTGTAAGTACACCAGTGTCATACAATGCCCAAGAAAGTCAGAAGAGAGCGTTGGATCCCCTGGAATTGAGTTAGGGACAGCTGTTAGCTGCCATGTGGGTGCTAGGACTCAAATCCCAGTCCTCTGCAAGAGCAGTCAGTGCTCTTAACTGCTGAGCTATCTCTCCAGCCCCACAAACACATGAACACCACTGTTTCCTTAAATCTGGATGAAGTGGTGTCTAGAGAAGATTTAGATGTACCCGGTTCTCCCACAGCTTGTCACGAACCAGAAAGAGACCAAAGGAAAGATGGTGGCTCTGTCTACAGGTTGGGGATACAGGAGTATGCACGCTCTGTAGTGGGGGGACTCTGGAATTCAGACTATGGGAAGCTCAAGTAGGCAGGAATCAGAAGCAATTCTCCATACACTATTCAGAAACTTTCCTCGCCAGGCATAATGGTTCACACCTATAATCCCAGCTCTGAGGGAGTTGAGGCAGGAGGATCAACATGAGTTGGAGGCCAACCTGGATAACATAGTTCCAGGCCAGCTTAGGTTACAGAGTGAGACCCTTTTACAAACAAACAAACAAAAATTTAAAAATAAAAATCCTGAAAAATTACAGTATATTGAACCAGGCATGGTAATGCACACCTTTAATCTCAGCACTCCAGAGGCAGAGGCAGGTGGATCTCTGTGAGATGGAGGAAGTGTGCACAATACCAGTGGAAGCCAGAAGAGGGCATCAGAGTTCCTGGAACTGGAGTTACAGATAGTTGTTAGCTGCCATGTGGGTGCTGGGAACCCAACCTGGGTCTTCTATAAGAGCAGCCAGTGCTCTCAGCTGCTGAGCCATCTCTCCAGTCCCAAATCACTGTTCTTTTGGTGGCTGCCATTGTGAATGCTTACACTGCCTGCAGCCCATGCTATGCACTGCCTCAAGGACTTCCTTTGAATGAACTCAATCCTCTTAACACAATGTGAGGGCTACTTTATTTTCCCATTGTACAGGTGAGGAAACTGAGGCCAAGGAAGTCAAGGAAGGGAAGAGACTAGAACTCACTCCTTGCTGTGAGCAGTTAACTACAAGGTCACTTACAGACCACCTTCATTAGACAGGAAAGTGTAACATGGAGAGAAGGGCATGGGCTCTGAAGTGAGAATTCTTTGAGCTGGAATTCAGCTCTGCACCTTTCCCGCTGTATGTGTAACACCTCTGTGCTTTCTTCTTGCTGAAGCCCAAGAGCCAGCGCCACAAAAGACACAACAGTAACCCAAGTTAGATCCACTTGCTTCACACAAGGAGAGATTCCTCCTTGAATTTCTGAATTCTGAGATGAATTTCTGAATCTGAGCTGAAGCATTATCAGCATCCAGTAAACAAAGTCCAGGGAAATATCTGAGCAACCTAAGCAGTTCTAGGTGGAAAGAGGGAGAGGACCCAGAACTGAGGATCAAAGACCTCAACCGTTCAAGCTCTGCTAGAAGACGATCCATAGAGAGCGTGAAGGAGGAATGTGCTGTGAAGACGATCCGAGAGCCACGAGAAGATAGGCCAAGGGAGCCTTTCACAAAGTGTGCCCAAAGCCACTAAGGGGTCAGAGAGGGAGAAGACAGAATGTCCATGGATGAGGCAACATGGAGGTCATGGGTGTCCAATGACCAGCCAGTCCTCGGGTGGGTGTGGGCAAGAGGCAGCATGAGAGGGAAGAAACTTGGAGTAGAGACAGCATCGGGGGCTTTTTTACTCAGAGAGCAGAGATATGGGGCAGGAGGTGGAATTACGTCATGGGTGTCCAATGACCAGCCAGTCCTCGGGTGGGTGTGGGCAAGAGGCAGCATGAGAGGGAAGAAACTTGGAGTAGAGACAGCATCCGGGGGCTTTTTTACTCAGAGAGCAGAGATATGGGGCAGGAGGTGGAATTATGGTGTCACCTGGCAAAGGATAAGCTAAGAGAAATGGCCTGACAGAGAAGGACAGGGGTGCTGCTGGGGACAGCAAACCAAGGCAGGATGGGAGAGAACCAAGAACAAGTGTGGGCATGGCCTGAGGAAAGGAACCCATTCCCCACTGTTAGACAGGCAAAGTGGGAGAAACCAGAAGGGGGCAGGGTGAACATGTTCTCAGGGTACAAGTGATTCAGGCAGTGAAGGACATGGGCATAGAGATGGTTGCGATGGGGAGGTTTGAAAGGGAAATGCATGTGGTTGTATCTGGGAGAGAGGAAAGTTCCGCCCACTGGACAGGTCGGGTGGGTTTGCCAGGCAGCACTGGGTGTTATGGAGAGCCTTGTGATTGGAGTTGGAGATCTTCAGTGAGATCAGGCTGTGTTGTTTGTAGTGGTTGTGATCAGAAAAATCATAGGGCTGAGAGATATGGTAAGGTCCTGGTCAGCCACATGGACATCAA
The DNA here is from genome assembly GCF_000622305.1 of Nannospalax galili. Classification (NCBI taxonomy): domain Eukaryota; kingdom Metazoa; phylum Chordata; class Mammalia; order Rodentia; family Spalacidae; genus Nannospalax; species Nannospalax galili. The sequence goes on along the minus strand of NW_008359963.1, from coordinate 4,783,868 downwards.
AGTCACCTAGAATGGCAACAGAATTTTAAGATGGGGAGAAGGCCAGGGGACACGGTACAGTAAATGTTAGCCATTGGTGGTCTTGATGTTTTCATGAAATTCCATCTGCGTCCCTGAGATGCCCCCTGTCTGGCACCCACCCTTACCAAGGGGGAGGAAGAAGACAGTTAAAAAATTAAAAATAAAAAAATTTTTAAAAGCTGGGCATGGTGGCACACGCCTTTAATCCCAGCACTTGGGAGGCAGAGGCAGGCGGATCTCTGTGAGTTCAAGGCCAGCCTGGTCTACATAGTGAGTTCCAGGACAGCTGGGGCTACAGGGAGACCCTGTCTCAAAAAGACAAAAAAAAAAAAGCTTTGCCTTGTCCTTACCCTCAACAAGTGTAAGACTGTTCTGGAAACACAAGATATATTTGCATGCAGCACTAGGAGAGTCAACTAGAGAACTCCCCAGTTACCAGTGTGTAGGTCAGACCAGGGTAGGCACTAGATGACATAGAGGACAGACAGGCTGGGCTGGGTGATGAGATACCTGAAGGAGAATTTGGTCCAGTCTTTAGATGACACTGACTCACAGCTGGAACAGGGAAGCAAGGCGAGTTTCAGTTTAAAAAAACAAAAGTGGCTTAGTCTCAGAATTGGCAACCTTGGTGCCGTTTCTAAAAAGGCCTTCAAATTATCTGGAAATGTGCTGTGCTTGCACACACTCAGCAAGGAGATGCCAGCTATGAGCCCCAGATGTGGAGACAGACACCGGGCCTCGCTAGTCTGCCCTGGGAGGATGAGGGTAGACCATTCTCTGTGTATGAGTCATGGACCGATCAACAGGTTGCCCTGCCTAACTCTCTGCCTTTCTCTTCTCTTCCTAAAAACAGAACGTTGGGAAGGTCATCACCAAAGGATGTCGCTACATCGTTATTGGCCTGCAGGGGTTTGCTGCGGCCTACTCCGCCCCATTTGGAGTGGCCACCAGCGTGGTGTCCTTTGTGCGCTAAACAGGAGCTGCTGGGGCAGGCGTCACCCAAGTGCAAGCTTCTGCCCTGGAGGCTCTGAATCCACTATTTCAGACTATTTCAGACTTGGACTCACAGAGAACTTCGAAGAGGAAACGTGTTTTGTTGTTGAATTGGTTGAGTGTTAGGCAGGAGCTGCCCCCACCCATCTACTGAGCTCTCCACTTCTCTTGGACATGGGTGGATCCAATGAGACATGGGTCAATCCTGCAGAGAACCCGGCCAAGATTAGGGTTAGGGCTAGTTTGTTTCCCATGCTGATTAGGGCCTTCATGTGGTAATGGAAGCAATTCCACGGCAGGTTGGAGCAGTGAGCAGGTGATTTTGAGGAGGGAAGGAAATGCCAACCTGGAGATGGACAGTTGCTAAGTTCTCCTGGAAAGGTTGTGGGAGCTGCTTGTTTCTGAAGTCTATCTCTCTTTCCTATCTCCTTCACCACACTGACACTGGGAGTTTAATTACAGGTTTGGGAAGAAAGAAGGAAGGAAACTCCCTTTGAAGGCATGATGCTTTGAAAACCATGTTCACATGTAGATCAAAGCATGTCATTTTCACAGATCTATACATAAATATGCAGCTGGCAATAAAGGAAGGAGGAAGGGCAAGTTCTGAAGGAGGCTGGGTGACGGGTGCTTTCCAGGGCTGGACCCGGTCCAGCGTGGTCTGGCCTAGTTGTTGTGTTTAGGGATGGCAGGGCTCCTGCAAATGTGGCTGGCCACAGTACTCCAAATTCACTGCTAACAGTCACCCAACTCCTCCTTGATTCAATGGAGAGAGACAGAGATAGAGATGGGGGGGGGGGGCAGCCTGGAAATGAATGTGTGGATTTAGAAAAGGAACCAGTAAGTAGGAGCCAGAGGGACATGAAGAAGGACATTGGAAGAGCAATGAAAGTCCAGAACTAGGGCTGGCTGCTTGTGGTAGGGACACTCTGGAGGGTTAGACCTTTGGCTGTGTGTAGGGGCAGAGAAGGTTGACAGGCTGAATCTTACTTGGATTCAAAGATCAGTGTAGGTATGGGTCCTGGGCTTGACACCCATCAAGGATGGCTCACAGACTGCCATTGGACACTAGTGAAGGAAAGAAGGCCTTCAAAGGCTAGGATGCTTTGAGAACTGTGCCAACCTATATCACAACTGTTTTTAAAGTAGTTCACAGAGAGGTAAAAGATGGAGGTCCCTCTCACCATGGCCCTTGGCCAACCCCCACAGCAGGCCATTGTTCTCACTTTCCTTCTAGAAAGTCCAGGGTCCAGAGCAGTTGTTCAGACCCCCTACAGGCTCAACAGTGGTAGCAGTCTGCTGCCCCAGGAGGCCTGTTGCCCCAGGAAGGGTACACACAAAAAGCCACAACGCACATGCCTTACCCATTAGGCCCAACCAGCAGGCGCTGGTAGATGGAGACGGTAGAAAGACAGACAGATGGACAGAAGACGGATGGGTGGAGGGGATAGTGGCAGCCTCCCAGTTCGATTCAGCCTCCTCTCTGTTGAAAGATGATGCCAAGTCCTTGGGCTGGGTATTTGTGAGATCAAACAAATGGTCTTGTTTTAGCCCCAGTGGCCCAGGCTGACTATGCACAGGTTCACCCTTATGAGAGAACGACAGCTTACACAACAGCCCTGGAAACAGAGAGGTAGACGTAAACAGGAGAGAAAGCCACGTGGAGTTAGCAGGAAAGAGTCAGGCCCCTGAGGACTGCTAGTCACTGGAAGTGAAGCAAACTTGCAGAGATCCTCCCTAGTCACCGCTGATGCTACTGAGCTCTGGAGAGCCCACAAAGTTCTGCTGGGGAGTGGAAGTGTGACCTAGGGAAGGGATGAAGCTTCAGGGGTTCCCTTGCCTGGGTGTCTCCAAAGAATTTCCTCCCACCTCCCAAATTGGAAAATCCACAAATCGGTGCACATCTGGCTCTGTACCTCTCAAAGTCTCAAATTTCTACGAATTAACTCGGAAATGTCCAAAATCAAAAGCTCACAGGGGCTGTCCTGGGAGTCAGGGCCGGATTCATTGTAGGACTTCAGCCCCTCATGCAGCCTTTGTGATCACATTCCCTGTATGGGGCTCTGGGTTCCTCATGCCCAGTTCCTCCAGCTTGAGAGCTTGCTTCCTGCTCCAGAATACTTTTCTACCTTGGAATTGAGCTTCCCTGTTAATGGCTTGACCAGAAGGCTTCTTTTGTATCCCTATCCTCCCCACCACCACCGCCCCCGCCACTGTGAATAAAGGCACCAGCTTGTCTGGTTTTTCTATGTGTGAAGGACCTCCCTTACTTGCTTTCTGGCCTGAGGGAGAAGGCTCAGGCTCCTGCTGGACCTGGGAATGCAGTGTAGCAGGTGATGGCCCCTGGGAAGATGTTCTGAGGGAACTCAGTATGAACCCACAGCCACTCTGAGGCCAGCCCACACCTGCAGTGTTAAAGGCTACATTCTCTAGAATCCCTCAGAACAGGCTTTGGAGTGGGGAAGGCTCAGCCCCCACATCTGTTACAAATGGAAATTTCCAGAGCCTTTGACTAAGATTTAGTGGAGCCAGGAAGCTGCATTCCCCACACTGAGTCTTGGCTGAAAAATTGTCAATGTGACTCCCAGATGGGAGGTTGGACCAACAGAGGGGCCTGCTGGGTGTCAGTCCATGTGGCATGCTGTCACCTGAGCCAGCTTACTGAATCCTTACAGAAGTGATGGCAAAGGTTGGGGAGACGAGGACAAGTGGTCCTTGGATTATCTGTCTGGGCAGGTTGGGGGATGTAGAGTAGTGATAGAGATCTTGCATAGCATAGGAGAGTCCCCAGGTTCAATCCCAGGGGGTCGGGGGTAGCGGGGGGATGAGGTAGATCATTATTCTCACCTCATCCGGGGAGAAGAAGAACTACGATTCTAACTGGGCAGGGCAGCACATACCTGTAATCCCAGCACTGGGGTGGATGAGGCAGGAGGATCATGAATTCCAGGCAGCTTGTACTACATACTCAGTTCTAGACTAACCTAAGCTACAGAGGGAGGCTTTGCTGAGAGAGGAGAGAGAGAGAGAGAGAGAGAGAGAGAGAGAGAGAGAGAGAGAGAGAGAGAGAGCGAGTTATTTCAATCCACCGCGATCAACGAGCCCACACACAAAGACAACAGC
>NW_008359963.1:4745838-4779666 GCF_000622305.1 Nannospalax galili | reverse complement strand
GAGAGAGAGAGAGAGAGAGAGAGAGAGAGAGAGAGAGAGAGAGGAGGTTATTCACCTGCCAAGTCAGGCTAGCACCCACCAAGACAAGGAAGAGATGTGATCTGCCTCCTGCAATGACCTCTCCTGATTCCTCTGCCTAGCACCTGTGTCAGGTCAGAGGGGACCTAGAAGCAGAACTTGAACTCAGACCTCAGTGGTCTCCAGCACACACACCCCCCGCCCCGGGAGAGGCTGTGGCAATGGGGAAACAGTCTCGGTGTTCCATCTGGGAAGCTGCTGCTCAGGGTTTGTGTGCATCATGTGGCTCCTGACCACAGGAGTTCAGAGAAATGAAGTTAGTTCACAGTGGTTGAAGCATTGCACAGAGCTCCACATAAGCCTGTTTTGCAATAAGAAGTAGACACAGGTTGCAAGGGCACCTTCAACACCCCTCTAAAAGCTGCGTTTGAGGAGCTCCATGGTTTTGTCCAAATGCCAAATGGTTCCTAAGTAAAACACAAAGTCTCCAGCTCCCTTAATCGTTGTCAGAGAAATGTAGAGGAATAAATACTGTTTTGTTTTGTTTTGTTTTTTAAATTAGAGGCAAGCCTGGTTTGGGGCCAAACCACTCCACAGAATATCACAGCCAAAGGGAAAGCAGACCTTAAGATCTCCCACAGGGCTCAGTGCCAGAACCTGACGGAAACCCTGGCTGTGTGGGACACAGGGGCACAGGACATGGAGACCAAAGGCTTGTTGGTTCGACCTGTGCCAAATCTGTACCCCGGGGGCTTTGGGCTTCCAACCTTCAGCTCCAGTTCCAGACCCATCGGAATCTAATTTTGTGCCTTGAGGACCGACTTGGCTTTTTTAAAAAGGTGTTTCTCAGGTGATTCTTCTTCTATACCTTGGTAACAAGGCTCTAAATAGATGTATCTGGTTCAAACAAGATAGACGTCAGAGCTAGGGTTGGGGTGTTGGTCAGGGGTAGACTGCTTGCCTAGCCTGTGCAAAGTCCTGGGTTCCATCCCCAGCATAGCAGTAAGTAAATAAGAAAATAAAATCAGAACCAAAGGACTGGGCAGAATCTGAGCCGAAGAGCTCACACTTCTTTTACCAGCTCTTCAAAGCCAAGGTTCTACCCAGGGCTCACTTTCTTCACTCGTAATAGAGATAACTTGGGCCGGAGAGATGGCTCAGTAGTTAAGAGCACTATTGGTTCTTGCAAAAGACCCGGGTTTGAATCGCAGCACCTACATGGAAGCTAACAACCATTTGTAATTCCAGTTCCAGGGGATCTGACGCCTTCTTCATGGGCACTGCATGACATGGGTGCACTTACATGCAGGCAAAACACTCATATACATAAAATAAAAATAAATCATTATTTAACTAATTATTTTAAGGAAAAAAATAAGAGAACTTAGTTTTGGTCTTGGCTTGCTCTGAGACATGTTTGGAATCATTTCAAAAGCAGAAAATGGTGAGAGACTGGGGTGGGGGCATCACAGGGGTGGGGGGAGATCATAGGGGTGGGGAGAGATCATAGGGGTGGGGGAACAATAATAAGTAATAAGACGGCGAGGGTGGCAGGAATCAGAATGCACCACATTTACATCCAGTTGTCTGAAGAAAAATTCAGTTTAAAAAGGAAAAAAGTATAGTGGGGCATGGTGGCACACACCTTTAATCTCACTACTAGGGAGGCAGAGGCAGGTGGATCTCTGTGAGTTCAAGGTCGGCCTGGTCTACATAGTGAGTTCCAGGAGAGCTGGGGCTACAGGGAGACCCTGTCTCATAAAGACCAAAAGAAACAAAGGAAAGAAGTGGTGAGATGACCATTTATGTACTTATTTATTTATTTTTGAGACAGAATCTCCCTGCAGTCCCAGCTGATCTTGAACTCACTATGTCGACCAGATTGGCCTCAATCTTAAAATCCACCTGCTTCTGGCTCTCAAATGCTAGGATCAAGGGTGTGTGCCACCATGCCCAGCTTATTTACTTATTTTTTAAATATTTTATTTATTAATGTGTATGAATGTTATGCCTCAATAACAGACAATCAGAGAAGAACTAAACTGTGTTAGGGAAAGAGGAATTTACTGTTTGTTTGAATATACTGCTTGTCTGAATTTACTGCTTGAACTTACTTGTTTAAATTTACTGCTTGTAACCAACACCAACTGCACTGAGCATCTAACGTGGAGGCAGTGAGACCATGCTGGGTGATTTCATTTGGTTCTCAGTTTCTTTCTCAAAAATAACATCAGTGATTATCTTGGTTTTATAGATGGGAAAAGGAAGACTCAGAGGCTAGGCAAGTAAACTCCCATGCTACACCCAGGTATGTTACTAAGGGGTTTTTACACAAGTTATGGGAGTAAAGCCTGCTTTTGGCTCGTGGTCTCAGAGGGCTCAACCCATGGTCAGCTGGCTCTGTAAGTTACAGGCCTGCAGCAGGCAGAAAGAGGACAGAAAGCCATGGAGGGGAAAAGCTTCTCACCTAATGACAGCCAGCAAGCTGAGGGAGGGGACAAATGGGGACAGGGTCAAGTTACACCCTTCCACAGCCTTCTCCCAGGGATCTGCTTCCTCCAGCAAGCCCCCCCACCAATCCACCACCTCCCAATACATCATCAAATCACGACTCCATCATCATGATGCAAGCCACCAATGAAGACAGAGCCTTCACCATCCATCACTCCTCTGAATAGTGCTGTACTGTGCCTTTGACCTGTGAGCCTTTTGGGTCAACACTTGACAGCCAAATAAAGAGCAGGAGCAGCTGAAACCAGGACCCACATCTGTGCTGTTTCTGCCAAGCTCGGCTGCCTTTCCTCGTCCTTCTCAGGCTCCTCGGGAAGAGAGCTTTCTTGTTCTGTTTATTTTCCTTGAGACAGTGTCTCACATGCAGCCCAGGCTGGTCTAGAACTCAGTGTAGAGCTCAAGCTGGCCTCAAACTTGTGGCCATCCTCCTGCCTTCACCTTCTGGTACTGGGTGTGAGTTACCACGCTCAACTAGAGAGAAGCTTTAAAGAAGTCGCACCCAGCACACATTCCTGCTTGAGTTGCTGTGATCCAAGCAGTTAGCTCAAGGGAGACTTGAGGCACTAACAAGTCTGTCCTACTCTGGGTTTTCAAGAGACTGAAGTTGTTTATCTACTGATTTGCTACAGTCAAGGCATAGAGTGAGGGCATGAAGCTGGGCCAGCAAAGGGCATTGGGAGACACTGAAACTGATTTATTTTTTCACCACATTTCTTTGGACTAGCTCTGTGGCTGCCATGGTGTTGTGTGACTGGTCATTTAGCACCTATTGTTCACCCAGGGCTCCAGGGGCCACATGCCAAAGCCCCAGGACCCGAGAAAGTCACCCACAAGACAGGAACAGCACTGGCATCTGACAACCTGGCTTCTAATCATCCAGACCAGTGACCTTGGACAAGTTATTTGAACGTCAGGGCTTGCTTTTGTTTTCATTTATAAAGTACAGCAAGTAGTATCTACTTCCAAGTCTTATTGTAAAAGATAAATATTAGGGATATTAAGAACCCAGCACTGGAGCTGAGGTCAGTGGTAGAGCAATTGCCTAGAGAGTTCCTAGAGCATTCAAGAGCCTGTGTTCCATTCCTCGGTACTAAAAATAAAGCAAACAGAACCCAGGGGCTAGCAAGGTGGTTCAGTGGGCCGGAGGGCATGCTGTGTAACCATGAGGACCTGAGTTTAGATCCCAGCACCCATGTAAAAGGCTGGGCAGGAACCTATAACTCCAGTGCTGGGGGTCAGACACAGGAAGATCACTGGGGCTTGCTGGCCTGGCCACCAGCCTCGCTTCACGCTCAGTGACAGACCCTGTCTCAAAAATAAGGTGGAACGTGATAAAACACCTGACATCCTCCTCTGGCTTCTGCACACACGTGTACAGGTGAGTGCACCCACACAACGCGTGTGAATGTACCACACACACACAATAACCCAGCATGTGGAATACAGCATGTAAAGTACTGTGCTCTCCAGCAGCCGCTCCAAGGCAAGTCCTCTCTCCACTTGTCCCTGAAATGTGGGAAGGAAGGGAGGGACGCCGCCCTGAGAGCTCAGGGGTGAGGCAGAGCTGGAGGAGGCAGAGGAGAAAGGAGCCCCGCCCAGGTTCATGATCTGGGTGAGATCCAGCTCGCCCTTTGCTTAAGAGCCAGCGGGTTGGAGGCAGGCAGCTGCCTGGAGTGGGGACCTGGGAGCAGCAGAGACAGGATCAAGCCCTGACGGGCTTTGCTTGCAGCTCTCTGCCAGCCACAGAGATGAGATAGGAAGAGATTTTCCCTGAACTCATTCCCATTTGCCCTTGGCCTCGATTCTGGATGCCCAAACCTGGCTTATCTATAACAAATGAGGCAGAAGAGTCCACACTCCAGAGCCTGAGGATCAGTGAAAAGACCCTGTAGGCTCAAGAGGAGCCCAGGAGTCCATTATCCATGGTGAGCAGGACTGAAATCTGACTCAGTAACAGGATAGTGATGCCAATAGAGTAGAACTTGGAGAGAAAAATGCCCTTTCCTTAGTCACCTAGAGTCTCTTTTATTTTTACATCTATTTATTTGGAGGGGGTGTACACACAGCACAAAACAACACATATATAAAGATCAGAGGACAACAAACAGGAGTAGTTTCTCTCTTTCCACCATGTGGGTCCTAGAGGCTGAGTTCAAGAAGTCGGGTTGGTGAGAAGTGCCTTTAGCCATTGAACCCATCTCTGAGCTCCTACCATATGTGGCCTATTTCTAGATGCTGTGCCTAGTCCAGAGGCAGCAGTAGAATGGAGCAGTCACAGCTCTGAGTCCCAGGGACTGATGTGATCACTGCCTGTCACAAATTGGGGTTTCCTACACTGGGTAATGGTGCTTGGGGTGCAGAGGAATCCATACCCCCCCACACCCTTCTCACCCCCTGATTAAGCTGGCCGGCCTTCAGGACGGGATGGCCAGACCTTTGCTGTTCACTCTGACCTGTCTATGCCTCAACAGCCCTGGCAAGAACGCACTGTCAGGGCAGCTCCCTCTCCTAGAGCAATGCTTAAAAGACCTGTAGCTGAAAAGTGTCTCCCGCTTCCTCAAAGAGGTGTCTGGGTGGCCCTGTGCCATGCTCCACCCCTCACTGTGGGAGCTTGGGCAAGAGACTCAACTTCTCTGAGTCACAGTTTGCCCCCCGACACCTTCTGTCATCAGTGGAGTTCACCGAAAGAACCTGGTATGTCTCGAGTATAGCTCTAGGCAGTTATGGTCCAGTGTGATGGATGTGCAGGAGTGTAAGGGTTGGGGGCCCTTGGGGAACTTCCACACTTCGGGAAGCTTCCTAAAAGATAGGGATGTCCAAGCTGGGATCTGGGACGGTGAGCAGAGGTCAGGCAGATGGGAAGGGGACATTCCAGGTGATGGGAGTCACATGTGCCAAAATCCAATGGTGTGGCTGGACTTGGTGACCAGGGCCTGACAGGGACAGTTCAGGGCCCTCCAGGATCCTGCACTGACCTTGGCAAAGGGAGGCAACTGTGACAGGTTGGTGTGCTCTCCCAGTCATCTCCAGCCTCAGAGCCATGGAGCTGGATGACAGGGAAGCATCACACCTGGACCTTGACCTCAGAGGCCAGGGAGTGGTAGGGCAACAGGCCCTGCCCTGGAGGACTTCTGAGGCTGGAGGATCAGAGCTCACCACTGGTTGTCCCACGTGGGTAGGAACTGCAAGCAAACTGTCCCCAAAGAGAAGAAGCTAGAACTTTCCTTTCCTTCTGCTCTTAGCTCCAGGAAGTAATCTGAGCACTATGAGGGGGTCAGCAGAGGGATTGACTGTTGTGACCCTGAACCACTCAGTGCACCTCCTGGGCCTGTAATCTCTTGTAAAACAATGAGTTTGAAGTGGATCATACATTAGCTCTGGCCGCTCTGTTGCTCTGAGTGGAAGGTATGGGCTCCCAGCTTCCAGTTGTGGTCACAGCTTGCTTCTTTTGATCCTTGCTTATCTGTTGTCTCTTCAAGGTGGCCATTTCCTATTCTGCCCCCTCCCTTGACTTCTTAAGATGCTCTCAAGGCCACAGTGACAATCAACAGGCCTACTGCGCCCAGGGGAGGAAGCAGAACAATAGGAATTGGGTCCTGGCAGCCTCTGCCTGCCAAGGGGAAGCGTCCATGTTGTTTTTCTGGCCCTGTTATTTCCCCAACCCCACTACATCCTCAACCCTGTGCCCGGTCCTCAAGGTCCCAACTGAGGTTCCCAGGGCAGGAAGACTGCCCAAACTGGCCAGGGAGGCTGCCTATCCCTTAGTCCCGCTTCTCCGTCTCTGCCTTCTGCCTCCCTCTGTTCTGTAGCTCTGTGTAGCTTCTCCTGCAAACCCCAGAGGTTCTGGTAAAGCTAAACTACTGCATCTGGGCAACCTCCCATCCCAGTGCTGATATGAAGTCATGTTCTCTTGGGACAGCATCATATGATCCCATACTTAGCCCCTGTGTGTATTCAAATTCACTGTTCACATTCTTGGGCCTACTGTCCTCAGACTGAAGTCTTCATGTGGTAGCTGGGGAGGGAAGAAGGTAAAGAAGGAAGAAAATAAACAATTTGACTCTTTTGCTTTGTTTTATGAATTTTCTTTTTTGAGACAGAATCTCACTATGTAGTCCTGGCTAGTCTAGAACTTGCTATGTAGACCAGGCTGGCCTCAAATCCACAGAGATCAGCCTGTCTCTGCCTCCAGAGTGAGGAAATTAAAAGGCGTGCACCACTACACCCAACCCTTGTGAATTAAAACAAATTTTTTTAACATTTTTATTTAATATGTATGAGTGTTTTGCCTGCATGTATCTAAGTGTACCATGTGTGTGAAGTGCCCTTGGAGGCCAGAACTGGAGTTAGGGATGATTCTTAAGTTTCCATGTGGGTGTCCTCTGCAAGAGCAGCCAGTGCTCTTAACCACTGAGCCATCTCTCCAGCCCCTGAATATTTTTAAAAACAGGGTCTCATGTAGCCCTGGCAGGCCTCAAACTCCCTATGTAGCCAAGGATGATCTTGAACTTTGGATCCTCCTGTTTCCACCTCCCAAATGCTGGAATTACAGGTTTATGTCACCATGCCCAACTTATTATGGCGTAGCCTAAAGGAAGTATAGTGGTGCATCTAAGGCCAAATTTGTCTGTTTATCACTCCCTTTCAGTGTAAAAGCCAAATCTCTGGGGAGTGTGTGGGCCCTGGGCAGTTCCATCAGAGGGCCCTGCTCAGGAACAAGGAAGCCCCTCCCACTCCTATCACGGGGGACACTACTGGAGAAGTTAGTCTGAATGACCGAGTGACTGAATGACTGTGATGCTGCTGTCAGGTCCCCTGCTGGGTGTGTACAGTCAGTGTTTGGCTACGGCAGGGAGTGCACGACCCTCAGCTACAGCTCAGTGCTTTGGTTATGGGCTGGCTGTTCTAGGTATGGCCAAATGGACTGAAGTTCTCTGAAGAAACCCTTCCTGTGTTGAAGATTCTGTAAACCGATTATCACTTCATGATTGTAGAGAGTAGGAAAAAATGTTCAGATCCAGAGCCCAAATTTTCATGGGCTAGCTTTGGTCACTTAATAGCCATTTATCACCTACCTCCATGTCTGACCTTGTGGCTGATGCTTTTGACTATCAGGTAAAACCTTTGGAATGTATTATTAACTTAGCAGACCAGTTTCTACCAACCCCAAAACTGACCTCTAGCAGGGCTATAACCCGCCTATCTGCTGCTGCCACAGAAGTATTTGGTAAATGCATTGATTTACAAGCATTTTTTGTTCTGTGACTATAAAAGTTCATGTAACTCTGAACCGTAGTAGAACTTGTGGAACACCTAAATCGGTGTTCCCAAGCTCTGGTCATTCAATTAGGCTAGGAATGAACTCTCTCTTACTCCCTTTGGAGCAAGAGTTGTCTGGCCTAACAGAGGACCAACAGGATGCACAGTGGGGGTAAGTGCCTGGAGCAGAGAGGTGGAGAGGATTAAGGAGCTGAGGCTGAGGGTCTTGGGGTCAGGGAAGGGCTGTCTTGCAGACCTTGAGAACCTTGTAAAGGATGAGGCATGCCTGCAGGCATTCAAATAGAAGAGGGCAGGGCCTGGCAGGCTCCAGAAAAACTTCAGGGGGAGAAATCCTCTTTAGTCCCCTCCAGTGAGAACTGATCAGGCAGACAAGGTAAGGAAACTACTGGTCCCACATTCCATCCGAAGGTGTGACTCCATCCACCGCTCTGTCACACCTGTGATTTTAATGTTTGTTTGTTTTGTCTCACAGAGTCCAGCCTGGCCTCCAACTTCCTATGTACCCAAGGCTAGCCTTGAAAACCAGAATCTTCTGTTTCTACCTCCCAAGTGCTGGGGTTACAGATGTGCACCACGTTGTCTGGTGCTTATCATAGTGACCTTTAATTAGGAGAATGGACTGGGCAGAGGTGGACTTTGAAAACCTAAAACTATTCAGGGAGCAAAGGACAGAGATCTATATACACACGTGGTCTAGTTACTTTCTATTGCTATGATGAAAACACTGATCAAAACCAACTTGGGGAGGAAAGGGTTTATTTGGCTTACATCTTATAGTAGCCATCAAGGGAAGCCAAGGCAGGAACCTGGAGCACAAACCATGGAGGAACGCTGCTTATTGGCTTGTTCCTTTCTCTGGCCTGTGCTCAGCCTGCTTTCTTATACCACACAGAACAACCTGCCCAGGAGGTGGCACCACCCACGACGGGCCCTCCCACATCACTCAACAATCAAGAAAATGCTTCACAGACATGGCCACAGGCCAGTCCTCATTTGAGGCTCCTTCTACCCAGGTGTGTCAAGTTGACCACTGAAATTATCCAGCACAACATGCAAAAAGTCTCTTTAATGGGGTATCTAGCATAGATCACCCCAAATCTATTTTTCTTTCTTTTTAGTGTGTGCACATGTCCTTGCCTATATGTGCATATGTGGAGGCCAGAGGTTGAGGTTAGATGCCTTCCTTTATCACTCCCTGCCTTATTTTTGAGACAAGGTCTCTCACTGAACTTAGAGCTCACCATTTTGGCTAGACCAGCTGGCCAGCGAGTTCTAGGGGTCCTCCTGTCTCAGTCCCCTGGACGGGGATTATAGAAGTGTGTCACAGCACCCAGCTTTTACACCCAGCTTTTTCAGTCAGGCTCTGTGACAGCAGAGACAGCAGAGCCCCCCAAGACCTTCTGTAAAGTGTACATGGGGCAGAATCTCAAGGACCATCTACTAAAGAATAACAGTAATATTGGGATTATCTGAGTTTTCTTGGGAGGCTATACAGAATGTCCCAGAAGTAATTTTTATTTCTATTATTTATTTATTTATTATTTTTCTTTTGCTTATCTTGAGACACGGTTTCCCTGTAGTCCCAGTTGGCCTGGAACTTGCTATGTAGACCAGGCTGGCTTCAGTCTCACAGAGATCTACCTGCCTCTGCTTCTCAAGTGCAGGGATTAAAGGCATGTGCCACCATGGCCCTCTATGAGATAGTTTTTAAAGAAGAGAACCTTGTTTTCTCACAGTTCTGGAGGCTGGAATCTGAAGGTCAAGGTGCTGAGGGCTTGATGTTTGGTGAGAGGCAGATCTCTACTTCCAAGGTGGTGTCTGCTGCTGCATGTCAGGAGGGAAGGCATGCTGTGTCTTCACAAGGCAGAAGGGCAAGAGAGACAAAGGCACCTGGTCCCACCCTGACCCTCAGCTCCTAATCACCTTTTTTTTTTCTTTTGGTCTTTTTGAGACAGGGTCTTCTTGTAGTCCCAGCTGACCTGAACTCACTATGTAGACCAGGCTGGCCTTGAACTCACAGAGGTCCGCCTGCCTCTGCCTCCTGAGTGCTGGGACTAAAGGTTTGTACCACCACACCCACCTAATCACCTCTTAAAGGTCCCATTTTCCATCTGAATTTTAGAAAGGACACATTTAAGCTTAACAGTGATGTAGTAGCAAATTTATATATTCGGTCTCTGCCCTCAATTCCTGGTCCAGGGCTCCTAAAAGCCTTGGAATTTCCTGAACTGTAGAAGAGTTACATGCATCTTTAGTTCTTGTATTTGACTTTTGACCCTGGTTCCTGACCCAAGACCTTGATAATTCCCAGAGTGATTAGTCTGGCAGAGCTCTAAATCCCTTGGAACTTCCTGGGTAGTCAGTGCATCTTACATTCTAGTGAAGTGATTCTGGGCAGGCTCCTGGGTTGGGGAGCTGATCCCAAGAAGGACAGACCATGGTTACAAGCTTAGAACTTCAATGCCAGCCCCCATTTTCTGAGGGAAGGGAGAGGAACTGGAGATTAAGTTAATCAGTGGACATGGCTTCTAGAAAAATCCCTAAACTGCTGGGTTTGGGGAGCCCAGCCACAAGTTGGGAGGTTGCTTAACTTCATGGGGACAGACACTCCTGTGCGTGGGACCCTTCCAGACCTTGCCCTGTGCACCTCTCCATCTGGCTGGTGACTCACACCCTAATCACACCCTTTATTAAGATAATAAGCTCGTAAACAGAGGTCCATGGAGTCACTCAAGCCTGAGCAGGGTCATGGGGACCTCATTCATTGCCAGTTAGTCAGAAGTTCAGGTAGTTACCTACTTACTGTTTGCAGTTGGTATCTGAGGGTGGGGGCAGACATGTGGGACTAATCTCAGCCTGAGGGACTTAACTCCCGGTCAATAGCATCAGAATTGAATTGAGTCACAGAACAGCCATTGGTGTCCCCTGGAGAAAATTCCTGTCCATCTGGTGTTAGAAGTGGACTGTGCTAAGCGTTGAGTGAGAGAAAAAAACATACTTTGGCATTTTCATCATTTGTTTTTTGGCTTTTTGAGATAGGGTTTCCCTGTTGTCCCTGCTGGTCTGGAACTTGCTATGTAGATCAGGCTGGTCTGGATCTGAGGTCTGCCTGCCTCTGCAGAGATCAAAGGTGCATGCTACCATGCCTGACCCCTTTGGCATTATGTCCTAAAACAAAGACTGAGCAGTGCAGACTGATCCGGGGGAAGGTTCTGACAAGGTAGATGATGAGTTTTCTGCCAGGATCAGAACCCAAGGTTTCTATGAGCATTTCTGGGAATCTAATGGCCCAAGGTCCAATGTGTAAGTGTCTGCTTGGGACTCCTCCTGCACCCCATGGTACTAAATCTAGGGGAGTAGGTGTCACGAGTCTGCACCCAGCCTGGGTCCCAATGTTGGTCTCCTTACTTCTTTGGGTGGGGGGCACATCAAAGACAGAAGACCAAGAGCTGATAACCATTATGGATAAAGCTAATGAGGTAATTCCAGCCTCTGGTACAGAGCAGAGAGGCCTGACAGAGGACAGGAGAGCCAGGGGAAGGTGCCCAGGCAGGGGAGGAGCTGTATGAAGCTGTCAGAAAAGGGATGCCGTCAGGAAGGCAGAGCACAAAGGACAGGGGGCAGAGGGCAGAGGACAGAGGACAGGGGGCAGGGGACAGGGGGCAGAGGACAGAGGATGAGGACAGAGGACAGGGGGCAGAGGGCAGCCATGTTGAAACCAAGAAGTCAGGGTGCCTGGGGCACAATGCGGGTGGGAATGGAAGTGTCATGCAGAAGCCAGTCAGCAGGCCAGTGCCTGGTAAACCTCCCAGCCAGAAGGGAACATCTGATGGTCTAAGGTGCGGGGGAGGGGGTCGCCCATGGGAGCCAGTCTGTGGTCTGTGAAGACCCATGTAGTTCTGTGGACACAAGATGACCTGGGGTCAATTTGCTGAAGTGGAAAGGGGCAGAGGGAGCATTGGATTGTCGAGGGAGGGAGAAAGAGAGAGAGAGAGAGAGAGAGAGAGAGAGAGAGAGAGAGAGACAGAAAGAGACTCTCTAGTGGACCTAGATAGTCTGGAAGGCAAGGCAGGGAGGGGGACAGAGGCAAAACATGTCCCAGCCTGTTGTTTATTTGTTTAATGTGCACAGTGCCTCTAGGCTGTACAGAAGCTTGAAGGGAAAGATCAAGCCCTGGGTTTTCTGCTACAGCCACAGGGTTTCCTGTTTGTTGTCATTTTTACCTTAAAGTCTGAATGGTCATGTGACTGACCCAGACCCTGACCTTAGCCTCCCAGAGGGACATACAGTATACACTTCTTCCTGCTGGTGTCTCTTGGCACTGGGTTCTGCTTGAAGGCACATTCCAGGCCCTCCTGAGGGTTAGGCTCGTGCCTGAGGGTTATGGGGAGGAGGGGGTGCTTCTTGAGGGGAAAAGGACCGTGTGTTCTTCAGTACAATCCAAGGCCTGATGGGTGCATGGAGGTCATGTGTTCTAATCCTCATGTCAGCTCACCATATGACTCCTGTGTATTTATATGAGGGACTGAGTGGCTTAAGTGTGCAAGGCCCTGCCCAGGTGGAGCTCAGGTGGACCCCACCCGTCTTTCCTGGTCATGCCTTCTTTCCAGGTGGAATCTAAAAGGCTCTCTCTGCTCTTGTGTGTGTGTGTGTGTGTGTGTGTGTGTGTGTGTGTGTGTGTGTGTGTCTTTCTCGTGCGCCTCCTTGTGTGTGTGTGTGTGTGTGTGTGTGTGTGTGTGTGTGTGTCTCGTTGTGTCTCGTGTGCCCCGCCCCCCCGTATGGTTTATGTGGGTTGTTCTGGTGAACATGGGGTTGGGGAAACTATTCTGAGGCTTGGTATGACCTGCCTTCCCCTCTCAGCACTGGGGAGGGAAGGCAGGAGGATTAGGATTTCAAGACTCTCCTCTGCTGTATAGTAAGTCTAAGGCCAGCCTGGGCTACATAAGCTCCTGTCTCAAGAAGAAAAGAAGGCGGAGGAGAGGAAGGGGAGGAGGACGGGGAGGAGGAAGGGGGAAGGAGGAGGAGGGGGAGGAGGAAGAGGAGGAGGAGGCAACAAAGCATCAGCTGTTTTGTATAGCTTTTAAGGGGATCAGGGTCTATACCACTGGACGCTTCCTAGAGTTCTGTGTCTAGGAAATGTGTGTCTAGGAAATGGCAGCAGCATTTTGCACCAGATTCTTCCCTTAATGAATGCGTGGGGCATCCGTGGCCTAGTTTCATTTCTATGGCTATGACAAAATGCCCTAACAAAAAGTGACTTAGGGAAGAAAAGCTTTATTTTAGCTCACATTCCGGGTCATTATTGTGGGGAAGTCAAGGTGGGAACTTGAATCAGCTGGTCACATCACATCCACAGTCAAGAGCAGAGAGAAATTCAGGCATGCATACTGTTCAGCTTGCTTTCTCCTGTACAGCCCAGGGCCTCAAACCAGACAGAGAATGGTGCCACCCACTTTAACACTGGGTCTTCCCACGTCAATTAGCACAATCAAGACAATCCCCTCCAGACAGGCCCATAGGCCAACCTGATCTACACAATTCCTTATTGAGACTTTCTTCCCAGGTGATTCTAGGTTATGGCAAGTTGACAATTGAAACTAACAATAACCAGGGTCTGGAAAGACAGCTCAGCAGTTAAGAGCACTGGCTGCTCCTGCAGAAGACCCAGGGTCGAATACCAGAACCCACATGGTAGCTAACAACTATCTGTAACTCCAGTTCCAGGGGATTGGATGCCCTCTTCTGATCTCTACAGGCATTGTACCACAACACGGGTGCACTTACCCACATGCAGGCAATAAACTCATACACGTAAAATAAAAATAAAATATTTAAAAAGAAGCTAATCATAATTAATGATTCAAGGAAAAGGGGAGAGCCACATGCAGTCAGGACTAGGAGGTCTGTCTCTACAGGGACTGCCCTTGAGAGGAGCTGGCCAGGCCAATCTGGCCAATCTCTGAAAGAAGGCTGAGTGGTACTCATACACCTGTGGGTGATTTAATACCCTGTAAGTGCATGGAGTGTAGCTAAATGGTAGAGCCCTTACCTAGCAAGTAGATTCAAACCCCAACCTCACAAAATAAATAAATAAACATCTTAACTTGTTTTGTTTTATGAACATTAAAGCTTTTCTTCTATTTGGTCAGAGAATATTTCAATGAGAAAACTAAAAATAATGGCAAGGGCCTGTGAGATGGCTCATTGTTTAAAGGTGCCTGTTGACAATCCTGACAATCTAGTTCCCTGGAACCTATATGGTGGAGGGCAAGGATCTCCTTCCATAAATTGTTCTCTGACCTCCACATGTGTGTCATGGCATCTGTGCACACGTGCGCATGCACACACACACACACACACACAGAATAAATAAAAAATAATGGTGTCCCACCAATGAGAGATATGGTGGATATGATGGGAGATACTTTCTGGATCATTCCCTGTCTTCTACAGCATCATGTAACGTGGTGACGTGTGGATGCATTGTAACCTTCCATTACTCTTTGCTCTGGAAACGCCAGGTTTCTCTTCTTGGATCGATCTTACAAGGCGCTTCCCTATCTGCACCCCAAGCTGCTGATCTTATCAAAGACCAAACCCTGGGCTTGATTTCTGCACTGCTTCATTTCTGTCAACTTGACACAAACTAGAGTCACCCAGGAAGAGGGAACTTCAGTTGAGGAACTTCCTCCATCAGACTGGCCCGAGGCCCTGTGTGTGGGACATTTTCTTGATTTTTCTAATTGATGTAGGAGGGCCCAGCATACTGTGAGTGGTGCCATCCCTGGGCAGATGGACCCGGGCTGTAAACAAAAGGTAGCTGAGCAAGCCAGTAAGCAGTGTGTAAGCAACCTAGAATGATTTCTCTCCACTATGTTCCTATTCTGTGTCTTTTCTCTCTCTCTCTCAAATCTTTCTTTCTTTAGCTCTCTTTCTTTTTTATCTCTTTCTTTCCTCCTTCCTTCTTTCTTCCTTCCTCTCTTTCTCTTTCCCCACATGCAGTGGCCTTGAACTCAGTACCTTCCTGCTTGAGCCTCCAGGTGCACCACCCTGCCCAGCTGTGCATGCATTTCTGCTGTAATCTCAGTGCCTTCCTTCCATTTCCTTGCTTACTTAGTACTTCTTGGTTTTCTTATGTCTTAGGCTAGAACATTAGTTACTGACTTTGGATCATATATATATATATATAATTTGTGTGCCTGTGTGTGTATGTGTCTCTGTGTGTTAATGTGTATTTATTTGTGTGTCTGTGTGTGTATGTAGGTCAAAGGATAGCTTCTCTTCTTCCACCATGTGAGTTCCTGGATCTAAACTCAGGTCATCGGCCTTGCTTTACCCACTGATCCATCTCACCAGCCTGACTTTGGAGCCTTTAGGCATTTATATCTCTGAGTTTCTGCCTAAACGCCGCTCTGGCTTGCTCTCACAAGTTTTGCATGTTTTGTTTTTATTTCCAATTGTCTTAAGGTGTTTTCTAATTTCTCTTATGATTTATTCTTTGACCTGTTGATATTAGGAATTCCTGTGTTTTGCACATGTTTCTGAATTTCCCACACTTATTTCTGGTGTTTCCTTCACAGCTTGCACAGGCTGCCCACATTCCTTGCCTCACAGCGTCCTCACTAGCAGATCCAGGAGTGTCATCAGTCCCATGGCTTCTGCATCATATCTCTGCCTCTCCTTTGCCTCCCTCTTTACCTTATGAGGACACTGTTGATGGGGCCATTTTGGATAATGCAGAATCATCTCCTCAACTCAAGATCTTTAATTTAAGTGCCTCTGGAAGTCTCTTTTTAAAAATATTTTTATTATTTTTATTTTATGTGTATGAGTGTATTGCCTGCATATATGTAAGTGTACCTGTGTCATGCAATGCCCTCAGAGGTCAGAAGAGTGTGTTGGATCCCCTGGAACTGGAGTCAAGGATGGTTGTTAGTCACCACGTGGGTGCTGGGAATCAAATCCGGGTCCTCTGCAAGAACAATCAGTGCTCTTAACCACTGAGCCATCTCTCCAGCCCTGGAAGTCTCTTTTACCATATAAGGTAACATATTCACAGGTTCAGAAATTAGGATAAGAACTTGTTATATAGATCAGGCTGGCCTTGAACTCACGGAGATTTGCCTACCTCTGCTTGAGTGCTGGGATTAAAGGTATGTGCCATCACACCTAGCCAGATGTGGGCTTCTCTGGTGGGTTATTATTTTGCCATCACAGCTCCCTTTCTGAGGAGAGAGAAAGTTTGAATATCTGTGTGTTTGTGTGTGCCTTATGTGAATTTTTGAGAGTACAGGAGATCACTGTTTTATGTGTGAGTGAATGTGTGGGAGTGTGATAGTATGTGAGTATGTGTCTATGTCTATGTGTGTATATGACTGACTATGTGTCTGTGTTTGTCTTCATGTAAGTGTTTTAGTGTGTCCTTGTATGAGAGTGTATGTAAGTCTGTGTGGAAGAGTGTGAGCTTGCATGTATGTCTGTTGGTGTGATTGTGTTTGTTTGGACACAAAAGCACAACACTCATCTCAAAGGGCATAGGAGATAGTTTATTCTGGAGCCAAATATGAGTGACCATGCCCCAGAACACAGATTTAGGTTCCCCCGAAACTATGTTGCAATTAGGTAGCAATCTGAACCTTTTATAGTAACAGAACCAAGAAACTCATAAATCAACATACTTTCCAATACATTGATGGGTGCATTCAGTAGACAGGTCATAGCAAAGAGGGAAGAATTCTGTTATCAACCTCAGATTCTAGCTGATGACATTCTTAGCCTCTTGCTTGGTAAGAGCTAGGGCTTTGTTAATACATTCCTAATTTCTTTTTTGGGGGGGTTGTTTGAGACAGGGTCTCCCTGTAGCCCCTACTGGCCTAAAACTATGTAGACCAAGCTGGCCTTGAACTCACAGAGATCCACCTGTCTCTGCCTCCCAAGTGCTGGGATTAAAGGTGTACACTACCACACCTGACCTAAATTTTATTTTTAATTTGTTAGTCACAATATGTTAACTTAGAAACAGAGATGGGCAAGGAGTGGCCATTTAGGGGCTAAACATGTCCCAAGATAAACTGTAAATAGGCTCTGAATCTGCAACACTGCAGACTCTCCGCAGTCACTGAAGCTCTAATCAGTTCATTGGTCTTTATAGAGTGTTTAGTTTTTAAGATGCAGTTTTTCTGGGAACTTTCATTCACATGTGTGATATTGTGTGTCTGTGTGAGTCTGTGTGTGTGTGTGTATGTGTATTTGAGAGAAAAAAAATATTAAGACAGCAGTTGAGAACACAAGCTCAAAGAGTAACAGCATTGCTACTAAGATTATAATAGATGTAACTCATATCCACCATGAAAAGCCAGAGATCCAATTCTAACACTGACCACAAAGAGATGGATGTCTAGAGTGGAGCTTTGGTCACACCCTCACAGTCAGCTTCCAGGTAGCTGTGTGAAAAATCAGAAAGATAACAAGAAGTTAGATCAAGAACCAGAGCTCCCATTCCTGGCCCTCAGGCCAAGAAGGAACCAAGCCCATTCCTGGCTTCTGGCCAGGAATTAGAACTGCTCACTTTCTGGGCCCTAAAACTGCCTGACTAATTTTACCTCTTGTTCTCATCACAAGGGCCACAGACCTGTTCTCAGTGCCTGTGTCTGAGTGCTTTTTAGAGCCCTGTGCATCGACCCAGAACTTGATGGGTCATGAGTACCTGGTGCAGTCCTACCTCTGTGCTGGTAGAAAGGTCTACTTTTCCTCCAAGCTCTGCTCTACAGCACACACACCATGCCACTTTTCTGACCCCAAAGGGAAGAAGAGATAGTTTATTCTGGAGCCAAATATGAGTGACCATGGCCCTGGAGCACAGACTCTGTGTTCCAACATGGTTAACAGCTTGATGAAGGTTTTATAGTAACAGAACAAAGAAAGTCATACATTAAGGTGCTTTTCAAATACATTGGTGGAAACACTGGGTAGGTGGGTTGAAGCAACATAGGGGAATCTCTGCTATCAGCCTCAATTGTATCTGGGGACTCTCAGCTTTTTGATTGGTAGAAGGGAGTGGTCATTAAATTAATACATTTCAAAAAGTTTTACCTGTCAATCACAAGGATAGCCCAAGAGAAACTGTAATTAGGCTTTGGATCTGAACATCCAATTTCTCCACTGTCACTGAAATTCTAATCAGTTAATCAGTCTTGAAGAAGGTTCAGTGGTAGGTGAGGTTTTTTTTTTTCCCTAAACTTTCATTCACAAGGGAGTATTAAAAAAATAAAATAACAGTGTAGTGTACAGATTATTAGAAAGCAAAGCTCTATGTAACCATCATATTAGGCACAAAAATAGATCATTCTAGGACCCAGAAGTCCTTCCATTCTCTGCCAGTCACATCACCTGCCCTCCAGACCCCTGGCCAGATTGGGAGGTTGTTTTACCATCATCTTGTGTAACCCTAACATGATGTCTCGGTTTTTGCCAATTTTGGATTTAATAGGGATGGAATCACACAGTGTTTAGTACATGTGTCTGAGTTGTTTGACTCACTTGATTTGTGTGTGTTATATGAGGTGTACATATGTGTGACAAGGTTTAAGAAACAGTAAATATTAGCCTTTTCTTTCAAACCCTGTCAAACTTGGTTCATGACAAGGAATTGTGGTCTTTTAATCCCACCATATCCTGTAAATCTTTTGTCTAAAGAAATGCCCTGATGCATTATAGAACCAATGGCCTGGGGCAGTAGAGCTCTTCCCTCTTTCTCTGTGCTGAATATTTTATTTATTTATTTATTTATTATTTATTTATTTATTTATTAATTATTTTTGGTCTTTTTGAGACAGGGTCTCCCGGTAGGCCCAGCTGGCCTGGAACCCACTATGTAGACCTGTCTAGCCTTGAACTCACAGAGATTCACCTGCCTCTGCCTCCAGAGTCCTGGAATTAAAGACATGCACCACCATGCCCGGCATTACTTATTTATTTTTAATATTTTATTTATTAGCAATAATTTTATATGTGTATGAGTATATTGCCTGCATGTGTGTAAGTGTGCCCATGTTGTGCAATGCCTGCAGAGGTCAGAAGAGGGCATTGAAGCCTCTGGAACTGGAGTTAGGATGGTTGTTTGCTGCCATGGGGGTGCTGGGAACTGAACCCCGGCCCTCTGCAAGAGCAGCTAGCGCTCTTAACTGCTGAGCCACCTCGACAGCTCTGCAATGAATCTTTTAAACTAGCCAACTGAGAAAGGCTGTGAGGTCTGACCCCAGCCAATGGGGAAAAGGACCAGTAGTCTCGATTTAGGATAAAAACCATCAAGCTTCCAGGTCCTCTGTGCTTGCTAGATCTGACTGACCACATAACACACCCTTTTGCAAAAATAAAATGTCTTGCTGACTTACTTTCACTTTATCTGCATGTCTTTGTGTGGTATTGGTGGGGTCCTTGGACCTCAGATTTCATTTATAACAAAGGTCTCTCACTGAACCTGAAGTTTATCATCTCTTCTAGGCTAGCAGGTAAGCTCCTAGGGTCTGCCTTTCTCTCCCCCACAAAGCTGGCATTATAAGCAGGTGTAGCCATGCCCAGTTTTTAAGTGGGGCCAGGGATATAGGCTTTGGTCTTCCTGCTTGCATAGCACATACTTGTACCCACCAGGCTGTCTCCCTAGTCCTGGCTCGCTGGATTTTAAGATTCATTGTTAGGAGTACAAAGTGTAGCTACAGATTTTTCATTTGCTGTGTGAAGACAGCACAGGACTGGGGTGTCATCCAGTTGCTAGAGTGTTTACCTAACATGTGTGAGGCCTTGGATCCATTCCCAGTACTGCCTAAACTGGGCATGATGGCACAGTTCTGGAATCCCAGCACTTGGGAGGTGGAGGCAGGAGGATCAGAACAAGGTCATTTTTCATTTTTGGGTACACAGCCAATTTGAGAACAGCCTGGGATGCATGAAGCCTTGCTCCCCCCGCCCATGCGCTTTATTTATTTGTTTGTTTGTTTTGATTTTTGTTCTTTTTGAGACAGGGTCTCCCTGTAGCTGCAGCTGGCCTGGAACTGCTATGTGGACCTGGCTGGCCTTTATCTGCTTCCCAGGTGCTTGTTGGGATCAAAGGCGTGCACCACCATGCCTGGCTGCATTTTGTTTTTTTTCTAAAAAGATACCACAAATTATTCATTCTGCTGTGGATGGACATTTGGGTTGTTCTTTCTTTAAAAAAAATATTTAGTTTTTGATTGAACTTTGGTAATTGTCATACAATATAGTTTGATATTTAGATCTCCTCCCCTATGTATACCTTTCCCCCAATTTAATATACTCTCTTATGTATATATAATATGGTCTATAGAGTCTGATTTGTGCCTCTAAATATCCTTCAGTGTGGGTCCATCCACTGGGCCCACCAAGAGTCCCATCCCTTAAGATACTGTCTTTCCCCTCTCTGCAGCCATCAATAGCCAAAAGTTCCTTAGGTTGAGTTAGGATTTCTTACCCATTTCCCCATGACTGTGCTTGGATTTTGTCTGATTTGAGCTTGCATAGGACTTGTGCATGCTGTCACCATTACTGTGAGTTTATATGAGTAAATGAGCAGCTGCCTGGAAGACTGTTTCCTGTGGTCATCCACCCCCTCTGGCTCTTACAGCATGTCCACTTCCTCTTCTGCAGTGATCCCTGAACCTTGGGAGAGAGAGGTTCAAAATAGATGTCCTATTCATGGTTAAGTGCTCTAGGGTCTTTTGTTCCCTGCACACTGGCCAATTGTGGGTTTCTGTGGTAATTACCATCTGTTGCATAAGGAAGCTTCTCTAGTGAGAGTTAAGATGCATACATTCATCCTATGTAGAGGTTGCACTGATGATGTGTCACTTATGTTTAAACATCTTACAGACACTTAAGAAGCCTCTTTGATGAGGGGTAAAAAGTCTACTTGTCATAGCTAGCAGGTGCTCTCCAGCAGCCTCAGTAGGATTGGGGCAAAGCCCAAGAAGAACCGATGGGGACAGAATGGGCTGGTTCTTACTAGCTAGCAGAGAAGGCCTGAGATCTTTATCTATTTATTTTTATTTTATGTACACGAGTATTTTGCCTGCAGGTATGTAAGTGCTCCTCTGTCCTGCAATGCCCATGGAGGCCAGAAGAGGGGGTTTGATCCTTTGGAACTAGAGTTATGGACGGTTGTTAGCCACCATGTGTGTGCTCTGAATTGAACCCAGGTCATCTGCAAGAGTAGCCAGTGATCTTAATTGTGGACCAGCCACTCAGGTGAAGTCAGATACTTGAATATGCAACAGAGGAGAAATTCAGAGGACTGGGGATATAACTCAGTTGGAAGAGTGCTTGTCTAGCACGCAGGAGGTCCTGGGTTCAATCCATAGCCCTTAAAGGAAACTGAATCTCCCTCTCCCAGAAGCCATCAACTGTCCTTAGCTCCTCAATTAGGGTTACTTATTTCTCTTAAATAATCTCCTTCAGTAAGTGAAACTTTGAGGTGGTTTTATGAGCTTCTCTGTTTAGATGTAGGGATGAGAGAAGACTGTAAGTAAGGTTAAGCTCCAGGTCATCAACATTCTGGCCCTAGGCAAGTACAGTTTACTTGTCTTTAATGTTCTTGTTTGTTTGTCCCTAGGAAAACAAGCTGATCTCTGTAGGCACCTCTGATTTTATCAGTTATGCTGAAGTTTCTGACTCCCAACCAGAGTGGTATCTTTCTCATCCACATCACTTTCATTTTTTTCTGCCTTTCTATCTTGCTTTAATATCTGTATTTCTTTATATAATGTTCTCCTTTAATTAACCCACTTTATCACCATATCACATACCTGACAGGGCCATAACAAAGGGAGCCAGAGTGGGGAGTTCTTGATGCTTCCTATTTTAGTTGGCTTTCCATTACTGTAACAAATTACTTGAAATAATCAAGTTATAAGGAGGGAAGGTTAATTTGGGCTCATTGTTTGGGAGGTTTCAGTCTATGGTGAGTTGGCACATGGCTTTTTGGCATGTGCAGGACATCAAGGAGGGAGCATGTAGTGGGAGAAACTGCTCACCTCATAGGACATGGAAAATAAGAAGGAGCCAGGATCCCAATAGTCCCTTCAAGGTTACACCCAAATGAACTAATGTTTTGGTTCTGATATAAGACCCCAAGGCTGACCAGGGTATGGTAGCACATACCTTTAATCTCAGTTCTCCAAAGGCAGAGGCGGGGGGCGGTGGGGGATCCCTTGGGCTCACTGAACAGCCAGTCTATCTGAATCAGCAAATTCCACGTTCACTGAGAGACCCTATTCCAAAAAATAAGGTGACGGTCTATCAAGGAAGACGCTGAAGTTGACCTCTGGTTCCCACATGCACAGGCACACACACACATGCAAATACACATCTAAACATGTGCACACACAAAGTTAAGCACAGAGTGAGCATACATACAGCCATATAACCAGAGTGCTACATGACCAATAAGCCCATGCTGGTATATGACCAGAGAACAGGAAAACACGTTTTCACAAAACATGTACACAAAAATTCATGATGGCATTTTAATAATAGTCCCAAAGTGGAAACAAGACTAATTTCTACCAACTGTTGAATGGATAAACAAAACTGCTCTATGCACACAATGGAATATTATTTCCCCATGAACGAGAATGTATAGTCGGTCACATTATAGCCCAGAAGACATTATGCCAGGCTGAAGGATGCCAAACAAAAGGGTGCATGCTGTCTGACTCTATTTTCACATGTTCAGAACAGGCAGATTCACAATCACAGAGGGTAGCTGTCAGGAGATGGGGAAATTGAGCTGAATCTAAGTGGGCTCAGTATGGGGCTTCTGGATGGTGCTATGTGGTGATGGTTACATGATGTAATGAGTACGCCAGGACCCACTTTAAAATAAGGGGCAGTTTATGCTTAAAAAAAAAAAAAAAAAGGGCCAGAGAGATGACCCCATGGTTAAGAACATTGGCTTCTCTTGCAAAAGACCCGGGTTTAATTCCCAGCACCCACATGGCAGCTAACAACAATCCTAACTCCAGATCCAAGGATCTGATGCCCTCTTCTAACCTCCATGAGCATTGCACAGCACATGTGCACTTACACACATGCAGGTAAAACACTAATACACTTAAAATAAAAATGAGAAAATATTCTTTAAAAAGACTATAGATAGGGCGAAGGATGTGACTCAGGAGCATGCTTGCCTAGTATGTGCAAAACCCTGAGTTTATCCCTAGTACAAAACAAATCGAAACACGCCCCACCTTTAAAAAAAAAAAAAAATAGCTGGCTGAAGGGCAGCTACAGCTCTGTTTCCCAAGAAACTTCATTTTATCAACTTCACAGATAGAAGAGGGAGAATATTTTTTCTATATTTTTGATATTTTTATAAAACGGAAAGAAACTCCTTGAGTTGTTAAGGAAATTGTGACTGAACAGTTAGCAGGTTTGCGCCTGTACTTAATGAGTTCCCCACTCCTCTTTTTTTTCAACCTGAACTTTAAATTCTGGGGAATAATATCTTTTTAAAATAGACCCTTGCTCTCCTCTTAGGGAGGGGATCCTGAGTACATAGCATCTCTGTGTATGTTGTATGTGGCTATGTCCCCCTCCAGATTTTCCTTCTCTAGTTCTTGAATGCTACTTTCCTCTTTGCTATACCACTACAATCAGCTCTATTTTACTTGATTGTTTCTGCTTAGACAAATGAGAAAAACTACATTAAAACTTATTTTACCTCCTGCAAAAAATTAATATTATGCTTAGTCAGCTTCAGTTGTCATCGTGACACCCCTGGGTAGAAGGAACCTCAATTGAGGAATTTCCTCCATTGGATTAACTTGTGGTCATGTCTATGAGACATTTTTCTTATTTGCTAATTGATGTAGGAGGGCCCAGCCCACTGTGAATGGTGCACCCCTGGGCCAAGGTGCTTGGGCTGTATAACAGAGGAAGCTAAGGAAGCCAGGGGAAGCAAGCCTGTAAGTGGTATTTCTCCATAGTCTTTGCTTGGATTCCTGCCTTCAGGTTCCTATCCTGAATTCCTGCCTGATTTCCCTTAATGATGGACTGTCACTTGGAAGTGTAAAATGCAGTAAACCCTTTCCTCTCTCTCTCTCAAAAAAAATTATATATATATAGGAATATATATATATATTAAATTATATTAATATCCGGGCATGGTGGTGCATGCCTTTAATCCCAGCACTGGGGAGCCAGAGGCAGGCATCTGTGAGTTCAAGCCTGGTCTACAGAGCGAGTTGCAGGCCAGGTGGGGTTTACAAGGAGACCCTGTCTCAAAAATAAAATAATAATAATAATAACTACAAAGACTGTGGCAATACTTGCAACCCAGGTGTTATGGAGTGAACCGCATCTGTGTTGATATCTTCTGCAGCACTTACTTGGGACTCTCACATGAAGAAATACATGAAAGAAGGACGTGTAAGCAAGCCTGGGAAACTGGGTTTGGTGATTAGCTGTGGAAGGCACTAGATCACTTTTTTCCTTGAGGGCAGAATAGAAAGGAGTGGGTTGTGGGGAAGTAACAGCAGCATTTACTTTACAGGGACGAAGGACAACCCCGTTCAGGAGCTCTCTGCCCTCTGTGGACAGCAGCGTCCTGGCCTCACCGGTGGCCTTCCTTCTCTCTGAAATGGAAAGCATTTCACGGCAAACCTCCTTGCTTCCTGCCAAAGAAAACAAAGCCAAGGAAAAGCAGCTTGGCTTGGGAGGGGCAGGGCTCTGATGGCTAACAGCCTCAGAATCAAAGTGCAGAGTCCCCATCACAAAGGTGAAGGAGTTCCGGGGACACCGCGGCAGGTGGCCCGGGGTCAGAAAGTCTCAGACCTCCATCAGCCCAAGTCCCACTGCTCTGGGCTAGATAGGAAATGAACGATTGCCTTTTTGTTTGCAGGGAAAGGCCCACAAATGCCTGGAGCCATTTATTTAACAAACATAAACAGATTTTACTGGGCCTGGGGTGGACAGGGAGATAGATGATGGAAGACCACCCACCTTCCTAACTCACTAGCTGGCTCATTCCTTCCTCCCTTCTTCCTGCAGCACATTCTTAGCACTCTGATCTGGCCTTTGTTCTTCTTTGCCCCAAAGGGAAAGTGCCACCACAGCAGGGCACCTGCCTCCTTTTTTCCGGGTGAGGGCTGCTAGTCGAGACTCCGAAAGTCTGGGTTGCTGTGGAAGCAGACACTGTGTCCTGTCTCTAGGAACTGCCTGAAGGAGCGACCAGCCTCACACTGCAAACTTAACTGTCAGGAGCATTGCTCTGTGGCCTTGTTTCTCCTGGTCTCTTTCAAAACACTTATTCTCTAAGGGCCTCTCAGGCCTTACTCTTCACCGAGTCACGTGAAATTGCTCCTTTGGACCCACTGACCAGGAAGGAAAGAGCATTTCCTCCATCTGCCCAGGGGAACCAGCTCACGGCCCTTCCTCCCCACCCTGTCCTCCAAAGAGCGGGTCATCGCGCCCCCTGGTGAAATCATGAAGCAACTGCCCGGGGAAATCCAGTCTAGCCCTTCCACCCCAAAGGCCTAGCGGACCTCTGCGAGAAAGGCGATGCAGAACTGGGGCCCCGATGTGCGGGCCAAGCCTGGGGTGTGTGTGGGCGCGGAGTGGTCGGGGGAGGTCGCAGGCAGAATTTAGACAGACCTCCATATTACCAGATATCATTTTTCCAGACAAGTTAGAAACTTCCCAATTGAAACAAATTCATAAGCCCAAACAAAACAAGTCATGGGGCTGCAGACCATCAAGAAGTCTGGATTTCTTTGGAAAAGATGAAACACCGATAACAACTCATCCCTACACTTTGATAACAGAAAGCATCTTGCACAGAATGAAAGTCACCAATGTGGACATATTCAACAGTACCCATTTATATTTGGTTGTTATATATTGTAGTTTTTAATGTGTGTATAGTTTGGGTTTTTTAATCTCATATTAACGAGCGAAGACTAGGTTTTAGTAAAAAGTAATGGCAGGAGCCCCTGAGATGGCTCAGAGAGTAAAGGCACTTGCCACCAAACCTAGAAACCCGAGTCTGATCCCTAGAACCCATACAGTGGAAGACTGAATTTCACAGATTGTCCTCTGACCTCCACATGTATACACACACACACACACACACACACACACAGAGAGACACACACAATTAAAGATAAAGGTTGTGTTGGGGATTAGAGGATTACATGGGTATGTGTGAGAGAGAGAGGAGAGAGAGAGAGAGGAGAGAGAGAGAGAGAGAGAGAGAATAAATATAAAAAATGTAAGTTTAAAAAGTAAGGGAAGAAAAGTTCAAAATAGAAAGCATAATCTTCAGTTAGGGTACGGTGGTTCACACCTGTAATCCCATTACTCTGGAGGCTAAGGCAGGAGGATTGACATGAGTTCAAGGCCACCCTGGGCTACACAAGGAAACCCTGTTTCCAAAAGAAAAGAAAAAGAAAACATGATTTCCATTAAGTTATTTTTTTCCCTGCTATTAGGGAGAAAATCAATTTTCCAAATGGCATATACTCACCAACTCCCAAAATACCAATGTCCTACAGGGCATATTTGAATATTCTAGAAATTTGTACTCCTTCAGGCAACATGAAAAGCCTGCACAATTGTCCTTCAACCTGCCTCTAGTCGCTACCATTCCCTGAACTTCTCTGTTTTCCTCCAAAAAATGTTCCAGACCTTTTCAGAAAGTTATGTTTTTCTTTACTAAGTTGTGGTTTCTGATCGTTTTTGTTTTGAAGCCTCTATGCAGTCTTTAAAATCCATTTACGGGGCTGGAGAGATGGCTCAGTGGTTAAGAACACTGGCTGTTCTTGCAGAAGACTCGGGTTCAAATCCCAGCACCCACAGGGCAGCTAACAACTGTCTGTAATTCCAATTCCAAGGGATCCAACAGCCTCTTCTGTCCTCCGCGGGCACTGCGTGACACAAGTGCACTTACTTACATGCAGGTAATACATTCATACACATAAAATAAAAATAATAAATATTTTTAAAAAGATTCCTTTTAGATTGTGAGTCCAAAAAACCACACAAATGAACACAGAAACACAGACATCGCTGTGTTTGTCTGACAGCTTGGAGAGCTGAGGGCACAACTGCATCCTTCAAGGTGAGTAAGGATGCCTCCCTGCTGGTGTGGTTTCCAGAGGCCTGCATCTGCCTCCAGCCTCCACATCCTATCTCTGCATAGGCCCTGGGCTAGAGCGGGCCTTCTGAAAACATCTATCTTCAAAGGGTCGATTGCCCTAACCAGACCTACGTGTCTTGGAAGGACGGTCGGCCCTAGCCAGCTGAAAACTCAAAACTCTGTTTGATTTTTGTATCTCCGTACTCTTGTATTTGTTCTTCAGAAGAGACCCACGGAGTCACGGACCCTAACAAATACATACACATAAAAATAAAATATTTAAAAAAAAAAACCCTTCAGCCTTCAGAATGAGCTGCCCAATCCACAGCATATGCTTTCAAAGCCTTAAATCCTGATCTCTAGAAAAATAGTCTTAGGGGCTGGGAATGTAGGTCAGTTGGTAGAGCACTTGCCTAACATGCACAAGACTTTGGGTTCAATCCCCAGCACCCATCCTCCAAAATTACACACAAAAATAATTATTTGCTTACACATCTTTTGACATTGAGACTTGACTTGAAGTTGTTGGCTATAAAACTTTAAAAAACATCATCTGCCAAATGGGAGGCTCGGAAGATTGTCTGCTGCCTGCACACCCAGAGTCCAGGATCACTTTTAGAAATGTTTGCAAATAATTTTTGTCTGTCAAATATTTAAATGAGTGATAATTTTTGTGATCTAGAGTTCAGAAGGTCTGATCCCATGTGCAAGTGAAATTCCACACCCTCCCCCCACTCTAGCCACCCACTTTCTCTTCCAATCAGAAAACAGCGTGATTCCTTTTTTTCCTAGCCACTGGGTGACGTCCACATTCCTCTGCACAGGGCGGTTCCTTCCGCCCCTGCACTGTTCACCTTGCCTGTCCTTTCCCTTCTTCATGTTTTCCCTCCTCTTTCCAGCAGAGGGACTCACATGCCGTGCTCTGTCTCCTCTGTCACTTCCTGAACCATCCAGCTAGCTTGTTTCAGCACCAGCCCTCAGTGTCCTGTCCTATGTCTTGAAGAACCATATAAACTGGATATAGTGGTATATGCCTGTAATCCCAACACTCAGGAGTGGATAGAGACAGGAGGAGCAGAAGTTCAAGGTCATTCTCAGTTGATGTAGCAAGTTTAAGGCCAGCCTAGGATGCATGGATACATGAGACTTTGTCTCAAAAAAAAAAAAAAAAAGTTTACAGATAACAAGGGGAGAAGGGCTGGGATAGTTCTTAACATGATCCTGAGTCCGTTGCAACATTTTAGCCTACCTTGAAACATAAGATTTGTATATGAATTAAAGGTTGACTGATTGATTCAATTTGTTCATGTCCCTACAGTGATAGACTTTTAAAAACGGGTATGAATATTTTGCCTGCATGTGTGTAAGTGCACCCATGCATGCAATGCCCATGGAGGCCAGAACTGGAGTTATAGATGGTTGTTACCTGTCATGTGGGTGCTGGGAACCAAACCTGGATCCTCTGCAAGAGCAGCCAGTGCTCTTAACCACTAAGCCATCCTTCCAGCCTGGACTTTTTTTTTATGACAGAGTTTCATGTAGCCCAGGCTGGCCTCAGCTTGCTATGTAGCTGAGAATGACCTTGAACTTCTGATCTTTTCTACCTCTTGAGTACTGGGATTATAGATCTACACTACCACACCCAGTTTTATGTAGTATATGGGATAGAACCCAGGGGTTTCATGAATGCTAGGCAAGCCCTCTACCCATCGAGCCACATCCCCAGCCCTGAGGTAGATTATGGAATGACCTTTATTCGTGTGCCTTATGAGAGCCTGTCTAGGCACGGGCAATGTTTGCTTTTTTAAATGGTCCACACACACACCCCTGCTTTCTTGGTTGACATTCCAATTCTAGAGTTTTGTTTAAGCATCTGAGCACTTCTAGTTAAACAGTGATGACTTATTCACCTGAAAGATTCCTTTTAAAGAGGTTGCTAAAACCTGAGAAGTGGGGATCAGCACTCAGACACATGACAAAAGGATGATGTTCTTAATTTACAAAAGACTCTTATAGGTCAACAAGAAGACAAGTTAATCATTTAAACCAAAAAAGGTAAAAAGAAAAGCAGACAGGCGATTAGTGGCTCTTCAGTCTCCCATCAGCCACCATTACGAACAAACCAGACTGATAGGCAGCACTGTTCCCTAGTCACTGCTAGCCCCAGCAGTGAGCGGGGCAAGGGGAGCTGGGCAGGAGAGGATGGGCCACAGTGAATGCAGAGAGCAAAGCCCTGGCACTGGGCATGGAAAGGGCCTCACTGCTCCAACTGTGGAGCCCAGTAACAGCCTGATCTCTGAAATCCAGACCTAGAGCTGATGTCTTAGCAATGTGCCCCCATTTCACAGAGAGGGCAATGGGAGCCTAGAAGGTTCAAGTTAGGTAGCTATTTCCTCTTGGCTAGCTCACAAATACCTCATATTCAACAGCAGGTACTTAGTTTCATCTCTTAGGTTCTTAATCTCAGAGTGTGGCTTTATTAGTTACTTTTCTGTTGCTGTGAGAGAAACACTGACCAAAACACTTATAGAAGGAAGAGCCTATTGAGCTATGGTTCCAGGAGAATTATAGTCCATCATGGCAGAGGGGCATGGTGGCTGGAGGTGGCTTGGAGCAGGAGCAGCAGAAGCTAACCTCTCACATCATCAAGCAGGCATAGGAAGCAAGAGAGCAACTGGAGATCCAGCTTAAGAACTCTCTAAGCCCACCCCTGTGACGTGCTTCCTCCAGCATAGCCAGACCTTCTAAAACCTCCCCAAACAGCACCACCATCTGGGGACAAAATGTCCACATATTTGGAGCCCATAGGGGACATTTTCCTTCAAACCACCACAATGGCACACCTGGCCCCATCTCAGAATGCTGTGCGAGGGAGCTGGAAGTCGCCATTTCTTGCAAATTGTATCTCCCAGCCATCTCATCTGGCCACGTGTCCCTCTCCATCCTCAATGCTACTTTCCCCTGACTTGAGATGACTTCAACTGGAACCAGGGATTTGGGGTCTTATCCAATCTTCTTTGGTGTTATTCCTTCCCAGAGCATCCAGGTGACTTTCCCAACACCCACCCAGCCATCCCTTCCAGATGTGTCCACATTAAGTAGAGGGAAGGCACGTTATCATCTGCCTCACTTCCCACCTCTTATCTCACACACTGGAACATTCTAACAAAGCTGACCAGCTGGTGGCCTGAACGTGCCACACTCTTCCTCCTTTGGCTTATTCAGGCCATTGCTTGTGCTGTTCTTTTGGTCCAGGATCCCTTTCTCTCTGCCCCACCCCCACTCCTCCTCATGCTCACATTACAGTTTAAAAGCTCTGTTCTGGGCTAGGGAAGATGGCTCAGTAGGTAAAGTACTTGCCATACAAGTCTGAGGAGCTTAGCTTGGAGCCAGATGTGGTAGTGCATGTTTGTTATCTCAGCAGTTCTACACAATGAGATGGGAGGTGGAGAGAGAATGACCAGAAGGTAGGGGGCTAGCCTGGCATGTGCATCAATGAACAAGAGAAGCTACCCCAAACAAGGTAGAAGGCAAGGGTTCATAGAAAGGGCTGTCCTCTAACCTCCACACTCATGCTGTGGCATACCCATTATGAACACACACACATACACACACACACACACACACACACACACAGAGCTCTGTCCTCTGAAAATATTGACATCCTAGGTTTGTCTGCTCCAAGTCTTGGCCATGTTTTCTGTCTGGTACTGTCCCATGGACTTGAGGGGAGGTTTCAATCACCCAAGGATTCTGAATTCCCAGATACAGAGGTAGCATCATCTAAATTTTAAGTCTGAGGGCAAAGCCTGGTGAATGGTCAATGTCTATGTTAAAAGGAACAGATGATTTAAAGCAACACCTCGTCGGTGAGCCCATATCCAGTGTGGGTCATGGCTTTAAAGGCATGGAGCTCTGACAGCGGCTTGTGTGCAGAGAGGCCTCTGATTGTCCTCATGACTGGAAGGGTGGAGAGGGTCAGATCCAAGTGAGGCCGTAGAGTAGAGGGTGAGGCCTAGAAAGCATTGTGGAAACCTTATAAATCAGCAAAAGAGCAAGTTGTCCAAGAGGAAGGCAGGTATCCCTCCCCGCCAAAGCCCATGAAATACCCCAGACACAGTCATAGTGTTAAAAGTGAACTATGGTTCATACCCACACTCCTGGGAAGAGATTTAAGATGCTAATGGGTGAACGTGAAGATGCATACGAAATTACATGTGTATAGGAGATAAATCATGCGTAAGAAAAGAAAATCAGCATTATACAACCCCCCCCCCCGGGAAAAAAACAAACAAACACCAAAAACCCTTTGATGTGAAACTACTGCCATAAATGTCAGCTCTGTACAGCAGGCCCCTGGGCTTCCAGACCTCTGCTCTGGCCTGCTTCCTCTTTGGAGGTGTGTCTTTTTCTAATAAACAGTGCAGGCTTCTGCTACTGGTTTTGTTATAGCAGCAATAAAGTCTCGTTAAGAGAAAACTCCTGGTCGAGAGAATAGAATCTCTGACTTAAGTGGAGACCTAATATTCCAGTTGGGCTGGGCCCATCACCTGGCCAAGGGACCACCGATAGTTAAGCCATGCTAACGAGCTAGACAGAATAATTAGTTCTTTAATGAGCTACTGTCCTTTTCTGATCCAGAATCCACACCCTTGATGCAGTATCTTGGGCCACAGCCATGAAGCCTCATCAGTCTGCCTGCTTTTCTAATGTATCCTCCCCTGGTTTTCTTTCTCTATTTCTAGGTGATAGAACGTGTAAATTGCAGGAGAGCCGTAAGCTCTCCTTATGGGAAAGGAAGCCATAAGGATATAAATTCCCCAAGGTAGCCAAACGGTCCAGATTGGTGCTTGGCCTTTGCTCAAGCCTTATCAACTGGTCACTTCCCTGGCTGACAGAGACTGTTTACAGGGCCGACTTATGTCTTTTGGTGATAACTTGCCTGCTCATCCTGAGAAAATAATCGCAGGAAGAAGACCCTCAGTTACCCAAGGACACTGGCACTGAGCGAATTCTTGCGGCTGCATTCAGCAGAGTTCCTGTATGAGTCCAGATTGCTCTGCCTTTCTTTGGTGATGCCTGGTTTCTGTGGACAGCAGCGGCCCTTTGCTGCGTTCTGCTGAATAAAGGAACATATTCCTTGCCTGTTGCAGGTCTGACTCTGGTTCTTATTTCTTAATTTTAAACTCCTTCCTTTTTCTGCTCTCCTAAATCTAACACTAAGCGTGCTTTCCTTAACACTTTGGGCATCCCCAACATTTTAGGTTTCTTTACTTTTTCCCTAAAAGCTCCCCTCCCCACTGAAGGGAGACCTCCATTAGCCCCAAAGCATAAAGCAATTCTAGTTTTGCAAAAAAACCTGTTCTGGACCCCCCAACCATAAACTCTTTCCTAACCACCGTGACTGTTTACATATACAAAAGTACTTAAGCTCCCTTGCTGTTTAGCCAGTGTGGCTACTGCAGACTCCTGCTGGTCAGTGGTCTCCCTCATTGACTAATAAAAACTCATTGTGGATTGTATGAGGTTGGTGCTTTTCCCTTCCTACCTGTGATTCTTTGAACTCCTAACCCTAACATTTATTCAGGAAAGAGTACTAACCCAGAGAGAGCTCTCTGCTTAAAACTCCTATTCCTAACACGCATTATGTGGCTGCTGGTCTGTCTGGTAACTGACCTCCTCACCACCCTGGGCAGCTTTTTTCCTTCCATCCTCCAATCTCCTCTTGTGGGCAGCTGCTGAGCCTTACAGCTTGCTTGCCCTGAGGTTTTTCTTTTAAATACTAATAAAATTGTTCTCAAGGTTCCATTCAAGTCCTTTCTTAAATTCTTTCATCAAGGAGACTAAGAACTGTGAGAAGCAACCGGATTGATTTCCCCTGAGTCACTTTCATTTCCATTATTG
Source organism: Nannospalax galili (assembly GCF_000622305.1). Lineage (NCBI taxonomy): Eukaryota > Metazoa > Chordata > Mammalia > Rodentia > Spalacidae > Nannospalax > Nannospalax galili. The sequence continues at coordinate 4,746,806 of NW_008359963.1, read as the reverse complement.
TGATAAAACAACAGGTTAAAAAGCAACTTAAGGGAGAAAGGGCTTGTTCCCTTTACAATTCCAGGTTTAGCAGGGAAATCAAAGCAGGAGCTTGACCTAGTCACATAGCATCCACCATTAAGAACAGAGAGAGATGTAGGACTGCATGCCTAATGCTCAGTCACTTCCTCTGTTATACAAGTTAAGGTCCTGCTCATTAACTGGGGACACCCACATTCAGGGTGGTTTTTCCTATCACACAACTTAGATAATCCCTCACAACTACCTGTAACTCCAGCTCCAGGGGATCTGACACCCACTTCTGGCTCCCAGGGCACCTGCATACATGTAACATGGACTCACACAGGTACACACGGTCATGGCTATAGGCTAGCCCAACCAGGCAATTCCTTATGGAGACTCTCTTTCCAGATGATTATAGATTAGGTCAAGTTGAGGAAACTAACCATCACACATGTGTCTGTCTAATTCCTTGTTCAGGGCTGGAACACTGAGAGGTATGCACAGAACCCTCCCCTCCACCATAAGATATCCTGCTTAAAAACAAATCAAACAAATCTGGCTGGCTGTCCAGCATGAGAAGAAGGCGCATAAGAATGGAGGAGGCTGATTCTGCTGCCTAGGACTTCTGATTGGGTGTTTCTGCAGGGGAGATTGGGGGTGGTGGTGGTGGAGATCAGGCCCAGCTTGGTTGTTTATTTTAAACAAGAACTAGAAAAAAGGAGTAGGTGGGTTAGTAGTACACACCTACAATCCCAGTACTTGAGAGGCTGAGTCAGGAGGATCCTTGAGAGGCTATCCTGGGCTACCTAGTTCCTGGCTATGTAAGACTCTGTCTCAAAAAAAAGAGGACAGCACTGGAGAACACTTCCTGTTGTTGGGTGGGAGTTTAGTTCGCAACACCCACATGCACACACTGTAGAACCCTGAGACCCTCTTCATTCATCCGCTACCCCCCAATCCCTCCA
>NW_008359963.1:4728593-4745262 GCF_000622305.1 Nannospalax galili | reverse complement strand
AAAAAAAAAAAAAAACTTTAAAAAAACAGCACATGGTAGCACTCCTCTGTTACCTCCTCCCTCCTAGTTTCTTCCCCAGCCCTGGGGTGGGCCTCTCCTCCAGAGGGTGGCTGAGCCCTACTAGGGAGGGGCCCACAAGCTGACCTCCTCTAGCTGGCCTAGAACAGACTGTGCCACCATGCAGGGGATCATCTTTTGAAAAATAAACTTCCATCTTATCTGAGAAAATCTGCTTTACATCCAGTAAGTAGCTTATTTGAATGATGCCTTTAAAGATAACGGCAGACACTAGTTAAAGGCCCTGGATTTCATTCAGTGACTAGTGACAGCAGGGTTAGAGCTGAGTGCTCTTCTGATTTGAGCAGAGGTCACTGGGCTTTTCAGGGGAAGAGTGAGGGACTGAGGGGGGAACAGATGAGTGTCACTGGTATACCCCATTGGCAGGGACTTAGCTTCCCCTATCAGGAGCATCAGAGAAAAATGACAAAGAGGTTCCTAATACAAATACACCTGCTAGCTGGTGGTTACAGAAGTTGGGGTTCTGTCCAGGGGCAGAGGCTTATTCTCCTTGATGCACAGGCTGTTTTGGGGAAGCTGATTCCAAGGTAAAGGAATCCATTTCTGTCACTGGAACACATTGCATCTCAAAGCTATAGAAAGACTCACAATTGTAGGCCCTTTCAAGTTGGTGAGTTAATTGTTAATGTCTGGCTATAGTAGTCCAGGCTGGCCTTGAACTTCTGTCAATCTTCCTGTCTCAGCTTCCCAAGTGCTAGGGATACAGCCTGACTTGTAAATCCTATTTTAAAAGTTTCATTTGTGTGTGGTGTGTGTGTGTGTGTGTGTGTGTGTGTGTGTGTGTGTGTGTGTACGTACATATACGAAGGCAGAGGCCAGAAGAGGGTGAGGGATCCCCAGGAGCAGGAGTTGCAGTTTGTTCTGAGCACCTGACCTGGTGTGAACAGAACTCTGGACCTCTGCAAGAGCAGGAATCACTCTTAACCGCCGAGCCACCTTTCCATCCACATAACATCTCTGTGTTCTGAGGAAGGAAGAACGGGGCCCTGCATTCCAACTTTGCCAGAACAAACACTTCTCCTGGCGGCCTAGAGCTTCCTTAGACTGTGTTCTAACTGGCCAGTGAGCAGCGTGTGCCTCTGGGTCACGCTGCTAATAGCCGGTCCACACCGCTGGGCTCTAGGTGCAGAGGTTCACAGCCAGTGTTTCCATGCAAGAAATGTCTGCGGGTCTCACAGCGACCTGCCCCCAAAGTTACTCCCACAGAATCTTCATTCCTCCATCCAGCTTCATGGGGGGGGGGGCGCCCTTCCGATATCACTGAGTGCGCTCCTTTTAGAAACAAGGGGGTAGGCGATTGTGGCCAGCTGGAGGGTCACGTGGCATGCAGGGCCCCGGCGTGGTAGGCGGACCTATGCGCAGCAAAGTGAAAGTGGCCATCCTAAGCACCCTGGTGCTGCGGGACCCACCGCTTTGCTCTAGGGCGTCCTTCCTCCCTGTCCTGACCTTGGCTGCAAAACTTTGAGCAGCATAGCGGCTCCACCAGCCCCGAGCCTTAAGCCCCTCCTCGCAGTCCCCGCTGGTATACAGGTCTGCACCCGGGTCCTGTGCCATGGGTGCCTCCAGCTCCAGGGCGCTGGCCCGCCTGGGCCTCCCCGGGCAGCCCCGCTCCACCTGGCTGGGCGTCGCGGCGCTGGGCCTGGCCGCCGTGGCGCTGGGGACCGTGGCCTGGCGTCGTGCGCGCCCCAGGCGGCGCCGGCGGCTGCAGCAGGTGGGCACGGTGTCGAAGGTCTGGATCTACCCTATCAAGTCCTGCAAGGGGGTGGTGGTGACCGAGACGGAGTGCACCGCCATGGGGCTGCGCTGCGGCAAAGTGCGCGACAGGTACGGAGCCCCGAGCGCAAGATGGGGAGATGGGCGAGGGCCTGGGAGCTGGGGTCTTGTCCCGGTGGAAGCTTGAGACCCTGGTCGGTGCGCCCCTCGGTGAGGCGGACCCGTGAGAGCCCAGAGAGGTCTACTTGCAGCAAGGAGAGCTCGGATCAGCATGTTGACTGTTCTCTCTGAACCAAGAAAGCAATGGGTTTTACCTGGGAAACTTAGGCACACATATGGGAAAGAGCTGCCACTTACTAGAGGTGGCCAAGTTTCTGAGCATGCTAAGTTGGTTGAGAGCGTGGTTTGCATGTTCCAAACTGGCAGTGCGGCGGGCATGGCCGTGCACACCTTTGGAGGCAGAGGCAGGGAGGGCACTCTGAGTTCAGGGCCGGCCTGGTGTACATAGTGAGTTCCAGGCCAGTCAGACCCTGTCTTAAACAAACACCCAAAACAAAACAACAACAAAATAAGTGGTAGTGAGGGTGCTTTCTGGGAGGAGAATTTAGCATCATAGAGAGCAAAGTTTACTCTGGAGTGGATGGGTGCCCCTGGATTTTGACTCCCACCCTTTTGAGCATAGTAATTGCTAGATGCAAACTAAGAGAACAGGGGTTTGCTGCCTGAATTTCCCCTGCTCTCAACCTTTGATCCTTTACTTATTTTGTGTATTTTTTTTTGTTATTTTTATTTTGTGTGTATGAGTGTATTGCCTGCCTGTGTGTAAGTGCGCCTGTGTCAGGTGCAGTACCTGAGGAGGTCAGAAGGTGTCAGGATCCTCTGAAACTGGAGTTACAGACAGTTGTTAGTTTCCATGTGGATGCGGCGATTCAAACCAGTGCAACCTTTGATCCTTTACTTATTTTGTGTATTTTTTTTTGTTATTTTTATTTTGTGTGTATGAGTGTATTGCCTGCCTGTGTGTAAGTGCGCCTGTGTCAGGTGCAGTACCTGAGGAGGTCAGAAGGTGTCAGGATCCTCTGAAACTGGAGTTACAGACAGTTGTTAGTTTCCATGTGGATGCTGGGATTCAAACCAGGGTCCTCTGCAAGAGTAGTCAGAGCTCTTAACCACTGAGCCATCTCTCCAGCCCCTTGGCTTGATCCTTTAACCAAGGCCAGTACCCTGGCTGAAGTAGTTTTGGAGAAGTGGGTGGGGGCAAGTCAGCCCTCCACACCTTTCCCCCCTGAAAGGATAAGAGGCGCCTCCTCTGGTACAAGACCGCTGTGATCTGGTTGTGTAAGGTGCCCGATAGTTGTAAAGTTTATGAGACTAATTGTAGGATAACAAATATTAAAAGCCTCTGGCTGGACTTCCGTTCTGGGGACGGTGCCTGACCACTTTAATGAGAGAGGAGCAGAATGAGGTCGTTTGCTGAGAAGAGAGTAAAGTGGCCGGGTGGGGGGGGGGGGGGTTGTTGTGCGGGTCAGGAAGCTCACATCAGACTGGGGTATAAAGTGATTATAAAGGAGGTTAAGATAAAAAAGCCAAGTGCAGACTACATTTGCAAATCAGGAGGCAGGCTCAGTCAGACTGGGTCAGATTTGAGCTGAAAGAAAGCCAGCCTATAGTATCAAGGCTACTGTTGCAAATAAGGGTGGGTGGACATAAACTTGGTGAGTCCATTGGGCTTCCCAAGTCAAGAGGCAAAACTGACCACAGGGGCATTTCTCAACCTTGAAAGATGTTGTTAGGTTTAGGAAAGTTGTTCCCTGTGGCAGACTCGACTGCCAATCCAATCGGAGGCTCAGCAAAGGACCTTTGTTCCCCTTTGCCCCACCCTGCAGCCATTTTGACTTTTATAAAAAGCTATCAAAGGTAATAGTGTATACCCCTCTCTCAGAAGGGAGTGGTCCTCACTGGTCCTGGCACACAGGGATTTCATTCTTTTTTTAAAGATTTATTTTTATTATTTTTAGTGTGTGTGCGTGTGTGCACATGAGTGCAGATACCTGCAAAGGCCAATGGCATCAGATCCCCAGGAACTGGAGTTACAGGCAGTTGTGAGCCACCTGGTGTGGGTGCTGGGAACCAAACTCTTTGGTCCTCTGTACAAACTGTATGTACTCTCAACCGCTGAGCTGTCTCTCCAGCCCAAGAGAGTTCATTCTTAGAGGATGCCCTCTTCTCTGACAGGCATGATTTAACGATGCTCCAGGGTCTGGCAGAGGGGAATTTGCAAGTTGATCATTCAAGGAACCTTATAGCAGAGGCCATCTGCTGCCCTGTGTTCATCCCAGGACACATGTATGTACTGTCCTTTGAAGACTGCTGTTGTAAAGAAATATGGACTTCCATTGCAGTGGAAAATGTCATCTTAAATGTCCTGCATGCAGGCTCTGCAGCACATGGAGGCTTTTCCATTCCTCACTGTTATCCTAGATTTCTAATCCTGAAGAATTTTTATTTTAAACTATCATTTGCTGAGGGGCTAGAGGATGTAGCTCAGTTGGCAGAGTGCTTCCCTAGTGTTGTGAAGCCCTGGATTCTATCCCCAGCACAGCATAAATGGGGCATGGTGGTACATGGTGCTGTAGGTGGTGGTGGGAGGATCAGAAGTTCAAGGCCATCCTCAGCTACATACGGAGAGTTCAAGGCCAGCCTAGGGTATTTAAGACCCCATCTGTATACTAAAACAAAACAAAACACTCATTTCCCAAGAGTCCTAGTCCAAAGGAACAGGAATCACCCAGAATGGAGGCAACTTGTATAGGTTGTTGAAATCTCTTCCATGTGATTCTGATGCTCTAATTAAAGAATTATTGTGTGGGAGCATTGGAAGATGAGGAGGGTTAGATCTTATTCAAGTGTGAAGGATAAGAAATGTCTGCTTACTACTGGAGAGACCTCAGGTACTGGGTCCTGGTTGTCCAACACCCTAAATCTGAGGCTGCTGACCCTGAGGAGGGGGATAAGTGCTTCCATCTTCCACACTTAAGGACTTGAGAGCATCTCACAGGTGTCCAGGACTAACCTGTCTCCTCTCATCATCAGAGTGTCTGCTTCTACTTCAGATTGTTGACACTTGGATATAAATATTACTAGCATGGAAAGAAAATGTGTCCTTTGCCTCTGCTTCCTGGGGCATCATAAAATGATAGAACTGCTTCGAGCAATAGATTCTTGAGATGAGGTAGGCTGGGGTAGAAGAAAAGGCAGTGAAATGAATATAATAGACATTGGTCCAAACCTGTCCTATAGTTAGCTGATCTAAGGTTCTTTTCGTGGCCTAGATATTATTGTCTCCATCCTGCACATACAAGGAAAACAGTATTAGAAAGAATGGGTATCTCACCCAAGATCACAAACCCAGCATGTGCTAGAGATATTTGAACTTAGATCTCCATGAGTATAGTACTTGAACTGTTTCTAGGAAATAGTGTGTGGTACAGAAGTAATGAGTATAAGGAACAGGGAACTTTGGACAAAGTCACTTAACCTTGTTGAACCTCAGTTTTCTCATTTGAAAAAAAAAATGAACTTGGACTTTGCTTCAAAAGCAAGCTTACTGACAAGAACCCTGCTTAATGACTGCTGTGTTTGGAACCTGTCTAGGAATCATAGCTACAGATATTCCTAGAGTGCAGGGAAAGGGGTCCTGTATTTAGTTTGAATCTCTGCAGTGTTTGAAGAAGTTGGGATTTTTCTCTGTAAGTGCTCTGGGCCTCCAAATTACTAGAGGAATTTTGCTAGCCATTGGCCCATTTGAGCTTGAACTTGGCCCAGCATGCTTGGTTCTGAGGTGCTGAAGGTCTGCTCTGTGAATGCTAACACTGGTTTTCTGCTGTACGTATGACTTTGTTCCTTGACCTTGTAAATCTCAAGTGGCTGACCAGGACTGCTCATTTTGTCCACACCCTTCCTTGAAACCAGCCTTTGATTTCTTCTCCATAAATTTATGGACACTGGTTTTCTGCTGTACGTATGACTTTGTTCCTTGACCTTGTAAATCTCTCCTTGACCTTGTAAATCTCATTTTGTCCACACCCTTCCTTGAAACCAGCCTTTGATTTCTTCTCCGTAAATTTATGATCTTTTTTATTTTAATTTTTATTTTATGAGTGTGAGTGTTTTGCCTGCATATATGTAAGTACAGTGTATATATGCAGAGCCTGTGGATGCTGGAAGAGGACATTGGATCCTTTGGAAAAGGAACCACAGGCAGTTGTTAGCCAAGATGTGGCTGCTGGGAACTGAACCTGTCCTCTGCCAGAGCAGCCAGTGCTCTTAGCTGCTGAACCAGCCCCAGTTTATAATCTCTTGATTAAGGAATGTCCCATGCACATTCCAATTCCTTGCATTCTGCCTTTGCTTTCTCACTCCCTGTGGGTAGAGATGCCCTCTTTCCTCCCCGTCCAGCCTCAATCCTTCCGCTCCCGCCCCACTCTAGCCGCAGCCCACCCCCATTGGCTGGTTTTTAACTTGAAGAATTTTCAGCTGCCTTGGGCTCTGCCTTCCTCTTACCTTGGTCACTCAGGGCCCTTTTGCTAATTGGGGGGATTCTGAGCTCTGGGCTGTGGCCTTGGTCCAACTACCACCCACTTGTGTTTTACCTGTACAAAGTAGGCTGACTCTTAGTATTTCAGACCAAGTTGCAATAGCCTGTATGAAAACCAACTTTCCAGATTTGTCTTTTCTGTCAGACCTGGCAGGATACAGTGAATCATTCACTCATGGGCTGTTATTTTGTTTGGGAGATGACAATATCATCCTGAAGCCTGACAGGGCAGCAAAGTGCTGGGAGTATGTTACATGTTCTCATTGCTATGACAACGTACCCAACAGGAAGCAACTTAAGGAAGGATTTGTTTTGGCTTGCTGTTCAAGAAGACAGTCCATCTTGCCAGGGAAGCCATGGTGACAGGAGCGTGAGGCAGCTGTGCACACTGCATCCATGATCAGGAAGCCGAGAGATGAATGCTGGTGCTCAGCTTACTTCCTCCTTTTTCCTCAGTCCAGGATGCCAGCCCATGGCATGGTGCCACACACATTTATGGTGGTCTTCCCACCTCAGCTAACCAGTCTAGAAAGTCCCTCACAGGAGGATTGTCTCCTAGGCGATTCTAGATCCAGTCAAGCTGGCAATCAGTGCTAACCATCACAGCAGTCTTTTCACCTTTTATCATTGTCTTTGCCCTGTCCTTTCCCAAGGTTGAATTCCCAGCCCACTGTTGCCTTTTCAATTGCAGCAATTAGCAGGAAGCATCTAGACCCCTTCCCATTCTTACCATCAGCAGTTAATTCCCAAGTCATTGTGCACTCGCCAGAGCTAAGGCAAAAGTCAGCCACTGGGAAGGGCTGTTTGGGTGGATGGACCCAGCCAGGGAGGGCTGACAGCCAGGAATGAAGTGTGGTTTCTGTTTAGATACCTGTTTGTATGCAGACCTCAGGATCTTGTCTAGGGAAAGGGCGTGTTGGGACCGAGGGATTTAGGCTTTGGTGAGCTTAACCAAGCAGGGTGTCAGTGCATCTTCTTCAACTATAACAGACTACTTGAGATTTAGTTAATTATAAGTGATAGACATTTATTGTGGTCAAAGTCTGGGAGCATGCGCTGGCTCTGAGGGCTTCTTGCTGTATCTTTGGGTGGCAGAGGCATCACATGTATGCTAAAGAGAACTCTTTTGGGGGACAAAAAAAATTATTTTATGTGCGTTGTTTGCCTGCATGTATGTAAGTGCACCTGTATTGTACAATGCCTGCAGATATTTATAGTAGTTGTCTCTTTTTATGAAGGAGGGGTTGAGACATGATCTACCTGTAGCCCAAGCTGGCCTGGAACTCACTGTGTAGCCTAGGTTGGCCTCAATCTCACAAAGATCTGCCTGCCTCTGCCTCACCAGTGCATGTGCCACATCAGGCAGTTGTGTCTTTTTTATAAAAAGATTTTATTTTTATTTTATGTGTATGAGTGTTTTGAATGCATACATGTATGTACACTACCTGCGTGTCTAGTGTCTTCACAGGCCAGAAGAGGAACTGGAGTTAAAAGCCAGTTTTGAGTTGCTGTGTGGGTGCTGAGAACTGAACCCAGGTCCTCTGTGAGAGCAGCCAGTGCTCTTACTTGCTGGCTGTCTCTCCAGGCCCTGGGACAACAACTTTTTTGCCAAAAGAATCTGGCAAACCTGCATTAACTGATCTAGAAAATAATTCCTGGCTTCCCAGCCAGGATGAGGGGAGGGTTCTAAGGCAGTAGAAAGCTCAAGGAAGCTCTTCTTTCCAAGTGAACCTGTTTGCTTCTCTGCAGGTTCTGGATGGTGATTAAGGAAGATGGACACATGATCACCGCCCGGCAGGAGCCTCGCCTCGTGCTGGTCTCCATCACCTTGGAGAACAACTATCTGACCCTCACTGTTTAGATACCTGTTTGTATGCAGACCTCAGGATCTTGTCTAGGGAAAGGGCGTGTTGGGACCGAGGGATTTAGGCTTTGGTGAGCTTAACCAAGCAGGGTGTCAGTGCATCTTCTTCAACTATAACAGACTACTTGAGATTTAGTTAATTATAAGTGATAGACATTTATTGTGGTCAAAGTCTGGGAGCATGCGCTGGCTCTGAGGGCTTCTTGCTGTATCTTTGGGTGGCAGAGGCATCACATGTATGCTAAAGAGAACTCTTTTGGGGGACAAAAAAAATTATTTTATGTGCGTTGTTTGCCTGCATGTATGTAAGTGCACCTGTGTTGTACAATGCCTGCAGAGGACAGAAGAGGGTGTTGGATCTCCTGGAACTAGACTTATGGACAGTTGTTAGCTGCCGTGTGGGTGCTGAGAACTGAACCCAGGTCCTCTGTGAGAGCAGCCAGTGCTCTTACTTGCTGGCTGTCTCTCCAGGCCCTGGGACAACAACTTTTTTGTCAAAAGAATCTGGCTAAACCTGCATTAACTGATCTAGAAAATAATTCCTGGCTTCCCAGCCAGGACGAGGGGAGGGTTCTGAGGCAGTAGAAAGCTCAAGGAAGCTCTTCTTTCCGAGTGAACCTGTTTGCTTCTCTGCAGGTTCTGGATGGTGATTAAGGAAGACGGACACATGATCACCGCCCGGCAGGAGCCTCGCCTCGTGCTGGTCTCCATTACCTTGGAGAACAACTATCTGACCCTCATGGCTCCAGACATGGACCAGATGATTTTGCCTATCAAGCTGCCTTCTTCAAACAAAGTCTACGACTGCAGGTGCTCTGCTTGGGGGGCACTGGGGGAACTGCATAGACCTGGTTTTCCTCGCAGCCCCGTCTGCATTTGTTACAGCTTTTATCAGTACTGGAGATGATGAAATTGGTACAGGGAATGTGAAGAGGAGTGAGTCTAGGTAAGGGGGAACTCATGTGTGTGGGGGTCCTGCCAGGTGCCATGTTAAGGGTACCCAGGACTAGTTTTAACCACTGTGTAGGTGCTGGGAATCAAACCCAGGTTCTCTGCAAGAGTAGCCAGTACTCTTAACTGCTGAGCCATCTCTCCAGCCCCTTATTTTCTTTTTGAGATGGGAGGGGTCTCATATATCCCAGGCTAGTTTCACTTCTTTATGTAGCTGAGGATGACCTTGAACTCCTGATCCTCATGCCTTTACCTCCTAAATGCTGGCATTACAGGCATATACCACCATGTGTGGTACTGGAGGTCAAACCCTGAACTTTGTGCATACCAGGGAAACGCTTTACCAGATGTTAATCAGTGAAAGTTGCAGATGTAGGAATGATGCTCATAAAGGAAGAAAAATCACTTCTATTGATGGGTAACTGGAAGTAGTTGCAGCTATTACACAGGAAGCCTCAGGGCTGACTAGAGAGCAGAGGGAGAAGGAGAAACCGCAGACCAGAGTCTTTGTGTTGGTTTCTTCAGGGAAGGGAAAAGCAAGGCTGGGCTAGGCTGTTGGAGTGACTTCAGCTGACCCCAGAACATAGAAACTCTGCCTTCTAGTCCTGATGCCTGCTCCTGGAGGCTAAGAGCTCAGTAATGGCGGGTGTGTGAGTCAGGCATGTATATGACTCCACTGCTGTCTGTAAGAAGTGATTAGTCACCCACAGGAAGGGCTGTTCTCCACTAAGGCCCCAAGATATCAAAGCATCAAAACTATAGAAAATAAAAAGCGTAGTTAATCCAAGTGTAAAGGGGAACACGTACCAGTATTTAGGGCTTGTTTCCTTTCGTTCCAATTAGACTTTTTAGAAATAATTTCAATTATATTTATTTATTTGTGTGGAGGGAGGGGTACGTGAGTGTCATGGTGTACATGTGGAGGTCAGCAGAAAACATGTGGGATTCAGTTCTCTCCTTCCACTATGTGGTTTCTCAGGGTCAAATTCAGGTAGTCAGGTTTGGTGACAAGTGCCCTTACCTACCAAGCCATCTTGCTGGTCCATGAAGAGAACTTTTTTAGGCCTCCAGTGAGCCAAGAAGAGTTAGTGGAGACATTACCACTCAGTGCTGGATGATGAAGATGCTGGAATTTTCCAAAGTAACTGTAGCCTCTGAAATCTGTAGGCAATATTGGGCACTTTTGGCAGGAGTGTGTTTTGGGGAGTGGGTGCTACCTGTGGCCAGAGAAGCCTCAGGCCTTGGCATTTGTTTGTGTGTGGGACCTTTCTCTGGGATGATCCATGGCTTGCTGAGGTTTTGCCCTTTCTTTCCTTCTTTTTCTCCTCTTTTCTTTCCTTCTCTTTCTTCCTTCCTTCCTTCCTTCCTTCCTTCCTTCCTTCCTTCCTTCCTTCCTTCCTTCCTTCCTTTCTCTTTCTTTCTTTCTTTCTTTCTTTCTTTCTTTCTTTCTTTCTTTCTTTCTTTCTTCTCTCTCTCTCTCTCTCTCTCTCTCTCTCTCTCTCTCTCTTTCTCTTCCCCATGCTGAGGGTGAAACCTGGGTTTCAGAGCTGGTCAGGAGGCCTTGCCTTTTGATGTTAGGAAATCAGAGACTTAGATGTTTGTGTGGGATGATGGGGTGATGTGGATGGGTTGGCAACCAGCTGAGGGTTTTTGTTTGTTTGTTATTGTTCTGGGGTTTGGACCTGGAACTTGTACATATTAGTGCTTAACCCCCGAGCTGTGTCCTCAGCCCTCAACTAGCTTTTTTTTTCAATTATTTGTTTTTATTTTATGTATTCGAGTATTTAGCCTGCGTGTATGTAAGACCAACTATGCATGCAATACCCATTGAGGGGCAGATGAGGAAACTGGATTCCCTTTAACTGGAGCTACAGGCAGTTGTTAGCTGCCATGCAAATGCTGGGAACTGAACCCAGGTCCTCTGCAAGAGCAGCCAGTGCTCTTAACCACTGAACCATCTCTCTAGCCCCTTCAACCTAACTTTTTTTTTAAAAAAGTATTTTATTTATTATTTTTATTTTATGTGTATGAGTGTATTGCTTGCATGTATGTGAGTGTACCCATGTTGTACAATGCTGCGGAGGTCAGAAGAGAGCTTCGGATTCCCTTGGAACTGGAGTTAAGGACAGTTCATAGCCTCCAAAGTGCGTGCTGGAAACTGAACCTGAGTCCTCTGCAGGAGCAGTCAGTGCTCTTAACCGCTGAGCCATCTCTCCAACCTAACTTTTTTTTTTGGTCGAGACAGGGTTTCCCTGTAGTCCCGGCTGACCTGGAACTCGCTATGTAGACCAGGCTGGCCTCGAACTCACAGAGATCTGCCTGTCTCTGCCTCCCAAATACTGGGATTAAAGGCATGCACCACCACGCCTGGCCCCAACCTAACTTTTTAACCACATGGAAATAGGTACTGTCCAAAGCTCTGGAACTCATAGAAGAACTTCATCTGCTTTTTCCACCAAAGTATATGAGGTGAAATCTACCCCCTCATATTTTGTAATTTCCAATAGTCTAAAGCAATAATTTACTGAATACAATATTTTGGCTAATTACCTTAACAAGCCTATAAGTGAACATCAGTGATTCTGTTTTACACAGGAGGAAAACAAGACTTTGATCCCTGTCACATGAGCATGGAGCTGGATTTGAGCTCAGGCTCCTCCTGGGCTTCTGCTTTTAATGCCCCTGTGTAGGGAGGGGAAACACTTTTCCACAAAGGACAGGTTTTGAAGAAATAAACTCAATGAAGAGAAAAACTAGCCATGTCAACCACATTGAGCTGAAAGCTGTGGGTGAGTGCTTACATAGTGAGTGATGAGTATTTGTGGCTGGGCAGATTCAGTGTTCCCCATGGCAACTTTCCCTTCTTGAGCTCTTTACCTGGTCATATAAGTGGAACCCTGGGAATGCTCAAATGCTCCCTGGAAGGAAAAGGAAAATGAGGAGACCATGTGGGAAGCGGGAGGGCACATGTGGAGGTCACTTCTCTCCTACCATGTACATAGATCCTGGGGATTGAACTCAGGTTGACATATCAGGATTGGTGGCAAGCACCTTTCCCTGCTGAGTTGTCTCACCCACCTAGCATTACATTTTTTGTGGGAAATTATAGACTATTAGAATTTCTTTCTTTTTAAAAAAATTCATGTATGGGTAGGGTTTATATTTATCTCCTTCTTGGTCTACACCCAAGGGTTGGCCTTCCACGTACAGTCTTCCGTTAATCTCGTTCTGAAACCTGCCAAATCCCTTAGACACAATAGATCTCAAAGGTTGAATTTTATGATGCCTGTACAGTAGCTTGCCTGTGTTCTTAACTAGGGTATCAGAGAAAAGCAAAAGTGTGCAGGGGATTTATTATCTTTCAGAGTTCAGCCAAATGTGAGGCTGATCAATGACTACGTTAGCCCACACAGAGCTGCGGAGCCTGGGCTTGCAGTACGGCAGCCACTCATGGGCATGTGGAGGTGGACTACTCAGATCCTCTCTAGGGAAGTGCTGGCCAATGGGGAGCTGTCTGCATTCTGCTCTTCAGAGAGCCCTGGTCCAGACAGCCACTGTATCTCTGGTCGTCTAGTGGTGACCTCATTCCAGGACTGAGAAGCACAAAGAGGCCACCCTGCTGTGACAGAGACCAGCAATAAGGACCGTGGGGTCCAACAGGCTGTGTTATTCCTCCTCCACCACCTCTGCCTTTCTCCTCTGCCTCCACAAGAGCTGACCTCAAGCTGACTGGTGAACTGGTTGTATTCACTGATCCCAGAGAGCCCCAGGGTTTCTCTGCCTTTCTTACCCTCCCTGTGACTTTAGTCTGTTTTATTTCTCATCTTCATTTTTGTGTTGTGGTGACCAACAACACAGGAAAGAGAAAATCTGAGTAAGAAACTGCTGTCTCTTGCAGCATTTGGTAGCTCAGACCTTCCTGTAAGGTCTCCCTAGAATATTATTTGAATTTCAGATCGTATTGTCTCCCTGTGTATTCCCATGTCTCCACTTTCTTGTACAGATTACTGAGTAGGTTATTATCTGTAATCACAGTATTGAGAAAGACTGTTGAGTTCAAGGCTAGCCTAGCCTACACGATGAGACAGTTTCCAAAAAGGTGGTGGGAGCTGGATGTGGTGGGACACCCCTTTAATCCCAGGACTTGGGAGGCAGAGGCAGGCAGATCTGTGTGAGAGAGAGGTCAGCCTGGTCTACATAGTTTCAGGCAAGCTGGGGCTACAGAAAGACCCTCACAAGAAGGTAGGTGTGTGTGTGTGTGTGTGGCATGCTTATGTTTTAAAGAGGAAGGAATGACTTCAAGCTTACCAAATAGCTATTGGGGTACAGCTTTAGACTAGCTAAGTAACATTTTATTCTTACATGTAACTTGATGTACATATTTAGGTATAACTAAATTAGGTACAGAGTATTGGTTGTCTTCTTAAACATTAAGATTTTTTCTAAAAATAAAAAAGAAAGGAAAAAAATGACTTTAGTCCTGGACAGTTGTCGCCTGAGTTTTCTAGGGTCCCTTGTCCCTGGCACTATTAGACAAACCATATAGCACATCTTTACCTGAATTTTTCATAGTTTATATCTTTGTGGGGGGAGAGGAGTGACTTACAAAGAAACGAACACACAACACTCAGCTCCCAGCTCTGAGTGGCTCGGCCCACCATTCCAGATTGCTTCTGCACCCGCCTACAGTCTCCATTAGCTTTTGTTGTGCATTGTGGGCCGCAGTCTCACCCCAGGTCAGGAAGTACCCCCTCTCGGATCCACATGGGCAAGACACCTGGCCATCTTTTCCATGCGCCTAGCTTCTGTTCCAAGATGGTGCCAAAAGCCCCTCCCCTCCACAGCTAACTCTCTGCAGTCAATTCTCCACAGCAGGCACTTCCCCTTGGAGGAACCAGGCTGCTTGGGACACACCAGTCCAAGCAACATTTATTTCTTTGTAACTGAAGGGGAAAAACAAACAGACAGAAATCACATGAGATGGGAAAGAACGTGGAGAACTTTTTGCCATTCACAACAGAATGCCTCACCTGGGCCCAGAATGTGTGGATATTTTTCTCCACTAGCAACCAGTTCTCTAGTGCATGCTTGCTGGTGTCCAACAATCCAATTCCTTTTATTTATTTTTTTTTATTTTTTATCTTTTTGAGAAAGGGTCTCTCTGTAGCCCCAGCTGGCCTGGAACTCACTACGTAGACCAGGCTGGCCTTTAACTCACAGAGATCCACCTGCCTCTGCCTCCCAAGTGTTGGGAAAAAAGGCATGCACCACCATGCCCGGCCAACAATCCAATTCTTACACCATCTGCCTGGAGATAGCATCAGATCCCACAGGTTAAGTGCACACACCCATGGGACTGCAACTCACTTCATGCACAGTGAAGGTCACAGCTTGTGCCTCTGACCCACCACCTGAGACTTGTACTTCCACAACTTCCTACTTAGGTTCACAGAATGGGGAACACATTTTCCCCTTACTTATAAAGGATGCTCCAAAGGCTGAGGAGATGGTTGGGCAGGGGTGGGGAGTGGGACTCTAATCAACCTTTGGGTATGCTACCTTCTAGACAATTGGTTCCTTACCATCCAGAGAATGATCTATGATAGCCCTAGTTTTGGTTTTGAATGACTAAGTTTATTAAGAATATAGTAAGTTGGGGCTGGAAAGATGGCTCAGTGATTAAGAACACTGGCTGCTCTCGCAGAACACCTGAGTTCGAGTCCCAGCACTCACATGGTGGCTAACAGCTGTCCACAACTCCATTTCCAGGGGAATCTGACTCCCTCTTCTGACTCCTCAGGCATTGCATGACACCAATGCACTTACATACATGTAGGCAATACACGCATACAAAATAAAAATAATAAATAAAATGTTTAAAAAATAAAAAATAAAAAAAGAATATATTAAGTCAAAGGGTAGGGGGAGAAAGTATCAGATTATCAGATCAGATAGGTTGATAGCAAAACATCCTCAAATCAGGTGCTCAGAATATCCAGCAGAAATCAACTGTCCCTGTTAGGACAGCTAGCTGGAGTTCCCAATAGAGAGTCCTGGGTTGAGCAGTGTCCCCTCGGCTGAGGCTTCCAAGTAAGAGATCAAATAGCAAGGAAGATAATATCACCACAACATCCATCAGAAACTGAGTGGGAAAGTTGAGGCAGTCTGCTGGAGTTCCTGAGGGCTGAGCTTTCTCTCCATGGTTGAATTTCCCAGGGCTGACCTTCGGGCTCCTCTTCCCCATGCTGGACACTTGTATATCATGAGATAAATGTTAATAATCTCTGTTGGAAATGGTTTATCTTCTAGCTGTTTTTAAGGACACAAAGTTTTTACTTCTGTCAGATAGTTAGGGGGGCCAGCCCTTCCCTAGACAACAGTTCTTGGAGGACACTCTAGGATAAACATGCTTTGGTCTAATATGAGGGGGTAGTAACCTCAGTTCCAGAGCTAGCTTCTCAGTGAGCTCAAATAGCACATGACAATTACCAGTATCATGTATATTACATACCTCTTGGTGCTCAGCAATCTGGAAACTCTGAACCCAGTGCTTTTATAGAAGCTTTATTACATAGTTGTGATTGATAAAATAATCAGCTGTTCATAGACTCAATCTTCAGCCTCTGTCTCCTCAAGAGGAGAGGGGCTGTGGTATGCAAGTCCAGCCCTCTAATCTCAGGGTTGGCTCCCCTGGCAACCAGTCCCCCCACCCCAGGCAGATCAGGAGCCCCAGCTGTCAGTCATCTTGGCGACCTACAGGATTCTTCAACTTTCCACTTTCTCAAGGTTTATGGAAGACTCCCCCATTTGCCACTTGTTTTCCCTTTGCTGGGTGGCTTCCACTGCCCGAGTTTGCAGCCACATGCATGTTCTTTTGTCTGTACCCATAAAAATTGTTGACAGTTTTCCTGTTTTGTACAATATTTAATGCAAATGGTTATATGCATCTTCTTGGGGGAACTCATGTACAAAGTTTAGAGTTTTTAAAAATTACTTTTATGTGTGTGTATGTGTGTGTGTGTCTGTGCATGTTCATGTGCATGTTTGCATGCCCATGCTAGAGCATGTGTGTAGAGAGATCAGAGGACAACTTGCAGGAGTCACTTCTCTCTTTCTACCATGTTGGTCCCAGGGATTGAACTCAGGTTGTAGGGCTTGGTGGTAAGTTCCTTAGCCTTCTTGCCCATCTAGTATGAATTATTTTAGGACAATTATAGACCAGTAGAGTTTCTTGATTATCACAGATTTCTGAGGGGTTATTGTTTAAAAAGTCCATGCTTAAGCTGCATGTGCTAACACATGCCTGTGATCTCAGGGCTTGGGACGTAGGGGCAGAAAGATTGTGAGTTCAAGGCCAGCTTGGCCTACATGGTTAGACTGTTTAAGAAAAAAGGGGGGGGGCATGCGTATATTTAACAAGCAAATTTTATGACATTTATTTATTTTTTATTCATTTATTACATCTA
>NW_008359963.1:4724620-4728420 GCF_000622305.1 Nannospalax galili | reverse complement strand
TATCTATCATCTATCTATCTATCATCTATCTATCTATCTATCATCTATCTATCATCTATCTATCTATCTATCTATCTATCATCTATCTATCTATCTATCTATCTATCTATCTATCTATCTATCTATCTATCTATAGGCATGCACATGCCATGGTACATGTGTGGAGGTTAGAGGACAACCTGATGGAGTTACCATGTGGGTCCTGGGGATCGAACTCAGGTTGTCAGGCCTGGTGGCAGGTGCCTTTACCTGTGGAACCATCTTGCAGGCATCCCATGGTTATGTCTTAAAGGAGGAAGAAGAAATAAATGATTTCAAGCTTAGCAATACCCTTTAGGGTCCAGTGTTAAAAACAAAGTAACATTTTACTTTTACATGTAATTTGATGTATATATTTAGGTATAATTAAATTTAGGTATAATTAAATTAGGTACACAAATTATGATTGTCTTCTTAACCGTATTAATTTTTTTTCTGAAAATAAGAAAAGAAAAAAAAATGACTTCAACCCTGGACTATCCAACCAAAATTTTATTTCTTTGTATCCGAAGGGAAAAAAAGCAAACAGAGGAGTATGTTTGTCACTCACCACAGAATACAGGGCTCAGACTGTGTGGACATCTTTCTCTACCAACAACCAGTTCTCCACCACACACTAGCTTGTGTCCAGCAGTCCAATTCTCACATCATCTGTCTGGAGATAGCATTGGATCCCGTAGGTTAAGGAGTCAGTCCCACAGGACTGTAACTCACTTGAGACACAGTGAGGGTTGCAGTCTGTGCCTCTGACCCACCATCTCCTTTTGGGATTCAATTCATTGGCTAGAATGGTTCACAGAACTTGGGAAACATGTTTGCCAGTTACTTAAAAAGGGTGCTCCAAAGACTGAGGGTGAGGAATCAGGTGACGAGAGGCTGGGGCAGGGGTGGGAAGTAAGATGTGTGTAATTGCTGGGTGTGCCACCTTCTTGACCCTCTGGGGTGCTCGGCAATCTGGAAACTCTCTGAAACCAGTGCTTTTATAGAAGCTTTATTACATAGGTGTGATTGATAAAATAGCCAGCCGTTGATGGACTCAACCTTCAGCCCCTTCCCCTTGGAGGTCAGGGGCTGTGGTATGAAAGTCCAGCCCTCTAATCTCAGGGTTGACTCCCTTGGCAACCAGTTTCCCCTCCTCAGGCAGTTCAGAAGCACCCAGCTGTCAGTCATCTTGGCAGCCTACAGAATTCTTTTTATTTAAATATTTTATTATTTTATTTCATGTGTATGAGTGTATTGCCTGTATGTATGTAAGTGCACCAGTGTAGTGCAGTGCCCTTGGAGGTCAGAAGAGGGTGTTGGATCCCCTGGACCTGGAGTTACGGATGGTTGTTACTAACCAAACTCTGGTCCTCTGCAAGAGCAGCCAGTGTTCCTAACCGCTGAGCCATCTTTCCAACCCCAACCTATAGAATTCTTTGGCTTTCTACTCACAGTGTTTATGGAAGACTCCCCCATTTGCCACTTGTTTTCCCTTTGCTGGGTGGCTTCCACTGCCCGAGTTTGCAGCCACATGCACGTTCTTTTGTCTGTACTCAGAAAAACTGTTGACAGTTTTTCCCTGATAAGAATGTTATTCTACAAGCATTCTTTTTTAAAGATTTATCTTTATTATTCTTAATTACGTGTACGTGTATGTGTCTGGGTTTGTGCACATGCGTGCAGGGCCCCTGGAGGCTATCTATAGGCAGTAGATCACCTGGAGCTGGAGTCATAGGCAATTGTTAGCTACCCAGCATGCTGGGAATCAAACTGGGATCTTCTGGAAGCGGATTAAGTGCTCTTCACCACTGAATCATCTCTCCAACCCCCTAGGAGTATAATTTATATGTATCTTTTGGGAACATATGTACAAAGTATGGATTCTTTAAAATGACTTTTGTGTGTGTGTGTGTGTGTGTGTGTGTGTGTGTGTGTGTGTATACACCATGTGCCGTGGTGCACATGTGGAGATTGGAGGACAACTGAGGTGGGGCAGGGCTCTCTCGTTCTACTATATGGGTTCTGGGGATTAAACTCAGGTCATGAGGCTAGGTGGTAAGCTCCTTTACCTGATTAGCTATCTTGTTGGCCTCAAGATACGGATTTTAAGTGTAGGCTGCCATAATTCTGCATATTAGCTTTTATAAGAAAATGCCTTTATGGGCTGGAGAGATGGCTCAGCTGTTAAGAATACTGGTTGTTCTTGCAGAAGACCCAGATTCGAATCCCATATGGCAGCTGACAACTGTCGGTAACTCCAGTTCCAGGGGATCTGACGGCCTCTCTGTCCTCCGAGGGCATTGCATGACACGGGTGCGCTTACCTACATGCAGGCAATACTCGCATACACATAAAATCAAAAATAATAAATAAAATATTAAAAAAAAGAAAATGCCTTTATGTGTTTGTTTGTTGAGTGTAGCTCAGACTGGCCTAGAATTCCCTCTGTAGCCCAGACCAACTCAAACTCATGAACATTCTGCCTCTGACTCCCCAGTGTTTGGATTCCGGGCATGTACACATGTACACATCTGGCCCTAGAGAATGCTGAATTGTTTGCTGCAATTCATGTGCCAGTTGCTTCATTAGATAAAGGTCTGTTGCTTCTTGTCCTCATTGGTGAGGTTTGCTGTTAGTCCTCACCAGATAGGGTTTTTTGTTTTTTTTTTTCAGAGTTGGCAGAGGCCTAATGGAGGGGTGCCCATGAGCAATGGGAGGGGGCACTGGTTGGTTAGTGTCCCCTGCCCTTTTGGGAACTTCCTACTTTTCCAAGGGCCAACACTAAGCTTCCACTTAGATCCAGGTGATGTTCTGAAGGGACTGAGGGACACCCTGGGCACTGCTTAGCAGTGGATGGACTCTGTTGGTGAAATTCTTGGTTGCAGTTCTAAGGGAATGGCTGAAGGTCAGGTGAGGATTACGAGGTGTCCATAGAAATAAGCAGAAACTACACAATAGGCCAACAAGGCTTTCAGCAAGAAGGAAGAGCCCAAGAAGTGTCAACAGAGCAGCATAAAGATTTGACAGTTGGGGGCATGGTGGTGCATGCCTGTAATCCTAGCACTTGGGAGGTGGGGGCAGGGATCAGAAGTTGAAGGTTACCCCGTACTCTTAGCATTAAGCCATCTTTCCAACTCATAAGCTTGAAAAAAAAAAGACAATAGAAGCTGTAGCTCAGTGGTAGAGCTTGTGTTTAGCAAATGTGAGGCCCTGGGTTCAATCCACACCACAATAAATAAATCAATATCAAATCAATATAATTTCCCATGGATAGAGTAGGAAGTCAAAGGCTGAGTTTCCAGTCATCACACCAGGATTTGGAGCCCCCAGGTACACAGAGGTTCTATAAATCACGAATATTCTGCATGTCCACATTGGAACCCTTTACACACATCACTCAGAGATTGTCACACCAACACAGTGTTCAGACAGGGAGGAGCAGACACTTCCCATGGTATAGGAGGGTAGGGGACGAGGGGCACTTTCAAGTAATCAATTTCCAGAACTTCATTAAGTAAGTGTTCTACCACTAAACTGTACCAGTTCTTGTGGTGTGTGTGTGTGTGTGTGTGTGTGTGTGTGTGTGTGTGTGTGTGTGGTGTTTCTTTGTTTTTGGTTAGGGTTTTGCTATAAGGCATAGGCTGGCCTTGAACGCAGGATTCTCCTGCCTCAGCTTCCAGGGTGCTAGAATTAGAGTGTGCATCATAACTCCCAGCCCCTAGTTCTCAAGGTTTGGTTTTCTTTTTCATATTTTTTTTTCAAAGAAAGGAAGCCAGGTT
>NW_008359963.1:4721454-4724097 GCF_000622305.1 Nannospalax galili | reverse complement strand
TATGTGGTGCATTACATACATGCAGGCAAAACGCTCATAACAGAAAATAAAAATAAATTTTAGGAAAGAAAACAATTAAATTGATACTAAGCCTTGCCTAGAATTAAGTAAGATTCATGAATATTCTATAAGGCTCATTAATAAATTAATTTCAACTAAAATCTGTTTTTTTATGTTTACTGGTCATCAAAATTTATAACATACTTATTTTATGATATCAATTATGTACAAATCAAAATTGTTAATATAATTCAATCCTGAAGAAATTTCTTCACACATGGATTCTTAACAAAATTTCCAAGAAAATATTTAAGAGCTCAATAGTCATAAATATTTATTGGTATAAAATTATGCGTGACAAGTTGAATGTTCACAAGTTCAGGAAAAGGAGGGAATCATACAAAAATGTGGACCAGTTACTGAGTGTGGTGGTGAATGCTTGTAATCCCAGCACTTGGAAAGTAGAGGCAGGGGGATCAGGAGTTCAAGGCTAGATTTGGCTATGTAGTGAGTTTGAGACCAGCCTGGGCTACATGAAAGCATGTCTCAAAAACAACATATTTGGAGTCAGGTGTGGTGGCACAGGCCTTTATTCCCAGCACCTAGGAGGCAGAGGCAGGTGTATCTCTGAGTTCGAGGCCAGCCTGATCTACACAGTGAGTTCCAGGCCAGCTGGGGCTACAGGGAGACCCTGTCTCAAAAAGAAAAAAAAAAAGACCATGACGAAGAAGAAAAAATTTGGTGGGGGGAGGTAGTGTCTCACTACGTACCTGTGGCTGGCCTAGAACTCACTATAGAGAAAAGGCTGGTCTGGAATTCACAGAGATCTACCTGCCTTTGCCTCCCAGGTATTGAGATTAAAAACCTTCACCACCTAGCTAAAGAAAGCCTTATTTGTGTATTTAAAAAACGGATAGTGGTGAATGTCAAACTGATAGCATCTAGTTCTCACTTTAAAACAGAATGTAATCATATTTTTAAATGTCAGTGTTTACATTTCAAGGAAAATATGTCTTTTACAAGTTAAAATTAAATTTTAAATGTTTATATGTTAACATTGCTCTGTGAAAGATGCACAGCTTTTAACAACTACTATAAAGGAAGTCAAGTAAAAACAAGCAAAGAGGCAAAATACACAGCAAAGACCACAGTTTGTAGCTGGAGACAGAAGTTGTTAAAGAATTTGTTTAAAGCCAATAGACCTGGAACTGGAGCGATGGCTCAGTGGTTATGAGCACTGACTGCTCTTGCAGAGGACTGGAGTTCTATTCCAGCACTTATATGGCAGCTAACAGCCAATCATCAATACTAGAGATCTGACACCCTCTTCTGACCTTCTTGGGCATTGCATGACACAGGTGTACTTACACACATGTAGGCAATACACTCATACATAAAATAAAAGTAATAAAATATTTTTAAAAATCAAGTCCATAGACCAAGGGAATGACAATTTCAGTTTGAACTAGGTATGTAGGGTCCCAGCCATGGTGTACCTGTTTTGGGTAGCCCCTCACTTGTGAAAGAAATCTGGGATCAACCTGCCTAGATGACTGGAAGATTGTTCAGGATGCAAAATTGTACGTTCCAACCCCAACACACTGATCCAGGGTCTGGGACCCACTGATCCAGGGTCTGCATTTGAACAAGCACTAGGTGACTTGTACATACAAGGGCTGGGGAGATCTTCCCCAGAGCATGTTCTAGACCATTCTCTGCTCTGGCCCAGCCCTCCCTTAAGGGCTTCTTAGCAGCCCTCAGATCCCCATGGCTCCTGTATTGACAAAGGTGTCTGGTGTTCTCTTGTGGCTCTTCCAGGCTCTTTGGTCTTGACATTAAAGGCAGAGATTGTGGCGATGAGGTAGCTCAGTGGTTCACCAACTACCTGAAAACGCAGCCCTACAGGTTGGTTCAGTTTGACACGAACATGAAGGGAAGGACAACCAAGAAACTTTACCCTTCTGAAGGTTACCTTCAGAATTACGAGGTGAGTGCACAGTCTTCCTTCACTTCCGCCAATCAACCTGAGCCCTCTGCCTCTGGTTTCTTTCTCTGCCCACAGGAGCCCCATGGGAGACCCCAGTTAGAAAAACTTGGCAGTGCCCCAGGTGGGTGGTCCAGGGTACAACCTGGACACTGAAAGCTGCAGAGGCAGTGGGAGGAGGAATGTCTCAGTGATAGGACCTCCATGGAGCAAGAGGACAGGATGTGTGGAGGGAG
Source organism: Nannospalax galili (assembly GCF_000622305.1). Lineage (NCBI taxonomy): Eukaryota > Metazoa > Chordata > Mammalia > Rodentia > Spalacidae > Nannospalax > Nannospalax galili. The sequence goes on along the minus strand of NW_008359963.1, from coordinate 4,721,877 downwards.
ATGGAGACTCAGGAGGATGCTGGCTGGGAGCTAAATGTGCTTACACCTGTAATCCCAGTACTCAGGAGGCTAAGGCAGGAGGATTGCTGTGAGTTCAAGGCCAGCCTGGGCTAAAGGTGAGACCCTGTCTTGAAAAGGAAAGGCAGAATGAAAGAAAGGAAGCCTAGCCACCCAGCAAAAGTGAGATGCTGAGACCAAATATGTTTCTTGACGCAGGATTTCTCTGTGTCCCCTTTACTACGTATGTGTGACAGTTATTCCAGGGGCCCAGAAGGCAGCGTCCTCCCGGGGAGAACCCTGTGTCACTCACAGCTCAAAGATTCTGTAGTGATTCAAGGTTTAAAATGAGAATTCCTTAGGGATTCCTCCCTGGAGCCCCCAAACTTCAAGCTCTTGGAGGCCAGGTTATTTTGTAAATTTGTA
>NW_008359963.1:4717072-4720901 GCF_000622305.1 Nannospalax galili | reverse complement strand
CCAAGGCTGGCAATGGGAAGATTCCTTCCCCGAGAGTCATTGTCATCTCCTTGAGTCACTCACTTATGACTCTAGACGTGGCCTTCTCAGGGGGCTGCTGTTCACCTCACACTCATTGTTAGAGCACAGAAGACTCTAGCTCTCAGCCAAGACCGCACTGTGTGCAGCCCAGGCAGAAGGAAAGGGACATGAAGACAGAGGACAGTCTTTTGCCCTCTCTTCTAACCAGTACCCTCAAAGGCTTCAGTCCAGTGTTCCCAGGCCATGAAGCATTGGGAAGTCCACTCATGGATGTTGCCCTGTGACAGCCCTTGCTGTGGCCTTCCTGAATGACTAGTAGCAGGAAATCCCACCCTCTTGATCCACTATGGCCTTAAAAGGACAGCTACATCAGCTAGGTGTGGTGATGCATGCTTTTAGTGGGCAGAGGCAGGTGGATCTCTGTGAGTTCAAGGCCTGCTTGGTCTTCAGAGTGAGTTCCAGGTGAGCTGGGGCTACAGGGAGACCCTGTCTCAAACACACACACACACACACACACACACACACACACACACACACACAAAGAACAGCTGCATCAAAAGCCAGCAGTCATCCTGCTGTCTGAACATGGCTCCACACAGCTGGGTACTCCTTGGTCATGGGAAGCATCCACAGTCATTCTGTGTGTGGGGAGGGGTGGGCTGAGCTTTCCAGGTACAGGAAATAAGGACAAGTTCTGTTATTGGACACTAGGCCTTGAACTGATGAATAACTTCATACCTTCTGTCAACCCTGTGAAGTCTGCATTACTAACTCCTTTTTATAAGGAAACATGCTCAGAAAGGTTACTCAACTTCTTCCAACAGATGATGGGTTCTGCTGGCATTAGAGCCCAAGACTTGCTGCCCATCTGTGTGGAGTTGAGGTGATGGTACCAGAGCAGAGACCTGGGCCCTTAGCTCTCACAGGAAAACTCTTAATCGCCTCAGCTCCCATGGCCAGCTGCACTTCCTTGTGCGTGCATAAGCCTTGCTGGTCACCATGGTTCTTTACGGTACACCTTTGCATAGGGCCCAGTTTTAATCCATGTCCGTATAAGTTGATAATTTTTAAAGTAGTGTATGCATAAAGTGTCGGTTGTTTGGGGTTATCCTGTTACCTTACTTTCTTGCTGCTGTGGTAAAATATCCTGACAGAGTAAATTAAAGGAGAAAGGGTTTATTTTGGCTTATAGCCCCAGAGGATACAATCCATCATGGCAGGGAAGGTGTGGTGGCAGGAACAGGAAGCCAGCTGGTCTTCTGGAGTTCAAACACATGAGCCTAGGAGAAACATTTCACATTCAAACCACACTGTCTATCTAATATACTATTGAACATCCTTAATTCCTTTTTACATTTGTTAACTTTAAAATCATCATCTCTTATGGGCTAGGCACTGTGGCCAGGTATCCTGGGTACAGAGATGAAAACCTAGGGACCCCGACCTGCCCTTCAGGATGCTCCAGTATGAGAGAGGCATGGGCTTGAGACAGTGGCATCCCAGCTTAAGAGGTGCTGTAGCCAGCATGGTACAGGGTGCACAAGGGCTTAGAAGTCGTGTCCTAGTTTCCTGTTTGTTGTAATGATAAAATATCCTGGGAAAAAGCAACGTGGAAGAAAAAGGGTTTATTTTAGCTCACGGTTCCAGATTATAGTCCATCACTGTGGGGACGTCAAGACAGGAGCCTAAAGCCAGTAGTCATGCCCATAGTGGAGCACAGAGAGAGCTGAATGCATGCTGAGGGCTCAGCTCCCTTTCTCTATTCTTCTTCTTTTTAAAAATATTTTATTATTTTTAATTTATGTGTGAGTGTATTGCCTGCATGTAAGTGAGTGCACCCGTGTCATGCAATGCCTCGGAGGTCAGAAGAGGGCTTCGGATTCCCCTGGAACTGGAGTTAAGGACGGTTCATACCGCCACGTGGGTGCTGGGAATCAAACCTGGGTCCTCTGTAAGAGCAGTCAGTGCTCTTAACTGCTGAGCCATCTCTTCAGCCCCTCTTTCTCTATTCTTACACAGTCTAGGGCCCTAAACCTGGGAATGGTGCTGCCCACGTCCTGGCTGAGTCTTCCCATATCAACGAGGCAGTCAAGACAATCTCCCACAGACGTGCCTATGGGCCAACATGATTGAGACCATTCCTCATTGAAACTCTCTTCCCAGGTGACTCTAGGTTGTGTCAAGGTGACATTTAAAACTAACCATAACAAGTAGGAAGCTACATCTGATTGCCCAGAGAAGGTTGGTTTGGGAGTGGAGAGTGTCTAATCAGACTACCTAGAAGCAATGCCACACCTGTGTCCTGGTTTGTACTGAATGTAGGCTGGAGTGTTGGGGGCCATTGTAAACAAAAGGGACATGCGGATGGAAGGGGAGGCCAGGAACAAAGGGTCCTGGAGTATTTCAGAATCCCAGCAGCATCGGAGGGGAAGGAGAAGAGGTGGAGGAGGCTGGATGGGGAGTGGCATGGATTCTGCAGTGCCAGGAAGTAGGGTTTTAAACTGTAATGATGGAGGAGCTGGTGATGATTCCAAATAAGGACGTTGACTGGCATTTGTGTCACAGATACATAGCGTGCCAGGCAAGGCTCTAGAATGTGCAGTATAAAGTCTCCCAACACAGGAGTGCAGAAGGCAGCCTGAGGCAGAATTCCAGTGCCAGGTTCACCAGGGGTCTCTTCTGAAATGCACATTAGGGGGTTGTCCTAGTTTGCTTCTTCATTGCTATGACAAAATACTCTGACCAATACCAACTTGGGGAGGAAATTTAGCTTTACATATCCCGGGTCACAGTTCATCTGGGAACCCAAGGTAGGAACTCAGGGCAGGAACCTGGAGGCAGGAGCTGGAGCATAGGCCATGGAGGAATGCTGCTTACTGGCTTGCTCCCCTGGCCCCTGCTCAGCCTGCTTTCTTATGTAACACAGGCCCACCTGCCCAGGGGTGGCAGCACTCACAGTGGGCTGCGCCCTCCCACATCACTCAGCAGTCAAGAAGGTGCCCCATGGACATGGCCACAAGCCAGTCCAATGAAGGCAATTCCCCAGTTGGGGCTCCCTCAACCCAGGTATGTCAAGTTGACACTAAAGCTATCCAGCACAATTGACCCCTTGTCAACTTGACACACAAACACATCACTATTAAACCGTAACCTTTCCAATTCTTGTCCTCAAGACACAATATTAACATTAATATCACAACATAAAACAGTACAACCTTAAAACCCCACAGTCCTTAAAAATCCAAACACTTAAAGTCCATAGTCTCTTTTAAAAGCCTTTTAACTGTGGGTGGGCTTCTGTAAAATCCAAAACAAGTACTGCCTTATTTCAAAGGGAAGAGAATCGGGCACACCTAAGCAAAACCAAAGTCCAGCAAAGTAGCTCGAGGCTGGACATCTGGGATTCACTCGTGATCTTCTGGCTCCAAAGGGTTCTGGCAGCTCCACTGCTCTGACTCTGCCGTCCACAGCATGCTCAGCTCATCTTGCAGACCCAGGCCAGCTCCATGCCACACCTACTGCTGTCCTTGGTGGTCGTCCCATGGTCCTGGCATCTCCAAAAAGCTGGGGTCGCCACTGAAACTGAGGCTGCACCCTCACCAATGGCCTCTTCTGGCCTCTCGGGGAGCAAAGCCTCAGATTCTCTCCATGACCCCTTTAAACCTGCGGTCTTCAGTGCAACTGAAGCTGCACTTTCACCTATGGCCTTTCCTGGCCTCTCAGAGTGCCAAGCCTCAGCTGCCCTCTGCGACCCCTCCATGCTTTCAACACCGGAACCATGCAGGAGACTCTTACACATTACCAAGTC
>NW_008359963.1:4716330-4716926 GCF_000622305.1 Nannospalax galili | reverse complement strand
AGGTTTTACTTCAGGTTCTGGTCTCTTCTTAATCACAGCTGATTCTTCAATGCCAGCCAACCAGAACTCACAGATTCTTAATTCAAAAATCTCACATGAGTAGCCCTGAGATAGTCTCTGCTTCCCTTTGAAGTTTCACAAGCCAGGCCTCCATCGTCTATAGCTCTTTCAGCATAACTGTTCCAAGCTCCACAGCAACAAACTCTGAGCACACAATGGCTTTTCCAGCCCAAAGTCCCAAACACTTCCACAGTCCTCCCCAAAACACCAAGGTCAGGTCAGTCACAGCAATATCCCACTCTCCGGTACCAATTTCTGTTTTAGTTTGTTCTTCATTGCTGTGACAAAACACTCTGACCACTACCAACTTGGGGAGGAAAGGGTTTATTCAGCTTATATCTCCTGGGTTACAGTTCATTAGGGAGCCCAAGGTAGGAACTCAGGGCAGGAGCCTGGAAGCAGGACCTGGAGCACAGGCCATGGAGGAATGCGTTTACTGGCTTGCTACTCTGGCCCCTGCTCAGCCTGCTTTCTTATGCAACACAGGCCCACCTGCCCAGGGGTGGCACCATCCACAGTGGGCTAGGCCCTCCCAC
>NW_008359963.1:4707038-4714524 GCF_000622305.1 Nannospalax galili | reverse complement strand
AGGAACTCAGGGCAGGAACCTGGAGGCAGGAGCTGGAGCACTGGCCATGGAGGAATGCTGCTTACTAGCTTGCTCCCCTGGCCCCTGCTCAGCCTGCTTTCTTATGCAACACAGACCCACCTGCCCAGGGGTGGCACCACCCACAGTGGGCTGGGCCCTCCCACATCACTCAACAATCAAGAGGGTGCCCCATGGACATGGCCACAGATCAGTCCAATGAAGGTATGTCAAGTTGACACTAAAGCTATCCAGCACAGGGGTCTTACCTGAAATGTACAGCAGCAGCAAGCTGAGACCTGTGACTGTCCTAGCAGCATCACACACACCCATCACCCTATAGCCAGTGGTGCCTGGAGAGGCATTGAGGTAGGGGGTGGATGGGTCATGAGGTAAGAAGTGAGATGTTCTCGGAGGATTCTGGAGAGGAAGAGATGCTGAGGTACATATAGCTTTGGGGGGCACTTTAAGAAAAACAAAGCAAACCCAAAATTGTGTGCAAGTCCTTAAAAGAGCTGATGGCAAGAAGCACCTGGGGCTGAAACTTCATCCATTTCCTAATCAACCTGCGTATTTTTCCTGACTACTGTTTATGAGGATGGAACCATTCAGTGCTTGCTAAGCATTGAATGAAATTGATGCTCAGTGTTAAGAATGCTGTTACCAGCTGGGCCTGGTGGCACAGGCCTGTAATCCTGGCTACTTGGGAGGCTGATGAACGAGAACCACAAGTTGAAGGACTCCCTGGGTTAAGGCAATGAAGCCAGCGTGGGCTGCAATCTGAGATTCTGCCTCAAAATAAATGTGAAAATAGGGCTGGGGATGTAGCTGGGGTAGAGTGTTTGCCTAGCATGCACCAGGCTGTATGTTCAGTCCCCAGTGCTGGAAAATAAAACAAAAAGACTGCGTTTTCGTACTAAGCTTGACTGAGCTGGGACTGGAAATGGTGCCTTGAAGCAAAAGTTCTACCACAGGATCCTTACCATTGGTCTCTTATTTTCTGAGAATCTTTATTGTAGGAAATGTTCAAGTTTGATCTCTATTGCTGTGATAGCACACTCTGATAAAAAGCAGGTGGGGGTGAGGAGGGGCTATGTGGTTTACTCTTCCAGGTTACTGTCCGTCATTGAGGGAAGGCTGGGCAGGAACTCAGTTAAGAACTTGAAGCGGAAACCATGGAGGAATGCTGCTTGCTGGCTGTTCACGTCTGGCTTATGCTCAGCGAGCTTTCAAAATACAGCCCAGAACCACCTGCCTAGGGATAGTATTACCCATAAACCCATCTGATCTGGTCAGTTCCTCAATTGAGACTTTTCAGGTGACTCCTAGGCTGTATTAAGATGACAGTTAGAAGTTCACTAGGACAGGAATGAAAATATTTCTTGACTTCCCCAGTAATGTTTGTTTAGGTACTAATTTTGCTGTCAGCCCAGGATGAAGAATTCCTGCTTTCTTGTAACTTGTCAAACTTAACCTAAGGCTCATGTAAGCCTACTTCTGCTCTGGGGCCATTTAGATGGATAGTCCTTTTAAAAGAAAAAAAAAAAGTTCAACAGGTATGGTGGCCTTTAATCCCAGCACTCAGGAAGCAGAGGCAGGTGGACCTCTGAGTATGAGGCTAGCCTGATCTACCTAGGGAGTTCCAGGCCAACTGGAGAGACCCTGTCTCAGAAACAAACAAAACAAAACAAACAAAAATGTTCATGGAATTTATGCTCTCAAAATTTTCAAGCCCATTTGCTGAATTGTTATGAGCTTCCAGAAATAGTAAGCAAGGTCAAGACACTGATTTTTCTGGAAATTTCTCTGGCCATGCATATTTAAAAAAAAATCCATACTGTAAAATAAGCTAATATAGTCAGTTTATTCTGCCTTAAGTGAGGAAGTCCCGTAGAGAAGGGTTTGATGCATTGACATGTCTACCTCCTGTCATCATGATCCTTTCAGTTAGTGAGAATTTGTTAAATATTAATGCAAAGCGATAAAGCACATACATATTTAATCAACCAACTCATAATAAACAGCAAACCTAGGCATGATGCGGAAGTTCAGGCCATTGTTTCTTCTAAGAGTGTGGGGCAATAGAATGCATTGTGCAACAGTTACTGTCCAGAGTGCTCTGGGGAGCCTAGATGAAGCGGATTTTTAAAGGCCTGGGGCCCTGTGCTTGAGTTCTGGGAACACAGACTGATAAAGTTTAAAAGTAACGAATCGGCATTTGCTGCTTGTCTCTGTAGTTGGCCTCTCTGTGGCTCAGTGTTTCCTGCACTTTGCTCCATGTCCTAAGCTGAACTTTATGGGATGACCTCTTTGTATTTGTCCTCGCTCTACATTTTGAAATAGCTGGGGGAGAAACTTGCAGAAAACTGTGTTCTCTGTCAGTTGGAAAGAGCTGTTTCCACAAAATTCTGGAGAGGGAAATTTCTTTGTTTATTGGGCCTCAAACTTCCTATGTAGCTGAAGATGATCTTGAACTTCTCTGCCTAGTGCTGGGTTTACAGGCGAGTTTGAGCACATCCGCTTTGTGAGGTGCTGGGGATTGAACCCGGGCTTCATGCGTGTGAAGAAACCACTGTACCAGCCAAGCTGCACACCTGGTACCCAGTCTCATCTGATCTCAGAAGCTAAGTGGAGTCAGGCCTGGTTAGCACTTGACGCAAGAAGGAGGCTATGAAGCCAGATGGCTTCGAGGCCCGGGACCACTTCTCACTGATGACATGAGCTGGATCTTTGTAGTCCTACCAGTATAGTGCAAGTGTTATTTGTTTTTCTGATTATAAAAGTAATTTTTGAAGTAAGACATCCTGACTGGGGGTGTAACTCCATTGTGGAGCACCTGCCTGACATACTGAAGACCCTGGATTTGGTTCCAAATACCACACACACAAACACACACACACACACACACACACACACACACACATATACACACAGAAACACAGATATACATACACACAGATATGGACATACATACATACATGCACGTTGTCGCCTGAGTTTTATAGGGTGCCTTGTCCCTGGCACTATTAGACAAACCATATAGCACATCTTTATCTGAATTTTTCATGGTTTGTATCTATGTGGGGGAAGGGAGTGACTTACAAAGAAATGAACACCCAACACCCAGTACCCAGCTCTGCGTGGCTCGGCCTGCCATTCCAGATTGCTTCCGCACCTGCCCACAGTCTCCATTAGCTTTTGCCCACACATCGTGAGCCCATAGTCTCATCCCAGGTTCGTAAATGCCCCCTCTCATGTCCACGCGGGTGAGACACTGGGGCCATCTTTTCTGTGGGTGCCACTTCTGTTCCGAGATCTCACCAAAAGCCCCTTCCTCTGCAACTAACTCCGCAGTCAGTTCTCCTCAGCAGGCCCTGTCCCTTGGAGGAACCAGGCTGCTTGGGACACTGTCCCTTGGAGGAACCAGGCTGCTTGGGACACAATCCACCCCTTTCCTCTGCTCTTACAGTCTTTCTGCCAATCTTCCACTAAGGTCCCTGAGCCTTGGAGGGGGTGACAGACGTAGGGTGATCTCTCTTGTATCATGGTGAGATAGTGACTTTGGGAGCCTCCCCATTATCCGTCTTAAAGCTGTGGCATTGATCCATCTTCGTGTTTCTTCTACTGTAAAGACAAATAGAAGGAAGTAGACACATCTAAACAAACACAAATGTAAATATAAATGCTTAGAGGATATCCCAGTAGGTGTACTATATTCATTAAACAGTATACTGTAATGGCTTCCCCGCTTGGGCCTGTATCCTTTCTTGACACAGGGGTTGGACTGGTCTACAGCACCAGATGTGTGTTCCACCCCTAGGAGCGGGTCTTATCCAATTAGAAGTTTGTCAGTTATACGTATGTTGGTTGAGCCATTATTGCCCTTGCAGGCATTGCTTGGCATGTCCATAGTGTGCAGCATGCTGGGTCCATTGTTGAGTAGAATCATAGGGGATCCTTTCTTCCCCAACTATCTGCATAGCACCTCCTGGCACTATGAACGTCATCCATCCGGTGGCATGGAGTGTTTTGGCTTAGTCTCAGCTCCGTCTTTTTTTCTCCTCCCACGCTCACAGCATGTAGTGTCTTCAGCAACAACTGACATTAGTGGCAATAGCCTTGATTATGGGGTGCGCGGGTTTCGCGGAATGCCAGCTGCTGGCTGGCACCTGTCTCTCCCGTGCCATTGGTGGGTCCCGCGCGCCGTGTTGCTGAGGTGCACGCGTGTCGTGCACCGCGTTGCTGTTTGGGTCCCTGGCTCTCCGCCGCTGGGCGGGTCCCTGTTTCTCCGCGTTGCTGAGGCTCTCTGCTACCGGGGCTGGCGGCTCTAGAGGACTGCTGTCAGCCGCGCGGGCGGGTTCCGTCCCAATCTACTGGGCACTCCCTCTGGGTTCGAGATCCATCAGCTGCCGGGTCATGAGGGGAGGTGCGGGACGGCGAAAGCAGAGTCTTCATGAGTCAAGTCTTCGTGAGTCGTTGCTTATGAAGGGACAGCTCCCTCCGGGGAGATGCAGGGGTCAGTGATACAGCTTCAGACACAGCTCCTGATGCAACTTCGATTTATTAAAGGGAAACCAGGATATTTATACTGTGGGGGCAGTGGCAAAAGCCTTAGTGGATAGGTGCTTTCAGGATGCCCCATTTACATGTGGTGGTGGGCTTCTGCCAGGCTGCCAGACATTGCCTGATTATCACACAGGAAAACCTGGCAGTTTCAGAGCCAGAGGCCATGTTTCTGTGACAGCTACTTCAAAGATGAGTTAGGAAGAGAGTAGGAAGGCACCCTGCTGATAAAAGGAGTCTCTGCATAGAACGCCGAGCCCCATGGACTATCCAGACATGGAGAGACTGCTACTTTACACAACAGGGGTCCCCAACACTTGATGAATTTGAGGACCTCTGGGATTTCTCTCTCTGACCAGCAGCTCATAGGGGGGCAACCCACCCCTAGTACTGTAGATATTTTTTTAACAGTTGTATAGTTTAGGAGCCTTTGTTTTTATCTTATCCAACCATAAAACTCCTAAGAATCCTACAGCTATAGCTGGCCTTTGCTTCTTCAGGTATCTTTCAAATGGGTTTCACGTCTGTAAAACACTCGAAGGAAGGTTAACATCCTATATTAAACTCATAGACAAGGTCTCACACAGCATGGAAAGGTTTTGCCCATTCGTATTAAATGTATTCTCCATAGCTCTTGTTAGGTACCATAGCATGGGTACAAGGCATTAATTTAATTAGCTCTTTATTATTTTTAGTTATCCCTTTGGAATAATTTTTCATTTGGGGAATTTTACATTGAGTCTCTTTGTATTCTTTTATTCTTGATACACTCACAGGTGTTGGCTCCAGTTGCCTGACCCTGCATTGGGCTAAGGAGGCAGGGGGTTCTCCTGCCCTGCTGCATTTGTTGGCTCTCTGAGTCAGGCAGGCCTTGGGTCTGCCTCCTGAATGTAGCCATATCTGTCATTTCTCCTTTGATCACACCTGGCTGCTGGGGGAGAACTTGGTGGGAAAAACTGCTTCTACCCCTAGTACAGCATTTATAAGAAGAGAAATGCATCTCACTTAACCCTTGAGGATTCTTAACCACGCTTGGGTCAGTTTTTATTCTTTGAATGCCTTTTGTTGGTTAGAATCATTTAGATCTGCTAAAGCCTCTCTCACTTCACAAAGATCCTGTCCCATTAGAGGGCTTAGCAGAACCATTAAAGTTCCATACCATTTTCCAGGTCCCAGTGAATTAAGCTTTCTTTTATATCACCAGTGAACACTGTCTTATCTGGCCCAGTGAACTGGGTATCATACATTGCTTTTCTCATACCTAGTTCTCTCAGTAATGCCTGTCCCTCCTTTATAGTCCTCCAGCCTCTGTTTATTATTGGAGTTTCACTTGGTGATGACCATATATCTCTAATGCCTTCCATCAGCCATCCCGTTAAGGCCTGCTCCCCCTGCATTGGCCTGGGTTGATCAGCCTATATCGCAAGGGTGGCTGGGTGGTTATATAAGTCAGCTGTGAAACTTCTGAAGGACTTAGACTGATGTCATTTGCTCCCATGTCTCACACTCTCACAAGCCATGTGGCTAGGAGCTCTTTGATCTCTTGTAAGTTTTTCCTAGTTTTAATAGTTCCAATGTAGAGTATTTCCGAGCTACAGCACTATTGGCTTTTTTTCCCTTTTGTATCAATGGTTGAATCTGAGGAGCAGCTTTTATTTTTAGGTCATCTTTTTTACTATGATCTGTCTTTTCCTCTGAGTCCTTGGACCTTACACAAGTTAAAATACTCAGTTTTTTTTTTCTCTCCAGCTCTGCAGCTGGGTCTGCCAGCACCTCCCTGGCCTTTTCAGCCTTCCCTGCCTGGGGCACATCTTTTATTATGCAAAGTGGCCCCGCCCCCTCTCTGGGTTCTCTGCCAGTGTCCAGGGTCCACAACAGTTTTTCTAGTTTTTCTATAACCTTTAACAAATCTTCATATAGCTTCAATTGGGATGTCTGCACATTTAAAACACAACTGTGACCCACGCTTCTGTGTGGCTGGCCTCTTTTCGTTACATATTTTATAATCCACTGTAAAATGCACATCAATGCTGCCATTAGCTTCTAGCTTTTTCCAACCTCCTGCGGTTTGTCTTTCCTAGTGCCATCATCCTGCTGACCTGCACCAATTTGTCGCCTGAGTTTTCTAGGGTCCCTTGCCCTGGCACTATTAGACAAACCATATAGCACATCTTTACCTGAATTTTTCAGTTTGTATCTTTGTGGGGGGAGAGGAGTGACTTACAAAGAAATGAACATCTGACAGCCGGCACCCAGATCTGCATGGCTCAGCCCTCCATTCCAGATTGCTTCTGTGCCTGCCCACAGTCTCCGTTAGGTTTTACCCACAAATTGTGGGCCTACAGTCTCACCCCAGGTCAGTAAATGTCCCCTCTTGAGTCCACGAGGGTGAGATACCAGGTCCATCTTTTCCACAAAAGCATGCCACTTCTGTTCCAAGATCATGCCAAAAGCCCCTCCCTCCACAGCTAACTTTCTGCAGTCCATTCTCGGCAGCAGGCCCACCCCTTGGAGGAACCAGGCTGCTTGGGACACACACTTGAATGGATACACACATACATACACATTGTATATACATACATATATGTATACATTCACATACAAACACACATGTACACATACATATATGCATGCAAATACACAGACACAACACACACATATACATGCTAACATAAACTCACACATGCACACACATAAACACGTACACAGGCATGCACATACACACAAACACATGCATGTATGCACATGTAAACACTATACACACATAAACACACAACACCTTATTTGCATATTCTGTGCAGTTTGAAATCCCAGTAAAGTTTTAAGAGGAAGACCATCCATCAGTACCTTGCTCTGAAAGGTGGCCTGAGCTGATATCATGTTGTCTCTTACATGCACAGCACCATGTAGACCGTCTTTAGTTCCC
>NW_008359963.1:4689061-4706448 GCF_000622305.1 Nannospalax galili | reverse complement strand
GAAAAACAACCCCAAAAGATTGTGATTATTCTTATAAAAAGGAAGAAAATTAAGATTTATTAATGGCAGGGTGTGGGCACACACTTTGATTCTAGAACTTGCAAGGCAGAGGCAGATGGATTTTTGTGAGTTCAAGGCCGGCCTGGTTTTCATAGTTGAGTCCCAGCAAGGGCCTGGATTCAATCGTCATTACCTCAAAAAAAGCAAACAAAGCATAAGCATCCATTTTAAAAAGCCAAAAAATGTTTACATTTTAATAGAGAGCCATCTCAATATATTCCTGCAAACGATACATATAGTTTTGTTTTAAGACAAGGGCTCATGTAGTCCAGGCTGGCCTCAAATTCTGTGTAGCTGAGGATGGCCCTGAACATCTGTTCCTTCTGCCTCTACCTACCTCCAAGGACTGAGATTACAGGCTTGAACCATGCTGCCCAGCTTTAATGCACACAGTTCTATATATAGATTTGGCATTTGGTCTTTGACAGATTGCATGTATCATACATGATCCTAACCCCATGAGATTATAATGGAGCAAAAATTCTTGTTGCCTGGTGGCAGGACAACCTTGTAGTATAGAAGGAGGTGTTTCTCACGTGTTCCTGATATAACTTCCACAAACAAACACAATGGGCCATTATAACACACCGCCCTGTTCAGAGTGAACTATTTTTTAAAATTTATTTTTATTTCATGTGTATTCGTATATTTCCCGCATGTAGCTAACTGCACACGTGTCATGCAATGCCCAAAGAGGTCAGAAGAGGCTGTCGGATCCCCCGGGACTGGAGTTACAGACAGTTGTTAGCTGCCATGTGGGTGCTGGGATTCAAACCGGGGTCTTGTGCAAGAACAACCTGCGTTCTTAACTGCTGAGCCATCTTTCCAGCCCCCCACAGTGAACTATTTTAAGTAGAGGCATGTAAGTCTATGATAACAATGAAATTATAATACGATAAACATGTAAACCGGCAATGGTTGCTTGTATACACAGATGCAATTGATATACATATTTACATCGTTAATCTTTTATGCACCTGGCCAGTTATATCAGGAACATGAAATCCATTGAAGACCAAGCGTCAGATCTGTAGAAAAGATGGCCCATGTTTCATTGTCATGCAGGGACTGTAGCTTGTCCCAGCTGTCATCCCATCTCACTTTCGGATGTGTCCTTGCTCTCTGTAGTTGGCTGGCCTTAAGCCCCCACATGACGTGTACTTTCTCTCTGGTCATATGCAGTTATGTGATATGGCCAGTATATGTTTTTATGTAGCGACAGATATGTATATAGATAAAGCTATGTGTTCTCTCCATATCTCCTTATATAGAGAGATAGCTGTTTCTGCTCATGGAGGCAGAGAAGAAGGGAAGAGAGGAAGAGAGGATCTCTTATACTAGTTAAGTTTCATACATTTAATTACTGACAAATACCTGTATTGCTTGTAGTGGACATTTCAACAGAGCGAACCCCGTCACCTGTGCTATTCCTGTGTGGTCTTCCCCACTTCCCACCCACAAGCCCTTATTTCTCCTCTCTGGGTACTGTTTGTGGTGGAAAACCAGGTCTGGTCGTCTTGATTTCACATTTACAAGATGTGAACAGATTCACAGGGAATCTTGGGATGAATTCTACTCCACGGAGTCCATCCCGTTGCACATAGTGTTTCCCTCCTTCTCCCTGACTATTCTTTGCTCTTCTTCCAACTCACAGACTCCACTCACAGTTACTAGTCTTAGGGGCCTGATTTTGTGAAAGTGCAGATAGACTTTTCACCAGCAGGGGGCACATCAAGCTCCTTCAGTGGGCTTCTTGTTTGGGGAAGACCCTGGAATCAGTGGACAGTGTTTCACCTAACTGCATATGTCTAGGACAACATACCAGAAGCTTTATCTATTATTAACTTATCTTCATGTATTTAAATGTCATTGCTGTTTCCCTTTAAGAACTGAATTAATCATTACATTTAAACTTAAGCTTAGTATTTTTTAAAGTAATTAATGCTTTGAACCAAAATGTGGATGATGATCAGATGAGGATGAGTGATGTTATTATACCAAGTAATTACCATTTTAGGGTGCAATTAGATTGGCATTTGGAGGCCTTGCACACGTTAGGAATCCCGCGGTTGGCCAAAATCAGATAAATCTGTCTTGTTGAGCTAAGAATCCAAACTGAACTTTCCAGATTTCCTGGCTTTGTATTATAGTTATGATGCAGAATTTCCACGGATAAGTAACATTGAAATGTTGACTTCATCATCACTTGGAACAGTAGAGTTGAGTAGAAGGTGCCAGAGAACTCCGAGTGCCCCTTTGGCTGTGGGTGGCTTGCATTTCTATGCCTGTAGCGCCCTCGTGTGGTAAAAAGGAGTCCATTGTTTTGGGCTGTGTACAGTCCACAGAGCCCAGGATCCCTTTTCCCTTTCCTGGACAGGAGCTGTACTGCTGGGTCATACCCCATTGGAGGTTTGCCCCAAGCTATGCTTCCCCTCCACTTTCACCGTTTGAACAGTGTTTGTCATGTCAGCACAAGGAGTGACTGTGGCGTTTACAAAGCTTACATAGTTCATGGGCCAGCCGATTGCTGGGACATGAAGTTCATTCCCACCCAGAAGTAGTTTCCTGGAGGATGGTTGGGGAGATCTTGGTACTGCAGCTGTGGCCATACTGGGTGGGAGATGCCTGAGTTGTGGAGACTAGATGGTACTGGCACCTATTGTGCGTTTTCTAAACCACTTCTCTTGGCATAAGTGGGGAGTTAGTGTGCTACCAAACCAGGGTAGAGTGTTTATAACCAGCTGCAGAAGGGGAGACCAAACAGTGCTATTCCGTCTTTTGCTCTGTCCCCTGAGGGAGCTGATGTGTCTGCACATCTCTTATGCTCAGGGTCTTCGGGCACCTCCTCTGGTGGAGGTCGGGAGACAGTTCTTCAGGTGATAACCTTTGCATCTGATTAGTTTATGGAGCCTGTGTTGAAGCTTTATCCTCAAATCCCCTTGGAGACCTGGACAAAGGATTGTGCTGCCAAACTTTACATCAGTGGGTTTCAACAGACGGGCATGCACCTTCAACATAAAGAACCCGGACTATGTTTTTTGCAACCGGGTCTAATGTAGCCCAGGCTGGCCTTGAACTCACTATATAGCTGAGGATGACTTTGAACTCCTTGATTCTCCTATCTCTACCTCCCAAGTCCTGGGATTACTGGCATGTACTACCATGCCAGACTTCCAGATCACTCTTTGTTACCAGGAAGGACACATAACCTTTATGTAGGTCTGTGTTCCACTCGCATGTGTGATATTATATGTGTATATGTAATATTTACAGAACTGTGAACAGCCTCCTTAAAACATGCTGTTCAGTCACATTGAGAATTTTGAGTTAAAGACACTTGAAAAAGCAAGTGCAGGGTCTGGAGAGATGCTCAGCAGTTAGGAGCACTGGCTACTCTTGCAGAGAACCTGGGTTTGGTTTCCATCGCCCACATTGGGCAGCTCACAACTACCTGCAACTCCAGCTCTAGGGGATCCGTTGTCTTCTTCTGGCCTCTGTGGACACAGCATTCACATGTACCCCCCCACACACACATATAATTTAAATGCAAGAGGGCCATGTGATCATCTTTCAAACATTTTTTTGTTTTTATGAGGTGGTGTTTCAGGTAGCCTGGGCGGGTTTTAAACTCACTATGTAGCTGGTGTTGACCTGGAACTCTTGATCCTCCTGCTTCTACCTCCCAAGGGCTAGGATTGCAGGCAGTGCACCATTATACCCAGTTTATATGGTGCTAGGGATTGAACCCATGACCTCTTGCATGCTAGGCAAGCATGCTGCTGAGTGAGCTATGTCCCAGCCCTTTCTTATGTTTCCTAAAAACAAGAGATGAGATTCCCATGAAAAAGATCTCTCCCTATACTAGAAAGAAAGTAGTCCCCCGTCCTCCAAACCTGATTGGCTGACTTCCAACTCATGTGTAGCCGAGACTTACACAACTCTTTCCTTCTGCCTCAGCCTCCTGAGCTCTGGGATTACCATGACCAGCCAGGAAAGTGTCCCTTCCAGAGACAGGAAGCTAAGGCTGGGGATCTGAACAATCCCAGTGGGAGGCTAACCTTTGCCTAGTCACTTCTGCTCTGCTTTGTCACTCTTTAACAGCTGTTTGTCTACTCTTTGTCCCATTCTGTGTGTTAGCATTCCACTCCAGCTGGGTCTGCGTTTCCACTTTATTAGGAAGGTGTATGGGTTACATCAAATTTACATTAAATGAATACGTACGATTTTCTCTTATCTGTTTCTTGTTAATTTAATTCTCAGACTAAGCTGAAAAGTCTCAAGAGTATAAGGTAATATTTTGCTTCCTGTATAATATAATCCATATAATATGTATTTTTCAAAATCTTTTAAAAACAATATTTATTTATTTTTATGTGTATGAGTGTATTGCCTGCATGTGTGTAAGTGCACCTGTGTCATACAGTGCTCAAGGAGGTCAGAAGAGGGCGTTGGATCCCCTGGAGCTGGAGTTATAGATGGTTGTTAGCCACCATATGGTTTCTGGGAATCGAACCCAGGTCCTCTGCAAGAGCAGCTAGTGCTCTTACCTGCTGAGCCAGGTCTCCAGCCTCTATATAATCTGTTTATATGGGCCCTTCATAGTCATGGATTCTACATACTGCAGTTTAAAAAATATTTGGTGTGTTGCAGAGATGGCTCCATGGTTAAAAGTGCTTGCTGTACCATCATGAGAACCAGAGTTTGGATCCTAGCAGCCAGTGCTCTTATCTGCTGAGCCATCTTTCCAGCCCCAAGAAATAAATCTTTAAAAAATTAGAAAAAAAAATTACACCAGTACTAAATGTGTACAGACTTTTCCCCCAAATGATTCAATGTAACAGTTATTTACATAGTGTTTACATTTTTTTGGTATTTTAAATGAACTACAGATGATTTAAAGTACATAGGGATGTGCATGGATGATGAGAAAATACTAGGCCATTTTATATAGAAGACTTGAGTATCTTCATATCTGAATACTTGAAGGGGGGGTCTGGAAACAGCTTCCTCTTGGATACCAGATACAACTAAATATATACAAATGATTGTGTATATAAATGTACAAATTATATACAATATTATGATGCAATGTTTTATATATGGGCACATGTATATATATATATATTTAATGTATGCATCTCAGCATGTGTTTCTGTATATATATGTATGTGTATAGTGTTTGTGTGTGTATGTATGTAGATATGCATGTATTTAAGTGTTTGTGCATGCAGATGTACGTATATCTGTGTGTACACATATATTTTGTGTGTATGTATGTATATGTGTTGTGTGTGTATATATATGTGTGTGTATGTATGTATGTATGTATGTATGTATTTTTTTGGTCTCCCTGTAATCACAGCTGGCCTGGAACTTACTATGTAGATCAGGCTGGCCTCGATCTCACAGAGATCCCCACCTGTCTCTGCCTCCTGAGTGCTGGGACTAAAAGTGTGCACCACCATACCTGACTGTATATATATTTGTGTGTATATATGTTGGTGTATACATGGGTGTATTAATGTGTATACACATCTGTGTGTTTGTATGTATATGTCATATGTGTGGGTGGATTAAAAGGGTGGTGATTCAAAGTCCTGCCTTTAGACACAGAGTTTTCCAAACAGCTGGTTAGTTACTCATTTGAACTCAAAGCAACGGTGACAGCATGCATAAGTCCTATGCAAACTCAAACCAGAAAAAATCCCAGCACAGACATGAAGAAGTGGGTAAGAAGCTCCAACCCACCTAAGGAAATTGTGTCAACAGATGACTGCTGGGAGGGGCAGAGACAGTCCCTTTCAAACATGGGACTTCTGGTAGGTTAGCCAGGCTCCAGTAGATGGATCCACACTGAAGGGCATTTGGGAACATGAAGTAGACTTGTAGACCTTATAATATATATATAATAGGGTACATTAAATTGGGCAAGGGGTAATAAGGAGAGATGGAGATGGGGAGGGGATCTAAATGCCATCAAATTATATTGTATGAAAATCACAAGAAGTGGTTATCACGTTTGCCTAGTTTGAAACTAGGCTACTGGGCGGAAACATCTTTGGTCATTTTTAGCCGGGCGTGGTGATGTACGCCTTTCATCCCAGCACTCGGAAGGTGGAGGCAGGTGGTTCTCTGTGAGTTCAAGGCCAGCCTGATCTATACAGTGAGTTCCAGGCCAGCTGGGGCTACAGGGAGAGCAGGAATCACAATGGGCTGCTCTTGGGTGATGTTTACTTGGCGAGGAACCATCAGACCGGTCGTACCTGGCTTCAGCTGTAGCTTGGTCAGAGGCGAGAGTAGCCTTGTCTCAGAAGCTGTACATTTTTCACTGTGTCAATAAATCAGTCTAATAAGGATTGCTGCAAACCACATGCTATTAAAGGCCTGTCCTTGCTGTGCTGAAAGAACCAAGGTTTTGAGATTGTGAATCAAGATATAGCTTGGTGTGGCGATATACACCTTTGAAACTAGCACTTGGGAGGCAGAGGCAGGCAGATCTCTCTGAGTTCCAGGCTAGCGAGTTTCAGGCCAGGGTACACAGTGAGACTGTCTCCAAAATCAAAAACCAAACAAGCAAACAGATGTAGACAGCTGGGACTGAGAGGTAGCTTAGTGGTGGACAGGCCCTGAGCTCCATCCTCAATGCTGTAAAAAGAACAGTTTTTTGAAAGCGAGATACATGTGTCCTGAACTTGACAGTGTACAGCCTCTCTTTCATAGATCATTCTTTGCCTCTCTTGTTGTTTCCATATATGGTACCAGCCAGAGAATGAACTGACCAAGACCAAGGACGCCTGACTCTAAAAGCCACCTCTGCTTTTTCTCCTAGGATACCTGGGATGAACTCCTAATTGGTGATGTAGAAATGAAGAAGGTGTTGTCTTGCCCCAGGTAAGGGCTGTCTTTAGACAGACCTCTGAGGTGTGGAAGTACAGTGGCCTGTAGCCAGCATCTAATCCTTGGACTTTGCCTGGCAGGTGTGTTTTGACCACGGTGGACCCAGACACTGGCATCATAGACAGGAAGGAGCCTCTGGAAACCCTGAAGAGGTAGAGCACTGAGGTGTACAGTGTTTTGTTGATGCTACCTGTGCCTGCCTTGTCACTACTGTTGCTGCATAAGGTGCATGTGTCCTAACTCCCTAGCATGCCTTCCCCTTGGCTTGTGTCTATTCCTCGATGCAAATGAGTGCTTGTTTCTATTGTTTTTTCTTTTTGGTCTTGGTCTCCCTGCAGCCCCAGCTGGTCTGGAACTCTCTATGTAGACCAGACTGGCCTTAAACTTAGAGATCCGCCTGCCTCTGCCTCCCGAGTGCTGGGATTAAAGGCATGTGCCACCACACCTGGGTTATACATTCTCATCTACAATGTGATCTGTAATTTATTGTGGACACAGTAAGTTCTCTGCATCGATACTAGGAATTGTAAAACTAAATTCATCTTCCATGGCCGTAATAATCTCTACTTTGTCCAAACTGTCAAAGCAAAGTCTTCCATGAAAGGTGACTCTATACTGTAGGTACAAACGTGTGACCCTCTCTGTGCCTTCGCAAGCACTGAGACTGCCTGTGTAACCCCTGTCCTGTGGCACAAAGTGGGGCACAAAGCGGCCAGGTCAGGGCCAACATGGGAAGCCAGTGTGGTGCAGGAAGGCGTGAGCAGACAGTAGAAAAGACGTGAGTCCCCATGGCTGTGCCAACCCAGAACGTCCTCCACCTTGTGTTCTGAATCAGGGTCTCACTTGCCAGAAATTGGCCAGTGAACTCTGGGATCCTCCTGTCTCTGCTTCCCCAGTGCTGGGATTACAGACAGGTGCCACTGTCCCTGGTTTTTCATTTGACTGCTGGGGATCTGAACAGCAGGCGTTTTACCACCTGAGCCATCTCCCTAGTTCCTCTCATCAATTTCCAGTAACACAAAAAGCCCCAGGTTCTATCACAAACATTGCAAAAAGTGAGGAAGAAAAAAGACCCATGTTAACATTTTTCGGGGTGACTGTGTTCTATTTTGTTTGCTTTTCCTATGTTTTATTGTGTGTTTCTAACAGGTTTAGAGGTTAGCTAATGAGGCCTTCAGATTTACAATTCTACTTTCATTTTTGTTCCTTGTTCTGTGGAGGAAATAATGTCATCAGTAGCCTAGACCTATTGGCCAGCCACATCTCTATCTTAATTTTCATGTACCTAGGATCTCCAGTTTTGTGGTTTGCACTTGGAGAATTTGAAAGCATGGGGTGTCAATGACTTGAACTAGAGCTGTGGCAAGTGTTCCAGTTTTAGTTCTGCTGCTGTGATAAAATATCCTGACAAAAGCCACTTAGGGAGAAAGGGTTTATTTTAGTTTATAGTTCCAGGTTGCAGTCCACCATTGTGGGAAATTAAGGGAGGAACTGTAAACAGCTGGTCACATCATATAGTCAAGAGCAGAGAGAAATGAACACATGCATGCTTAGTGCTCAACTAGCTGGTGCTCACCTCCATTTCTCCACTTTTAGTAAGGACCCCATGTCTAGAAATTGGTGTTGTCCACAGTGGACTGGGTTTTCCCACATCATTTAACTTAATTAAGACAGTCCCCCACAGACATGTTCACAGGCCAACACAACGTAGACATCCCTCATTGAAACTCTTTCTTCCCAAGTGATTCTGGATTGTGTCAGATTGATGATGAAAGCTAACCATCACAATAAGTGAAGCATGTTTCCATTTTGCGATTTCATGAGCATTTGTTTCAATGAGTTGTGAAGTTCAAGGTACCTATGTAAATATTTAGGGGCTGGAGAAATGGCTCAGTAATTAAGAGTATAACACTGCTCTTGCAGAGGACCTGAGTTTGAGTTCCAGCACCTGAGTTAGGTGGTTCACAAACACCTGTACCTCTAGCTCCAGGGGATCTGATGACCTCTTCTGGTCTCTGCATATTCATACCCAGGCATACATAAATAAAAAATAAAAATCTTTAAAAAATAAAGCATATATATAACGTGCCCAGAGAACGGATCCCCAAGAATTACCATTGAGTCCAGAGAGCATGCAAGAACAAAGAGTCTTTATTTGGGCTTAAGCTCTGACTCTCAGACCAAACTAACGTGGTAGGTCCGTCTGAAAGTCTGGATCGCAGGGGGAGGGAGCTTTTCATAGGTTTCAGACAAAGGGCGGAGGGGAATGACAGAGTTATATTTTGATTGGTCCAAAGAGCCCGTGCGCACCAACATACTTTTGAATTGATTGGTTACAGTCTTGGGGGCTTCTCATTGGTGGGTAGTGCCCTCACGGCTGTGAAATGTGCTGTTATCTCCAGGTCTAGAGGACCCGTTTATTCCTTATAAGGCCTCAAACCTGCCTGGGCCCCCTTTCCATGCCCAGGCTTGTCTAATCTATAACCACAGCCCTTGCTTGTAACTTGTAACAGCCTGAGACATGGCAAAATGGAGGGGCCAGCCAGAATGGAGTCGGTGCAGTTTGTCCCTTTAGTTCTTCTAAGCCAAGCAATTTACAGAAGCGAAAAGAGCCATTAGTCCTAAAGGGCAGGGGTCCAGGGGCACAGAGGAGGGCCTAAGGAGGAGGGCTTAACAATATATATATACACATATCAGACTGCTGGATGTGGTGGTGCAGGCCTTTAATCCTAGCACTTGGGAGGCAGAGGCAGGTGAATCTCTGTGAGTTCAAGGCCAGCCTCATCTACACAGTGAATTCCAGTCCAGCTGGGACTATAGGGAGATCCTGTCTCAAAAAGACGAAAAAAAAGCATGTATATTAGACTTAGAAATATAAATTTGTGGGTTTGACTTCAAACTGA
Source organism: Nannospalax galili (assembly GCF_000622305.1). Lineage (NCBI taxonomy): Eukaryota > Metazoa > Chordata > Mammalia > Rodentia > Spalacidae > Nannospalax > Nannospalax galili. Next base: position 4,696,588 of record NW_008359963.1, on the reverse strand, counting down.
AGTCATGGGAAAAAAAAAATATTTAGACTCTCAGGTTACCTCTAAAGAACCCGTGGTTGTTTGACGAATTGCTTCCAGCCCTTCTCTGTCCACATCTTAGAACAGGGCTTGCTATTGACCTGGGGCGCAAACCTCAGACTCTGGGAAGCACTAGACTGATGATTCCTGTTCGCGCCTGATGATGGCTTCTGCCTTCTTTCAGCTACCGCCTGTGTGATCCTTCTGTGAAGAATATATACCAGGCATCCCCACTTTTTGGGATGTATTTTTCAGTGGAAAAAATTGGAAGACTGAGAGTTGGTGACCCTGTGTATCGAATGGTGGATTGATGGACCCGCCAGAGTGCCAGGGTAAGCTCAACTTTGCTGCCAGAACTCAGTATCATATCACTTTTTTTTTTTTAATTTTTTTTTAACATTATGCTGTTTTGATTCTTAGGAAATGAGCACTGTTGGAGTCAGCAATGCCTTTGTTTCCTATTCCCTCAGTAAGCTGTGCATTTCTACTCAGCCTTTTCCATCCCTGCTTCGCATGTGCTTATAAAATGCTGATGGACAATTAAGGGCACTGGCTGCTCTTGCAGAGGACCTAGGTTCGGTTCCCAGCACCCAGGGTGGCTAACTATAATTCCAGGGGATCCAACACCCTTTTCTGACCTCTGCAGGTATTGCACGACACAGGTGCACGTACATACATGCAGGCAATACACTTGTATTCCATCCCTGCTTCGCATGTGCTTATAAAATGCTGATGGACAATTAAGGGCACTGGCTGCTCTTGCAGAGGACCTAGGTTCGGTTCCCAGCACCCAGGGTGGCTAACTATAATTCCAGGGGATCCAACACCCTTTTCTGACCTCTGCAGGTATTGCACGACACAGGTGCACGTACATACATGCAGGCAATACACTTGTATACATAAAATAAAATAAAAATAGTAAATAAAATATTAAAAAAAAAATGCTGATGGAGACCCTGCAAGACCGGCCTGGTGACCTGGAGAACAGCATTGAGAGAATAAGAAGTCAAGCAGACCGTTCCTGAGGATTAGGTGTGTTTTGTTTTCTGTCACAGGCAGAAAAGAAAAAGATATTGAAAGCCAGTGGTTTTTTTTTAATGTCAAACATCTTTTAAATATATAAATACATAAATAAATACATCTTTATTACACACACACACACACACACACACACATACACAGAGTGTTTTTTGAAACAGGGTCTCCTTATAGCCCCCGCTGGCCTAGAACTCACTATGTAGACCAGGCTGACCTTAGTCTCACAGAGATCCATCTGCCTCTGCCTCCTGAGTGCGGGGATTAAAGGCATGCACCGCTATACCTAGCTGCTTAAGTATAATTTAAAGTCAAAATGAATTAGTGTATGGCACTGACTAGATTGGGAAACTTGAAGTAGAAAATAACCTTCTCACCTTGACAGCATTGGGTCAGATCAAGCCCCAAATCCTGGAGGTGTGCCCCAAACTCTCAAGTTAGAGGAATGATGAAGTCTCTGGAAGACCTTGCCTTGAAAGTTCTAAGTAACTCCTCTTGCAAAACCTGTTTTCCAGTTTTTAAAGTCACCTCATGGCCAAAGCCCTTGACCAAGACTCTTGTAATTCTGCCCTGGGATTCTCACATATGGCCACTTGCCCATGTGACTGACCATCCTTAAGGACAATCTACCATGTGGTCCCCGTGGATAGGTGTAGTATTAGATACACTGGGGTTCATCCTTAGTTCTCTAAGACCCTGTTACCTGCAAAGAGGAATAATAGTCCTCATCAAAACAATTAATAAAAGTTATTTTGAGTATTAAGTCACTATCAGAAACATAAATGTGCTCAGTGAACACTAGCTCTGGTTTTTATTGTCATTTTTGATTGTGGCACAACCTTAAGGGCCCTTGTATAAGCTTGAGAAAAGTTTTGCCTTTGATATGTGCAAAAAGGTAATCAGTATCTTTTATAACCCTGTCTCTAACCTTATTTCATTGGTTTTTAAGATGTTTGTCTGAATATCTCTGAAATATTTCTCACACAACTCAGGATGCATTTTATAAAAATCCCTGTGAGGGCTGGAGATGTGGCTTAGCAGGTAAAGGTGCTTGCCACCAAACCTAACTACTTGAGTTCCCTCCCTGGGGCCCACATGCTGAAAGGAGACAGCCAGTCCCCTAAAGCTGTCCTCTGATCTCCACAGGCACACACATGCCTGCACATATATACACACACATACATACACACACACACACACACACACACACACACACACACACACAACTGTCATTTTAAAAGTTAAAGTAGGGGCTTGAGAGATGACTCAGCAGTTAAGTGCACCGGCTGCCCTTGCAGAAGATTCAGGTTTGATTCCTAGCACCCATGTGGTGGCTGTAACTCCAGTTCTAGAGGAATCTAACACCCTCTTCTGACCTCCGTGGGCACTGCATGACACAGGTGCACTTACAGACATGCAGGAAGTACACTTATACACATAAAATAAAAACAATAAAAAAAATTTTTTTTTGGTCTTTTTGAGACAGGGTCTCCCTGTAGCTCCAGCTGTCCTGGAACTCACTATGTAGACCAGGCTGGCCTTGAACTCACAGAGATCTGCCTGCCTCTGCCTCCCGAGTGCTGGGATTAAAGGCATTTTTTAAAAAAAGTTAAAGTAAAATTTCTGTGATAAATAAAATACTGAAGCCTCTTACAGTTGATCTATTGTAACTGTATTTGATGAAATTCAATAGATGATAGAGAAGAAATGGAAGATCCCTGGTGCCTGCCATTTCAAAAAGGCCCCTACCTCAGGATCATGAACCTAAGCTGTCTAGCTTGACTTTGTGATGTTCTTCCAGCTGTGGGTGACCAAACCCGGGATCAGTGTCTGAACCAGTGACTTCTATTCAAGAGAGCTCTGCAGTTCAGGGTCCTCCAGGTCACCTAGTGACAGACCTACATTCAGAGCCCATCTGCAGTGTTCATTGAAAGGAGCTTCTGTGGTTCTCTTAGGTTATTTCTACTTGGTCATCTTTGTAGGAGGCTAAAGACCCCTAGATAATCTCTTTTAATCCCATTAGGAACTTCAAGGTAGAGATGATAAATAAACACTTTATAGACAAGCAGCCAAGGCTCAGATGGGCCAACTGACCTAGTATCATAGAGCTGAAAAGAGAAGGATGAGGGGGTGCTCCAAGGATTCATGGGATGGAAGCTTCTGGAAGATCCAATCTTGGGAGGGACCTAGGAGACCCCTAGGGCAGGGATGAGAGGAGAAGAGGATTGTGTGTCCAATGTGTCCTGAAGTTAGGCTGCAGGTACAGATTTCTGTGGAACATATTTAAACCCCATCATGACCAGTGCTATGTGCTATGTTTTTCGAAGATGAGAGCTCAGTGAAGGGTGGGCTGGATGGAGGTGAGAAGAGGGGTTGGAAGGCCTGGAAGCTGGCAGTGTGTGATATTAGCAGGCTGGATGTCATGGGCATGGAGGGAATCCCAGTGTGGCACGGGTGCTGTTTTCGCTTGGGCTGTAAGGTCCCTCATCCTGTGCTTCTGCCGAGCTCCCAGAAGGGCAACATGGCTCACCTATTATTTTCCCTGGAAATACTGAGAATTGAATCTAGGACCTTATGCCTGTTTAGCAAGTGCTCTGCCATTGAGCTACAACCTCAGCCACCTGTTTTAAGTGTGAACCCTCTATAGTCTCTATGGATTGGAGGCCCTCTTTATAGGACAGGGTGAAAGGGAGATTAAAGCCCTAAAAGGTAAAGCAGTTAGTTAATATTTGCACCAAAGTTACACCAGTTATTTAACTACCTAAAAGAATATTTTTGAGACAGGGTCTTCTATGTAGCTGAAGCTGGCCTCAAACCTGCATCCCTCCTACCTCAGCCCCTGAGCGCTGGGATGACAGACATATGCTATCAAGCTTTGCTTACTAAAACTTCATTATACAAAAGTTTGTCAGCTTTATTATAATAGCAATACGTATTCACCATGGCAAGTTTAGAAACTACCAGAGAAGTAGAGGAAAGATGGAAATCAGCTGTGTAACTTCCCTGGGCCAAATCACAAGGTAGGTAAGCCAGGAGTGGTAGTCATGCTTTTAATCCCAGCACTTGGGAGGCAGAGGCTCTGTGAGAGCCAGGCCAACCTGATCTACATCTTGAGTTCCAGGCCAGCTGTGACTACAGACCCTGTCTCAAAGAAACAAAACAATGTGGTAGGCACACTGCCGTGGTGCCGAGAGCTCACACAGTGAGACCGGAAGAGGGAGTGGAGAGAGCCAAACTTGCTTTTCAAAGCAACTTCCTATTGAGGGTGCCAACTGGGGTTCCACAAGATCTACCTTAATCCCTTTCCAAGGGCACATCTCTGATGACCTAACGAAGTCTCCCAAAGTTCCACTTCTTAGGGTCATGTCACCTCTCATATCACCACACAGTCAGACTGTAGCCAGCCAAACATCACTGAAGAAAGACCCCTTGTCAGGATTTTGATGGCTTCATTTTCATAAACTGCTGTTTCTTGTGATAGTCTTTGGCAGGTCATAGTTTATATTACCTGCATTTTAACCCCCATTAAGTGACTGTTATGTGGAAGTTAGAATTATTTATGACCAATAGTCTAAATAACAAAATAATAGAGATTCTTACCTTTTATTCAGTTCCCAGAAGATCTCAACCAGCAACAGTTCTTCAGAGAACCCCAACTTCACAGCCTCACCCATCTTCAGTGAACCCCAACTTCCCAGCCTTAACTATCTTCTTCCTTGAAGTGAATCTCTGTTTTTGACTTTTAGAGTTGCTTATGCTCTGTGTGGGAACATTAGGATTGTGTAAATATTAAGTAATGAAGGTTTTTTTAAGTAAACAAAGTTGTCTGTACAATTATTCTGAATGGTATTCTATTACATTTTTCTAATCTCCAACTTTAATATTAATGAGTAAAGAAAGTTTAAAGAGTCAGCTAAAAAGTTTCCAATTAAAAAATGTGTATACTTTATTGCCTATTGTTTGAGGAGAAATCTGAAAACAAACCACTGTGTTCTGGCGTGCCTTTAAGCGCCAGCACGCTCACAGATGCCCGTTAGTGGGTTCTGACCTGGCTGCTGAGCCCTGTTCAGTTTTCATTCTGGTTTTGTTTTCACATTATCATTACACGTAAATATGGAAATTATTTCATGGATTGTGGGGTTCTTTTACTATTGTTCTTACACGCCTGTATTTGATTCTGACTCTTTGAAGATAAATACAACATTTTTGAAGCAGGGTCTCCTGGTAGCCCCAGCTGGCCTGGAACTCTGTAGACCAGGCTGGCCTTGAACTCACAGAGATCCACCTGCCTCTGCCTCCCAAGTGCTGGGACTACAGGCGTGCGCCACCACGCCCAACTTAATTCTCAATTTCTTCAATCCTACAGGGAATTGGGATTTAAAAGAGAATGAGATTTTCAGAGACAGGAATGAGAGGAAGAAATCATGACTGCATTTTTTAAGATTTATATCTATTTTTTTCATAACAGAAAAATGACAAGCCTTCTATAAATAAATAAAAATACTAGAGTTATAGATGAACCAGTCAGTCTACTTATAATTTCATGGTTTCTTTGTCATTAAAAATGTGAATCCTCTATTATTCTGTCTTTTACTTCATTCAGTGAATCTCAACTGTCACTCAGTGTAGAAAATATGCTGTCTCTGTGGCTCTTGCTAATTAGCTTTTCCTGCTGCTGCCTCCCACTCTGAAGAGGAGAAAGGCACTGTAATTGGATAGCAGGTTATTTCCAGTTAAGGTTAGAGGTAGTCGTTAACTTTAGCAATGGGTGGCTTGATTCAAACCTATCTAAAACAATGCAGTGGGAAAAGCTGTATCATTTAGTGAACACATTTAAAATTCAGTTCCTTGTTGTCTCTCTAAGTATCATGTCAATACTAATAAAAACGTATTTCTGAAACGAACAAAGAAAGATGAATCCTTTTGTGTTTTGTTGGTGGCGTTCTGTGGGGGTCTCTCCCTCCCCTCGTGGGTTGTTGGCCACCGGTCCACGAGAACAAAGGGAGCAGAAGCGACGAACGGGGTCAGGACGGCCAGTGAGCACTGACGGAAGAAAGCCCTTCCGGGGAGGCAGATTCAGTGATACAAACAGCTCCAGACTCAGTGAAACAGCTCCGTTTATTCAGTGGGGGTTAGGGAAAATATAGTGTGGAGGCAGCAGCCAATGCTTCAGCTGATAGGTGCTCATAGTATGCTTTATTTACATGTGGCAGTGGGCTCCTATCATCCGACTATCGGGTAATGCCTAATTACCATATAGAAAAAACCTCAGGGGGTAGTTTTTACTCCAGGTAACTATGCCAAAGGTCATGTTCCAAATAAGGTCAGGCATCCATGCTTGGTGGCACTGTCAGGCAGACAGCAGGAGGACTCCACTGAGAAGGGGAGTCCTTCCATATAACGCCGAGCCCCTTAGAGCTATCTGGACATGGAGGACTACAACCCTAGCAGCAGGATCCCCCAACATCTCCCCCTGTTTTGCTTTACAATGGAGAAGTGTCATCACAGAAATGGAGAAGTGTCATCACAAGCCTTAAGAGCCAACTCATCTATCTCGGGAGAATTCAAAGTTTGATAATTGACCATGACCTGTTTGGTAGTAATTTTTGCAATGGTAGTAATTTGTCAGCGAAGAAATTGTATGAAACAGGGAGCAAGCATCAAAATGACACATAGCATGATCAAGGGGCTAACAAAGTGTAGGAGCCATGAAAACAAGGGGTTATTAAACCAACCTAATTGTTCAGTGGGTTGAAATCTTGAAAATAGATCATTACGAAGTTTTTTGAGAGTATTAACATTGGTCTCAACAACATTTAATTCATTTACAAAAAAACAGCATTCCTCTCCCAATACTACACACATCCCCCAATGTTCAGCAGTTATTAAGTCCAGTGCTCTTCTGTTTTGGAGCACAGCCCCGCCAAGAGAGTTCATTTGTCATTGGAGAGACTCGAGGCTATCAGTCGTGGATGGCATTGCCTGGTCAAGCTTGTCTCGAAAGTTTCCTGCCAGGTGATGGGTTTGTATAATAGCAGCTGTTGCAGAGCCTCCGGTACCCAGGGAGAGGGCAAGTCCGAGCCCCACTAGCAAAGGGATGAAGATTTCTCTCTGCTGGCAGGTGTGAAGGAGGAGGGCAGCTTCTTCTTCTTTGAATAGGTACACCTGGGGAGTAATCATTACGGGTACACAAAAGATGGACAGAGAGGAGTTAACACAGTGTTGGGCTTTTCCTTTGCACCATAGGAAAAGAGGAGGGGCGACGCATGCTGTCCTGGAGAGAGTAATGTTAGTGAGGCATTTGTAATGAGTAGGCTTACTCTTGCTGGAAATGCAAATTGGATAGTTAGCCAGTTGTTCAAATAAGGGAATATCCATCAGATGAGAGTCAGTGAAATCTCTTTTTGTTTCTGGGTAAAGAAGGGTGGTATTAACTGGTACTGCTGTCAGTAAAGGTCTATTGCTGGATGCACA
>NW_008359963.1:4683034-4687618 GCF_000622305.1 Nannospalax galili | reverse complement strand
TTCCCATTAGGGGAGTCATATATGACCAATGCAGCCTCCTTTTTTCCTTTATCTGTAAAGGCTGTAATAGTCTCTTTTATGTGTTTGTGGCAGAAGAGTCAAGGTGGGAGCCAGTGAAGCACCAGAATAACTGACAGCCATTTATCTTTGGGATAGTGATTATCAATCTGTCACAGGAAGCCTATTAAGCTAATTGAAAAAGAAGAATGGTGTTTTAGGAGCCATTGCACATCTGATAACAGGAAGGGGATAATGAGGGTATCAGGGTCTTTCCCTATAATCTGTAGGGTTCTTTCTCTTTCTTGACGAATCATAGATGCAAGGGTATCTACTTCTGTAAGAAAGTGAGGAGCACCCCCTACTGGTGTGTGAAGCCATTCTAGTACTCTGTGTGGCTGATGAATTGCTCCCACTGTGGTGGGTGAGGAGTTAAAAATTAAGAGTTGAACCAGCACCTTGGGGTCATATCTGGCTAGCGATGCCTTTTGGAAGTGGTTAATTATTTGGAGAGCCTTTTTGACATCTGGGTTTAGATACCGTCTGGAGGCTCAGCACCCCCTACTGGTGTGTGAAGCCATTCTAGTACTCTGTGTGGCTGATGAATTGCTCCCACTGTGGTGGGTGAGGAGTTAAAAATTAAGAGTTGAACCAGCACCTTGGGGTCATATCTGGCTAGCGATGCCTTTTGGAAGTGGTTAATTATTTGGAGAGCCTTTTTGGCATCTGGGTTTAGATACCGTCTGGAGGCTCGGTTTTTGTCTCCTTTTAAGAGATCAAAGAGGGTGTAATTGACTTGTGGGGATGGGAACCCAGGGCCTTAGTCAATTAATGTTGCCTAAAAAGCTCTGAAGGGAATTAAGGGTAAGGGGATGGGGGGTATCCAGGATAGATTTAAGGGGCCTAACAGTAGTAGATGTTATTTCAGTCCCCAGGAAGGTAATGGGGGGAACTAATTGTATCTTGTTTGTGGCTATCATAACACCTCTTGTCTCTAGGGTGTTTATCATAGCATCTCTCAGGTCCTCTAGAGAGGAATCCTCATCTTGCCAGACCAAGAGGTCATCCATGTAATGATAAACATGTAGGCTGTTTTTCAAAAGGGGTGCCAGTGCATTTGCAACGGCCTCCTGGCAGATTGTAGGGCTATATGCCATACCCTGTGGCAGAACTCACCATTCATATCAATCAGCTAGCCCAGAATTGTTAATTTTTGGAACTGAGAAGGCAAAATGTTGGCAATCATTATTGTGTAAATGGATGGAGAAGAAGCAGTCTTTTATATCTGGGACTAACAGGGGAGTATTAAGGGGGATGACAGAGATCATGGGCAGGCCTCTTTGGGGTGATCCCCATATTTTCATGGTTTTGTTTATGGCTCTGAGGTCTTGTAGCAGTCTCCATGCCCCTGTCTTTTTCTTTATTACAAAGACTGGGGTGTTCCATGGGCTCCTGGAGGGCCTAATGTGACCCAGCTGTAACTGATCTTTAACAGGTTGTTGTAAAATGAGTAATTTCTCCCTGGGTAATGGCCACTGTTCCACCCAGACTGGTTCCTTGGTGATCCAGTCGAGGCAGGGAGTCTGGTAATCAACAGTGGCCCTTAGAATTGGGGGTTCTTTTGTTTTAGGGACCTCATATGATCATCTATCTTAAGGCATTTCTCTTCAGAACCACTAGTAAGAACTACATTGAGGTCTTCCAAGATATCTCGTTGTTATAAAATGAGTAATTTCTCCCTGGGTAATGTCCACTGTTCCACCCAGACTGGTTCTTTGGTGATCCAGTCAAGGCAGGGAGTCTGGTAATCAACAGTCTCCTTCAGATCCACTGGCAAGAACTACATTGAAGTCTTCCAGGATATCTCATCCTATGAGATTTGTAGCTATATCTGCAATCAGGGGTCTTATCGTGCCAACCTCTCCATCAGGATCCTCCCATTTATAGAAGTTTTTAGTGAATGCTCAGGAGGGGCCCCCTACTCCCATCAGTTGAGGTTCCGGTATTAACTCCCAGTGTGGGGGAACCTCAGAGTGCCTTAAGATGGTTTTATCAGCCCCGATGTCGAAGAGGCATTTGAGAGGTTTATTGTCTATTTTTATGGTTAATTTTGGATGGGTGTTTACTGTAATGCTGGTTACCCATAATGTTTGTGGCTTCCCTCTTGTTAGCAGGGCTGAGGGTTGCCCCGAGAGGAGTTTAAAGGTGGCAAAAGTTTGCCATCTCTGTCATATTTAGATTTACAATCTTTTTTTCCAGTGAAAGCCCTTTTTACAGTGAGGACAGAGGGTTTTGGGGGGTCAGGGGCAGCTGAGCCATTTTTTGGGCAATTTTCTTTCCAGTGTCTGGTTTCCCCACATTTAAAACATTTTGATTTGGGTCGGGTTGCAGCTACAAAGGCCTGGGCAAGGGAGGAGACCTGATATCTGGCAGTCCCAATGTCATGGATGGCCACAATCCATTTACCATTATGTTCATTTTTTAGCCCCGGCATGCTTGTCTGTGTTCAGGGGCCATCCCTTCCCAGATGAGGTTGTTTAGGAGTATTACTTTGACTGGAGGGTCCACCCTATATTTTTCTATCTAAACTGGCCTGTACTCTTAGTATAAAATCTGGGAGGGTTTCAGTTGGTTTTTGCTTTAGGAAGGCTAATGAGGAGGTCTCTCCAGGCCCTGTGGACAAGGGGGTTAGGCGGTCCCAGGCCTGTAGTGCACATAAGTGGATCTGTTCAAAACAGCCAGCAGGAATCACAGCCTGCTGGATTCCTGTGGAGAAATTTCCCTGACTGAACAGTTGTTCATAATTCCAATCTACCACTGAGATCATCCAATTGAGCTGATTTGTGTCTCACTGCGCCTGGGACCAGTCTGTGATTCAGTCTCCCCAGAGGAGCTGTCCCCCATCAACACCCACTCATGAAGCTTCTGCATTTGACGTTCCTGCGCTCCCCGCTTTGCTCCCCTGCCCCCTGCAGACCGGTGGCCAACAGACCACGTGCACAGAGGGAGCATCCCACAGCTGGCGCAGAGCCCCCTGCAGCTTGGCGCAGAACCCGCCCAGCAGCTTGCAGCCCCCCGCGGAGCCTGCACTCGCCAGCGCCCAGCGCGGGCCAGCCGATCTGCAGAGCCACCAGCACTCCCAGCCGCGGAGAGCCAGAGAGACCTGCCCAGCAGCGCGAAACCCACACCTGCCGCACACAACAACAGCTGGCGCCCAAAGTGGGGCTCCTGGAACGTGCAGCAGAGCCCCACCAGCTAACAGCTGGCGCCCGAACGTGCGGCTCCTGGAATGCAAATTCGTGAGTATCCCTTCCATCAGAAGGGCATCAGCAACCCCTTTCTCCTATCAGGAGTGGAACGTCTGCCCAATCAGGGGGACATCGTGTGCAGCAAGCCCCGCCAGCCAACAGCTGGCACATCTCTCCCACCAGGAGAGCATCAAAAATCTCTTTTTCCTTCATCTCCCATCAGGAGATTAAAAGGCAGCTTTGCCTTTAAGCCATCCCCACCTTTGCGGGATCGGAAATCTCTCTTTCCTTCATCTCCCATCAGGAGATTAAAAGGCAGCTTTGCCTCCAAGCTGCCCCACTCTTGGGGGCCTGGCAGTCTCTTCTCTTTTCCTCCTTGTATTTTCGGTCTAAGTCTTCGCATGGGACCGTTAAAGACAAAGAAGCAACTGAAGCTTTCTGGTCAAGGCTACTCCTAGATGTCAGCTTAAGGCTCTTTGCTCCCTTAACGGACTCCGACTGCCTGCACAGGTGTAGACAAAGACCTTCTATCTATGCATCTTTCTAATACAAAAACCTGGTAATGCAGCAACCAGTTAAGAGTCACTAGGACAGTTGACAGTCTCTTAAACCTGTGGGAAGGCTTGTGTTGGGGACTAAGTGAAATATCCTGAGATTTTGATCTCAGGCACGTTTCCTTAGAAACCAGCACTTCACCCTACTTTCCTATCTTAACACTGCTAGAAAAATCCCCAAAGTTCTAAGGGATCTTCACATAAGCCTTAAAGTCAGCTTCTAAAATAAACTTCCCTAATCGGTTTTGTTATCTTGCCCCGGGGTACTCAAACCACAGCTAAAACCAGTTAGGTGAGAATTTAAATTAACTAGCCCCTGCAGAGCACTTGAAAGTTCAAGGTGGCTCACGCCGTATAAACAAACAAACAAAAGATCTCTAAAAGCCATTTTTTTTTTTTTTTCTGTAAACCTTAAATCTGCAGCCAGGCTTGTGTCTGTCAGAGCGTTCCAATCCCCTGGTGTCAGACTGCTCCAGGAACATTAAACGCTAGACAACACTATTTTCCTTTTATAATGGGTAATTCAGCATCACGCCAAAAAAACCTCCAAATTTGCTCCCTTAGAGCCTTACTTAAATCAAGAGGACTTAAGATTTCCCAAAAAGAAAGCTCAAAATTTTGGAATGAAGTATCTCAATTTGCACCCTGGATCCTGTCAGCAGACATTTCTGATCCAGAGGTCTGGACTAACATTGCATATCTGGCTCGTAAAAAAGAAATCCAGGAAAGACATAATTTTCCCCTTTCCTTTTTCCCCATAATAGCAGCCATCCAACAATGCTTAG